>NC_091248.1:124505000-124837500 GCF_042477335.2 Ovis canadensis | reverse complement strand
ATTCTGCACCTAACCAGTGTGTTTGGTACTTTCATTGGCTATAATATGGATAATATTTAGAAAATAGTAATAAAACTTATCCAAAGTTTGGAATTAAGATACAAAAATAATGAGCACATTAAATCACACTAAAGAATTCAACTTATTATAGATTACTTAATAGAACTCTGGTTCTATAAAGACAGGTGTTAATTTGTAGGTTCTCAATGGACATGAATTTGAGCAAACTCCAGGAGACAGTGAAGAACAGGGAAGCCTGGCATGCTGCCGCTCATAGGACTGCAAAGGGCTGAAGACAACTGAGCGACTGAACAACAAATACACTTCCATCCCAAAGAAATGACTATTATGGATCCGTTGCCTTGTACAACATGAAGCGATTTCGTACCTAACACTTTGATGTAGTTTCTTTCACTGACCATATACAGTATTTTCTCATATCTTTTATTTTTGGAATCAGCTATAGTATCCTTCAGATTTCTTTATTAATGAGTTAAATAAATATTTGATAACTTCTCACCACATATAAGAATGCTTTCTATATATATTGAAATGTATACTTGGAAAGTGCACTGTAAAGAGTTATTCAGTGAGAATAAGTCAAGTTGCTGTCTTTCATTTATTGTTTCTTAAATCTTTTGCATTTTATAAAAAAAAATCTGTCTTATCTAGAGAAGATACTGGTGGTTATCAGAAGGGGAATGAGCGGGATAAAATGCACAAAGGGGGGTAAACTATATGGTGATGGACAGAAACTGGACTTTTGGTGATGAGCATAATGTGGGGTATACACAATTCAAATTATAATGTACACCTGAAACTTGTATCATGTTATAAACCAATGTTACCTCAATAATAATAATTAAAAAACAGTCTGTTAAAAAATTGAGTGGGAGATATTAAAAACTTAGAGAATTTACAATACCAAACTTTACTTGAGATACTTTTATAAAGCATTTCATAACTTTCTTCTGCATGTAAAAATGCAGTTATATAATAAATAGAAACAACAGAATAATATAATTTCAATAACCTCGCTGCAGAAAGAAAAAATGCAGCCTTCTAGAGCACTGTGATATAAGAAAGGACATGCTATTCTTGTTACATGTTAAGAAAAGGCTGCCATATGAAGTTTTCCAGTTTATTAACGTGCTTAAGGTTGAAAAATATAGTATGAGCCAGTGGTAAAGGTGGGTGGAAGGAGATGAATAAAAGGATGGAGGAGGCAGAGATGAGGGGAATGAAAGAGGCAAAAAAAAAAGAAATAGTGTGATGAGGAAGCAGAAATGGAGGGACTGAATGAAGAGTCCTTGCAAATGTGTCACTTTATTTATGGTGGGAAAAGAGGGCAGGGAATCCTTTAAGTTGATTTTTTTCCTTCTCTAGTTAAAGTGACCAAGTTATGACTAAAAGCAAAACTGAGTGAAGTTCCTAGGGCAGCACCAGTCCATCTTCCTCCCTGCGGTTGCTCCTGTCTCTACCTTGTCCCTGGACTGGACACCGGTTTTTCTCTGTGGGATCATGGTGGGCTTGCCCTTCTCAGTACGGGGACTCTCCATGCTCTCTGTCAGGTCCAAGTTAACTTTATTCTTTCAGATTTCTATTCTTGATTGCCAAACTAGCTAATCTACAAACTATCGGGTGCTTTATCAACCTAAGTTTTCTCTATGAAGTAATATGGGAGGACTTCCCTGGTGGGGCAGTGGCTACGACTCCACATTCCCAATGCAGGGGACTCAGGTTCAATCCCTGGTCAGGGAACTAGATCCCATGTGCCATGATGAAGAACATGTGTGCCTCAACTAAGACCCGGGGTGGCCAAATATATGAATAAATAATTTTTAAAGTAATATGGAATCTTGATCCCTCCCAGGGGGAAATAAAAAAATCTTCAATATACAAGGAATTTGCAAACTGGAACTTTAGGCACTTTGGCAAGTCAAAGAAGAAATAATTTATTCAAAGGGACCATTTGTCAATATAGCTTCAAAAGAACCTATTTACTCATCAAACAGGACCCATTTTGCCTAAGAAGTCCTGGGAATAAGGAGTTTGTGTGAGTTCATGATAATTTAAAACTTACACTTTATCGTCTATTTTTCAGTTCTGCCATTTCAAAGATTACCTACAGCAAACTTTACAATGGGCGAGAGGGGGAGAGATTTGAATATAGAAATATTTGATTCCTTGAATCCAGGGAATGAGGAACTATTGAGATTTCTTACCATACTAAGTAGAGAAGCCCACTTGGCTTGAACTCAGAAAAAAGAACAAAGGTCCTTGCATTTCACCAATGACACTTAGACAAGCAATCAGATAGTAGATTAAAAGACTGTCATCGCTAACCAGTTTTCCGTGCTTTTATCAATTGCAAGAGCTAGCTAAGTTCTACTCAAATTAGCACTGATGTGTCAGAAAGTTTTTGAAAAGTTGCACAGCTTTCAATCTCCTAGCACTCAAATAGAAAATTATTAAATTTCTAGTGTTCCCAAGGGATGAACACAGTGCACACGCAATGAAAATCAGGTAAGTACTATAAAAATATTCAATTATGTAGACTTCGCAACTGGATATACCTTATAATAAAGTCTATTGCTATGCAGAAGAGGTGACAGGTTCTTTTCCAGTCATTCCTAAGAAGGAAGAAATAGAGGCCAGTGAAGAATTAGCTTCTAAGTTCTTACTATATTTAGACGGTACACCTGGGAGCCACATTCCAACAAGTCAGATACATGAGTTAGAATTATAAGTTTGGTTGTGGTGTAATGGAACAAAAAGTGGTTAAGGAGATTTCTGGGACCTCTCTTTTCTATATTTATAATATTTCTAGTGTTTTTAATCTTTCCTAAATTGGAAAGACTACAACTTTCAAAAATGATGAAAATGTGAAAAATTCTTGATAAAACAGCAATTCAGTGACTCAAAACATACAAAAATACAAGCAACCAAGAATTATTACAGCCTACACATTACCATGGACACATTACATCACTGAAATTCTTCTTTACGAACCTTGACATCAGCTTAGCGTCTCACTGACAGAGCCACTGAGTATGAACACTTGCCCATGAGGATTATATTATCACCACAATCACTCACTAATGAAAATGAGTTTCTAGGTATTATAAGATCATGGTATTTCTAAATGGATAATTTGTCTAAAAATCAGAATGAATTTTTTTTTGGATGATGTCAATATTAAAAAAAATCATCTACTATATTTGAAGATAAAAGAAGACAATACAATTAAAAATTAAAAGTGCCAGAAATGTCTTAAGAGCATCTTAATGTTTCTCAGTTCGCCCACTGATCTTGCCCATTTTACAGATCAAGAAACTGAGGCCAAATGTTTTAGCAGTGTGCCCCAAGGTACTTTGTTCATCATTTCTACATCCTTTATCCACAGCCTAGTCCTGAATCAAGAGGAACTAAACTATATTAATCATTCCTTTGTCTCATGTTTTTCCTTTTTTCTGGTCCCATGTTTCCCAAACTGCCTGAAAAGCAAATAGTATGAGGATTAAAAACAAACAAACAAAAAAAACTCTGCAAAAAGCACTCAAACATTCATTGAGCACAATTAAAATTAATAGATTTGCTGAAATAATTTAAGAAATTAATTCCTTAGCATTTACAAAAAATTTTACATGACATTTTTAGCAAGTCTTTTTTTTTTTTTCCATTTGGCATTAATGATCTTAAATTATGTATTAATTTGTCAGGCTTCTCAATTAGAGCAACCAACAAAAGGGAATAACATATTTGCATGCTTTCCTTAATGTTGTATACAAAGAGCTGAAGAGTCTCTAGAGCCCGATTATAGAGGAATACGTATTATTTAGGCCTCTTCTTTCTATTTGTTTGCTATTGCCAAGACTTGAGACCTTCCACTACTGATTAACACTCTCCATCAAAGACTGGCAGAGGAGCTGAACATTGTGGAAGCTAAATCAATCCACTTTGGTGCGTTGCCAGCTGTGGTGGGGGAAGGTTCTTGGTGGGGGAGGCAGGGTTACAGAACATTATGTTAAACCATGGAGGAAAGGGGGAATATCTGGGTTATTTGATAACCTGTGAATTGCTTTTATCCGTTTGATACCCTTTCTTTTGAGCTAAATAGATAATATCTCATTTGCTCTGGAAAGCTAACTTATTTGTTGTTGGATGATGTAATAAAACTTTCCGTGATTACTGGTAAAACCTAAGCTACTATATCAATATAAAATAGAGCATCAAACTATTATACATAGAATGGATAAACAAAGCCCTATTGTAGAGCAAATGGAACTATATTCACTATCCTATGAAAAAACATAATGGAAAAACAATTAAAAAGAATATGCAAGATAGGACATCGTAAAGCGCTGCTCACAGAATCAGAGCTTCCCAGGTGGCTCAGTGGTAAGGAATCTGACTGCCAGTGCGGGAGACCAGGAGATGTCAGTTCAATCCCTGGATCAGGAAGATCTCCTGAAGGAGGAAATGGCAACTGACTCCAGCACTAGTATTCTTGCCTGAAGAATCCCGTAGACAGAGGAGCCTGACAGTCCACAGGGTCACAGAGTTGGACATGATTAAGCAGATACCCAGAACCAACCAGTATACCAAAAATTGCTGGGTGTTACTTTAAACCAGGACATGCACTGTAGCTAACTAAATATATGTTTTAATTAGAAAATTTTGACTTATCAGAAATGCAGATGGTACAGAGTTTTATGATATTATGCTCCTGAAGTTTGAATCCCTGTTGGGAAAATGCATCTATTTCGAAATATAGAATAATTAACATTAAAATGAGCATCAATAATCCATAGATTGCATTAGTGAGTTCATTTAATGATATCCAAGAACTTGGTTTCGGAAAAAGAAGTCTCCTGGTGAAGAATATTGTTATTCTCCTTAAATGTCATGTCACAAGCATCCTTTTTCCATCTGTAACTCTTTGTGCTTCTAATACATATAAATTTAGCAATATGCATGCATATCTTTAGCTTGTCCCTCTCTTTATCTAAAATGTGTCTTCAATAAAAAGCATATGGGACAAGGGGAAAAAAACGCTTTTTCTTCTCAGCAACGGGCACTGTATGTGGGTCACAATAGATGCTGGGTTAATATAAGACATAATTCAGCTTTCAAGAAGCTCACATTCAGCTGGAGAAGTGTAGTAGCGGTAGTGTTAGTCACTGTTAGTCGCTCAGCAGTGTTCAACTCTTTGCGATCCCACGGATGGCTAGGCTCCTCTGTCCATGGGATTCTTCAGGCAACAATACTGGAGTGGATCGCCATTCCCATCTCCAGTTTCTTCCCGACCCAGGGGTTAAACCTGGGAGAAGGGTAGGCGAAGTTGAATAGTAAGACCCCATGATACCTCACAAAGGAGTGAATGATTATTTGCTGAAGAAATTTTGCTAATAACATGTGCCATTAATATTCAGAGGAAATAGATGGGTATGGACAAAATATTCCAAGAAGCTTCCAAGAAAATGCAGGAAATGGAGATGGTGAAAATGGCTCAGAGGTGAGGCAAAAGAAAAGCATTTGAGCCAGAACAGCCAGTATCAAAGTGCTGACATGGAGACAGAGCAATTAGAAGCTGTATTTGATTAGAATTCAGTTTAAAAAGTTTGCTTAATGTAGGGAAACTATAACCAAAGGAGGTTTTGGTGTCAGACTGAGAAAATATTTAGCACAAAAGCTAAAAGCTTAGTCCTGATTCAGAAGACAAATTCAAGTTTTAACATAACCTTCACTCCAGCTCTGCTATACCTCTCTTGAGCTTTAGTAAATATAATTGCAAACACTACTCCAGATCTGTTCTCAACAGTTAGTGAAACTGTCAACTCATTCTCCCAAAATCGTCTTGAGCTTTTGGGTCCATCAACAAACAGGACCAGTGACTTAAAATCATCCCATGCCTTGTTTGCTGTCATGAAACTGACAGATTGTCACCCATAAATAGATTGGATTATTTTTCTCTACATATTTCCTTATGCTTATTTCCTTTCCCTCTTGGTCAAAAATAGCTTCAAGCACTTTTAAAAATAAGGGTCTATCAGTTTGACATTTTATCATCTAAAGAATTGTCAGTTCCCTGCAAACATGGAGATTCCATCTTAAGCACATTCCTCCAGGCCAATACAAAAATGTCTATAATGATTCCAGCACTTGACAGATCCCTAAACATGCCAGTATTTAAATGTACATAGTCTGGGGCAGGATTGGGGAAACCTTTCATCTCAGTCTCCCATTTCCGTTTCTAAGTTCATTTTATATCCAAGTCAAAGCTTTCAATCTCATTACAAATAATGTTTTCAAAAGCTTTGGCATGGAAACTTCTTAAATATGTTTTAAGGTCTAATCTGTTTCATTTCTTCTTGACTACCCTCAAGTATCAACATTCCCAATTTCAAACTAGTTAACTTTTAAATTCCCCACAGAATTAAAATTCTCTAGAATTATTTTTGTCACTTATGTTTAAGTTGTAACTACATTTTCAATTATTATTTATGTTCAATTCTGAATCAAACTTTCATTTCTTAACTCTGATACTTTTTTCCTAAACCATTATTTCTCCATATTCCTATTATTTCATTTTTAAATTTGAAAATAATTTCAAATTTACAGAAAAGCTGCAAGAATAGTAGGATGAACCTTTTTCCATTCTGAATTACTTGAAAATAAGGTACCAACATTATTTCCATCCTCTCCAAATAGTACTGCATTTAATTTCTAAAAAAAAAAAAAAGTATTCTATATAACCAGAATGACTTTCAAAATTAGGACATTTATATACTAACTGCTATCATCAAATTCACTAATCTTATTTCAATTTCACCGATTATGCTGATACTGTGCATACATGCATGCTAAGTCATTTAGTCCTGTTCATCTCTTTGCAAGCCCATGGAATGTAGCCCCCAGGCTCCTCTGTCCATGGGATTCTCCAGGCAAGAATACTGGATTGGGTTGCCGTTTCCTCCTCCAGGGGATCTTCCTGACCCAGCGATCAAACCTGTGTCTCTTATGCCTCCTGAAATGGCAGGTGGGTTCTTTACCACTAGCGACACCTAGGAATGCTGCTTGACGGCAAAAAGATCGATTTCAGAATCATGTCACATTTAGTTTTTATGCAGGAATCTAGAAGTTCTCGTTCTTTCCTTGACACTTTTAAATCATAGTCCGAATTTTTGTAGAATGGCCTTCAATTTGGTCTCTCTCATCTTCCCTCACAATAAAATTCAAGTTAAACATTTTGGCAGGAACATCACAGAAATGAACCTGCTTACAGGTAGTACATGATATCATTTGTCCCATTTACTAGTGATATTAACTTAGACCACTTGCCAGCCTTCCCACTATACAGTTACCCTATTTCATATTTCAATTCATATTTATTTTGGAGGGAGGTACATTTAGATTATGATTATGTAAATATTCCATCCTCCCATCAAATTTTTACACACTAGTTTTTGTTTCCATTACATTACTTGGCAGAATTAAAATTGATCTGATGACTGTCGTACTCTAACTTTCTGATTCTCTCATCCTTCTACCTAGCTTGGTTGCCCGTCTTCTGTAACAAAACCTTTCTCTTCTCTTTCCTTCACTGATTTATTCATGTTTTTACTTATCACAGAAGTAAACAAGAATTCTTACACTATTTAATATTAGAATCTGTTACCATCATTATTTTGATGTTCAAAGTGTTTCAGATTTGGCAAACAGGATTAGAGTAGCTCCCATGCACTTTTGACATAACACCATCATTCTTGAGCACTTTCTTATTTTCTCTCTGACACAAGTAGACGTGTCAGACTCACCTTGTGCTTTTCCTAGTTAGCCCTGAAATTAGCCATTTTTCCTAAGAAGCTGTGATCCGTTAGTGGAGAACAGTCATCAGAAACCAAGATTTACATTCCGGACATGTTCATAACTATTGGAGTGCTGTTGCTTGCGGTGCTTCCACTGGACAGAGCTGCACATGCATTTATATCATTATATATCTATAATCATCTATAAACATTGGAAATTGGAAACTACTTTCCACAGATTGTTCAGAGGAATCAAGATTGGCTCTGGTGTTAATACCATGAACGCCAACACCCTGAAATTTAAGTTGATGGCTTTATATCACATCTGGAAATCTAGGTTGAAAATCTGCCCCTAGTTAGAGCTTTCATTCATGTTGTGAACAACACTGATAAACATTCTACTAGATGGTGAATATTCTGTCGTGTCTTTCTCCCTACCAAAAGTGCCTTCTTTTTAATCTGAAGTGATTCATATTTAAATACAGTTTCTTCCATTCAACTGAATTGCAAACGCAAGATAAACACAACTTGAAAAGCCCACTGGCTACAGTAATACCCTTCCAAAAAGAAATTATTAATTCAGCAAAACGCCAAGGGAAATAAATGCACAGCTCTGCAGCCAGGGTAAGCACACATACCGAACTGAGTCTGTATGAAAAATAGCCCTTTGTCAAACTTCTGCAATCTGATAAGCACTGATTCTGTTAGAAAACACAGGCTTAATATTTTTAATCAGTGCTTTCCTCAATCAGACATTAGGCTTTTGGAAAATCTGGTGTTATAAAAGCAAAATGAGAAAGAACATCTGATGACTATTGGAACATCGGTCTTATTACATTTTGGATGACTCCCACCACTACATAGCCTAACACATATTAGGCAAGAGGTGTTCTAAAATAAGTTTCATAGCTACAACCAGCATGGAAACTTGACTATTTACATATATGTTAATGTCTCAGTGTGTTAAGTGTCTTCTATACATGTATGATCTCGATCCTTATAATGAATCTGGGTAATTTTCCCATTTGTTGTTATAATTCCTTGAGAATGGGAACCACATTGCTTTTCTCACACTCTACACACTTTCCTTCTCCGTCCTGCCAGAAATTCTTTCTCTTCTCTGTTATGTCTCTAGTTTTCAGAATCCTCACCCTCTTTTCTAGATTTACTTCCTTATTTGGAAGGGAACACCTCCCATTAACTTCCACAGCATGAAAGCAAAGGAGATAAATAGCTGTATGGCTGAGAATAACTGAGTTGTAACTGGCTAGATATAGAATTCTAGGTTAGAAATCATTTTTCTTCAGAATTTTCAAGGCAGTATTCTATCGTCTTGTTGCTTTTGGTCTTGCTGTGGAGAAATCCAAAACCATTTTGATTCATGATCTTATGTATGTAATAAGGTTTTTGTTTATTTTTAAGAAGAAGCTTGTGGTACCTTCATTTTATCCTGATTGCTCAGAAATTTCATAATTATCTGGCTCAGTGTTAGTGCATTTTCATCCACTTGGCTAGACATTATTCCCTATAATTCTGAAAACACATGACCTTCAGTTAGGAAAAATATTCTACAAGTATTTTATAGAAAAATGCATCCCTTCTATTTTCTCTTTCTAGAACTTTTATTATTTAATATTTTTCATCTTACATTATTATCTTTCATATTATGTTTTCCACCTCATTGTCTTTTTGTTTCATTTCCTAGGTGATTTCCTCAATTTTATTTCTCAAAACTCACACTGAGCTTCTTGAAACTCAAAAGTCACATTTTCAAAATTTCTGCATTATATTTTTTAGTTTATAAGGGTTTATTTTAGATCTCCAAATGCTATTTATGATAGCATCTTATCCTCGTTAATAGATAAGTTTACTTTGTGTTTAATTAGAACACATTACTCTAAGTCTTTCCTCCCTATGTATAGTCTCTATTCTTACAAATTTTTCTTTTTTCCTCTTTTTTTTTTTCTTTTTAAATCAATGTAAGAGATTTCCTCAGATACCTGGAAAGCTATGTTTGGGTAAACTGTCTCAGAATCTTTCTGAATTTCCTAATCAGCTGGTGCAGTTTCTAAAGCAACCGGGTACATGAATCCTATATTCTATGAAGAAGTCAGGGCTGGAGATAACAAATATTGTAGAGATCAGTGTTTGAAAGATATTTAGAGCCACGGGAGTAAATAAACTTGTCTTGGACAAAAATGTAGATTAGGCGGGTTGGGGGGCTCTCAGGCCTTTTCAAATGAGCCACACGTCAGGCTTTTCTATGTACTGTGTGACTCACAGTGGTTTCTTTAAACTGATACGTGGTACTTTGAAGAAATTCGTACTTAGTTCTCTACATATCTGCAAAATAATGAAGAGCTGTTCATGCATTTTAAGTGCTTCATTTAAAGGCACCTAAAGAAAGCGAAGAGGAACTAAAAAGCCTCTTGATGAAAGTGAAGATGGAGAGTGAAAAAGTTGGCTTAAAGCTCAACATTCAGAAAACTAATGGCATCTGGTCCCATCACTTCATGGGAAATAGATGGAGAAACAGTGGAAACAGTGACAGACTTTATTTTTTGGGCTCCAAAATCACTGCAGATTGTGACTGTAGCCATGAAATTAAAAGACGCTTACTCCTTGGAAGAAAAGTTATGACCAACCTAGATAGCATGTTGAAAAGCAGAGACATTACTTTGCCCACAAAGGTCCATCTAATCAAGACTATGGTTTTTCCAGTGGCCATGTATGGATGTGAGAATTGGACTGTGAAGAAAGCTGAGCACCGAAAAATTGATGCATTTGAACGGTGGTGTTGGAGAAGATCCTTGAGAGTCCCTTGGACTGCAAGGAGATCCAACCAGTCCATTCTGAAGGAGATCAGCCCTGGGTGTTCTTTGGAGGGAATGATGCTAAAGCTGAAACTCCAGTACTTTGGCCACCTCATGCGAAGAGCTGGCTCATTGGAAAAGGCTCTGATGCTGGGAGGGATTAGGGGCAGGAGGAGAAGGGGATGCCAGGGGATGAGATGGCTGGATGGCATTACTGATTCGATGGATGTGAGTCTGAGTGAACTCCAGGAGTTGATGATGGACAGGGAGGCCTGGTGTGCTGCGATTCATGGGGTCGCAAAGATTCAGACACAACTGAGCGATTGAACTGAACTGAAAGGTCATAGAAGTGCTTCCCTGGTGGCTCAAAGGTTAAAAATCCACCTGTAATAATGCAGGAGAGCTGGATTCTATCCCTGGGTCAGGAAGATATCCTAGAGAAGGGAATGGCTACCCACTCCAGTATTCTTGCCTGGAAAATCCCAGGGACAGAGGAGCCTGACAAACTGCAGTCCACAGAGTCGCAGAGTCAGACACAACTGAATGACCAAGCATGCAGAGGTCACAGAAAAAGGATATCAGAAAGAGTTAAAACACAGAACAACCACAATAAGGAAAACTGTATTTAAAAATAATAAATTATATTAATTCTCATAAAATAGATTCCATTAATATTGACATAGTGATTTCATATAACTTCAAATATGTAAAGCGGCCTTATTATAATTGAGTATCTGAAAATAATCTAAGCTAATCACTAATTACATTTTTGGGAGGAAGAAAAATAGATGTATGGTTTAATATCCCCCAAAAAATCCAAAATCACATTTTATGAGTTACTGATTTATAGCAGATATCAGTCCCAAAATTTGCTACAAAGTTTATTTTTATCTTTCATGTGACTGTCACTATAAATTTTAAATTCTACATAGCTAGAAAAAGGAGAAGGAAATGGCAACCCACTCCAGTACTCTTGGTTGGAAAATCCCATGGATGGAGGAGCCTGGTAGGCTACAGTCCATGGGATCGTGAAGAATCAGACACGACTAGAGACTTCAGTTTCACTTTTCACTTTCATGCATTGGAGAAGGAAATGGCAACCCACTCCAGTGTTCTTGCCTGGAGAATCCCAGGGACGGGAGAGCCTGGTGGGCTGCCATCTATGGGGTCGCACAGAGTCGGACACGACTGTAGCGACTTAGCAGCAGCACCTAGAAAAAACTGCTTCCCTAATTATCATAAAATTACACTTAAGAATTCCTTAAACCTTTAAAATTACAAGTCTGAAAAGGAAACAAAAAGCTTTCTAGTAGAACTTTAACAGTAATACTCAAAATGTGAACAATAACACTGATCTATGCTTCAAACTACTCATAAAATTTCTTTTGTAAAAAGGAAAATAGAGTGCAATAGAAAAAATTCCAATAGTAAGATTACTTGCCTTGTGCTTGAGAGAAACCAAACAATTTTAGAACAATGCTTATTTAAGAAAGTACCAAATCCCAGAGTCAGTGTTCATTACTAGTAAGTTACAATGTCGTATGTTACTTGTTCCTTTTCCCCATAGGCTGAACTTAACCTTTTAACAATCTTTATCAGCTAACACATGTATTGTTGGTACAGCAGTTTTCTAAAGGAAGTGAGAGGATCCCTAAGACATGCACTGCCTGCTTAGCACTAGAAAACTATCATAGTAATACATATAAGAGGACAGAGCAGATCGGATACTAGATCAATTCTAGCTTCCTTAAGGGCTTATATACTATATCAAATGGCACTGGTTGGACCTCAAAAGTATTAAACATTTTCAGAAACTGTCAATTGCAATTTTTTGTTTTCAACTAGAATAAAATCATGACTCTCAAGATATTAGCTGTCATCAAGACAAATGATGAATTTGCAGCAAGACATTTTAAAACGTGTGGGCACAGAACAGAACATGAAGATCGAACCACTATCATTTATACCCAGTAACAACTTGCTACAGTGGCAGAATACTTTCCCAGGAAAGAGATGAAGTGTCATTCTATTTTAAAATATCCTTCACAATTTCAGAGAGGAAATTCAAGCAAGGGATTTACTTAAAAATTCATACAGTAAATATTCTTATATGGTTTTGTTGCTACTTGTTGATATTCACATTAGAGTATTATTAGTTAACTCTAACAAAAGATTGTAATATGGCCATGCTTTTTACATATGTAATGACATTTTTCATATGTAATGACATTTGGTTTGGCAATAGGAAAATCTGGACCCTAAAATTATTGTGTTTGTTGTGTTTACAACACTTCTGGGGAAAAGGTATCACTTTAGGATTAAACAAGCAGCCCATCTGAATTTTTTTCTTTTTCCTCTAGCTGTTCAAGATTTAAATGTTATAGTGACAACAACATGAAAACATAGAAATAAATTTTTAGGAGCCTTTTTAATACGAGCACACAGCAATACACACGTAAAAGCATTTCTGTCTCTAAATACGCATATCTAAGGGCTTCCCAGGTGGCTCAGTGGGAAAGTATTCTCCTTCTAATGCACAGGATGTGAGCTCAATCCCTCTGTCAGGAAGATCCCCTGGAAAAGAAAATGGAAACCCACTCCAGTATTCTTGCCTAGAAAATCCCACAGACAGAGGAGCCTAGCAGCCTACCGTCTATGGGGCCACAAGAAGAGCTGCACATGATTTAGTGACTAAACACCAACAGTGTGTATCTAAAGGACACCACTGACTTTCATATTGCAATTATTCCATGAACAGACTCATAGCAGAAACACTTCCATGGGAGATGTGTGTGGATTTAATCATATCATTTCTCAGTTGGAATCTCTTGCTTGATATAACAACAGAACCTTGAAATGAACAGTGTTTGCTGAGTAGAGGAAAGGGACAAACACGCAGCTATCATCATTCAGGCAGTAACAATACATTTATGCTAAAGTGGTAATTTCTTTTTCGTGAACTCTTATAAAGGCATTCAGCAATGCATAATCACTTCTCCATCACTCCATTCACATTGTTAGGATCTGAATACACAAATCACCATAACAACAAGGAAAATGAAGAAATATGATCACTTTGAGTTTTGTTGTTCAACCATCTCAGTGATTTTCCTGATTCAATATGTGCTCAATTGTTCCTACGAGTGAAACTGAGTCATTTTCACTATTATGTTGCACTTTTTTAAAAGGATGTAACAAAGTATTTAGAGAGGTTTACATATCCCCAGATTTTCTGAATCTATTCCTTTATTGCTTCTAGAAATTATTATTACAAAGCATGAATTTGATGAAAACTATTTTGCTCATAACTTCTTTTGTCCTTAACAACCTTGAAAATGTTTCATTAGATTTCAAGGTGTTCTGTCTCATGACAGTAATATTCTGATCAGGTAGAGTTATCTGCTTAAACATGTTGTCATATTTGTGGCCCTACACAGACATTCTTTCTTCTCTGTCTTCATTTTCATTTTGTATTTAATATCATTGACAGGCAAACTGCAGGACAGTGTCCTTCCTCTTACATTTGAATTAAATTCTCTTGTTCTACTCTGAAAAGACTCTGATGCAGGGAAAGATTGAGGGCAAGAGGAGAAGGGGGCGACATAGGATGAGATGGTTGGATGGAATCACTGATTCAATGGACATGAGTTTGAGCAAACTCTGGGAGATAGTGAAGGATAGGGAAGCCTGGCATGCTGCAGTTCATGGGGTCTCAAAGAGTTGGACAAGAGTTAGCAACTAAACAAGAACAACAATATTATGAATCAACTTCAAATTGCAACATATTTTAAACTTAATGATATTCTAAATTAAATGCTTTGTACTCATATACTACCTCACGCTCTGATCAAATTTCAATATTTCAACTACAATTACTGTTCAATTCAGATCTGGCCAAACTTAATTTCTATTTTTTTTTTCTGAATATGCTGTTTTTCTTGAATCTTAAGAAAAAATTTAATCTGATTTACGTGATTCATGCTTTTCTCTCCTAATTAGACTGAAATTTCTAAAAGATAGAAATATTCACCAATTTATTTCCCACAGAACACTGGAAATGTTCCTACAGACTGAAGAAGAAAGGAAGTATGGGGGGAGGCATTCACACATGAACCAATTCTTGGGGGCTGCCTATGTCTCCCAGAATCCTTTGCGTATGGCACATACTCAGCAGAACCAGAATCTTGTTTGGCTGTTCTAATATGTCTGTGCCCCCCTTTGAGAATAGTGTTGAAATCTGAGAGAATTTTCCTTTGGGTTTAGTCCACAAGGCTTTCTTATTAATACTTTTAAATTATCACTATCCGAATACAAACACCACAAAATGTGTTTGTCAATCAAAACCTTAAACAGCTTCTAAAAACAAGAGCAGGAGGACAAAACCTCATCATTCATTTGATTGCACAATTTCCCTGAAGGACCAAACTTAGGTAAGGAATGGAGAAAACATTTGCCAACCATATATCTAACGAAGAGCTAATATCCAAACAAAACAAGGAATTCACACAATCATATATATATGTATATATATATATATATGAAAAATTACATGATTTAAAAACAAGCAAAAGACCTGAATAGACACTCTGCCAAAGAAGACAGGTAGATGATCAACAGGTAAATGTTGAATAGATATTCAACATCACTAATCAACAGAGACATCCAAATCAAAGCCACAAGGAGATTCCTCCTCACATCTGTTGGAATGAGTACTAGCAAAAAGACAAATGCTGGTGAGGATGTAGAGAAAAGCAAATCATTGTATAGTGCTACGGGGAATGTAAATTGATATAGCCACTATGGAAATCAGTATGAACATATCTTGAAAAGTTGAAAACACATCTATTATGTGGTACAGTAATCCCGCTGTGTAAATATCTAAAGAAAACGGAAACAAGAGATTGAAGAGATATCTGCACCACACCTTCCCTGCAGCATTATTCAAAACAGCAAAGACAAGAAAACAACTTAAAGGCCCATCCACAAATGAATGGACAAAGAAAAGGGTTGGATACAACAGAACATTATTCAGTCTTCAAAAGGAAGGAAACCCTTCCATTTGCAGCAACACAGATAAACCTGGAGGACATCAGGATCAGTGAAAGAAGTCCGATGCAGAAAGACAAATGCTGCATTTTCTCAGCAATGGGTGGAACCTAAAATAATCACGCTATTAGGAGCATAGAGTAACATGGTGGCTGCAGGGGGTGGGGGAAAGTAGACATGGTCAAAAGATATAAACCTTTGGTTCCACAAACAGTTAAGTTCAAGGGGTCCAAAGTATAGCATAGTGACTGAAGGAGGAAAGGAACAGGCCAAGCTGACTCCATCTTGGAAAAGAAGGAAACTCTACCTTACATTCTCAGTGAACTTTGGACTATGTGCCTGGTAGCCATGGAGATAACATGCCTAAGGTGGAACAGGCCTCCAGGACTGATAAACACCATATTCTATACCAAGATTTCCCATCTCAGGAAAGAATGTAATAATCCCCTATGTAGTCAGTCAGCTTTGTAATCCTAATGGCACCCATGTGTGTAAACTACAATGTATAAACTGCTGATCCTTCTGATTATGAATCACTGTTGTAATCTGACTGTATCTCCCTTTGACATTTTCCAGAGTAGGACTGAGGAATATGGGGATGTGGTCTTGTGCACGTATACTTAGGGTATATAAGGTTTTCACAAAAATCTGTCAGGGTCCCTGGAGAGGAAACTCTGGCTCAGACCTGCTGGTGTAATAAATGGCACTCCACTATTCACGCTGTCCTTCTGAATGAGTTTGCTTCTCAGAGTGCTTGGCTAGAACATAACTACACTTAATGCTACTGTGTTGCATACTTGAAATTTGCTAAGACAGTAAATCCTAAATATTCTCACCATAAAAAAGTAACTGTGGGAAGCAATAGATGAATTAACTAATCTTATTATGGCAATAAGATTCAAAAATATACATGTATCATATCATGCTGTACATATGAAAGTTATGCAATATTCAAAAATATAATGTATAATTTTAAATATATAATTTCAAAATGTATATGCATGATATAATGTTAAATTTACATAATGCCAATTATATCTCAATAAAACTAAAGGAAAAAAAAAACTCTGCAGGAGAATTCTTCTTGCATTAGACATGCAGTTCTCCAATGCCAGCTTTTATCAAATATAGGTTAGATGACTCCTTGCTAGGATCACTCCTTGATTTACAAATGAATCAGAATATGAGCAAGATTCCATTCAAAAGTGCTCAAAAAATGATGCAGACATGTCAAAAAGCATAGGATTCAACTTGAAAGGCCTCTTAGTGGCCAAATTTGAGAAAATTTTGAACAAAGATATTGACAGTAATACATTATAGCCCAGAGGATAAAATAAAAATCCAGGAGTACATATCGATAGTGAGAAAAGTAAGTTCTTCTTTATAATGATATCCCAAGTAATAAATGTAGAACAAATGATGGAAATGAATATTTTTTGGCAAGCATCACAGTAATAAAAATCATTAATGCATCCTAAAAGGTCAGTTTTCATTCCAACTGCAAAGAAAGGCAATGCCAAAGAATGCTCAAACTACCGCACAATTGCACTCATCTAACACGCTAGTAAAGTAACGCTCAAAATTCTCCAAGAGAGACTTCAGCAATACGTGAACCGTGAACTTCCTGATGTTCAAACTGGATTTAGAAAAGGCAGAGGAACCAGAGATCAAATTGCCAACATCCGCTGGATCATGCAAAAAGCAAGAGAGTTCCAGAAAAACATCTGCTTCTGCTTTATTGACTATGCCAAAGCCTTTGACTGTATGGATCACAATAAACTGTGGAAAATTCTGAAAGAGATGGGAATACCAGACCACCTGACCTGCCTCTTGAGAAACCTATATGCAGGTCAGGAAGCAACAGTTAGAACTGGACATGGAACAACAGACTGGTTCCAATAGGAAATGGAGTATGTCAAGGCTGTATACTGTCACCCTGCTTATTTAACTTATATGCAGAGTACATCATGAGAAACACTGGACTGGAAGAAGCACAAGCTGGAATCAAGATTGCCGGGAGAAATATCAATCACCTCAGATATGCAGATGACACCACCCTTA
Organism: Ovis canadensis; assembly: GCF_042477335.2. NCBI lineage: Eukaryota > Metazoa > Chordata > Mammalia > Artiodactyla > Bovidae > Ovis > Ovis canadensis. Next base: position 124,819,769 of record NC_091248.1, on the reverse strand, counting down.
TGGCAGAAAGTGAAGAGGAGCTAAAAGGTCTCTTGATGAAAGTGAAAGAGGAGAGTGAAAAAGTTGGCTTAAAGCTCAACATTCAGAAAACGAAGATCATGGCATCCGGTCCCATCACTCCATGGGAAATAGATGGGGAAACAGTGGAAATAGTGTCAGACTTTATTTTGGGGGGCTCCAAAATCACTGCAGATGGTGACTGCAGCCATGAAATTAAAAGACACTTACTCCTTGGAAGGAAAGCAGTGACCAACCTAGATAGCATATTCAAAAGCAGAGACATTACTTTGCCAACAAAGGTCTGTCTAGTCAAGGCTATGGTTTTTCCTGTGGTCATGTATAGATGTGAGAATTGGACTGTGAAGAAAGCTGAGCACTGAAGAATTGATGCTTTTGAATTGTAGTGTTGGAGAAGTCTCTTGAGAGTGCCTTGGACTGCAAGGAGATCCAACCAGTCCATTCTAAAGGAGATCAGTTCTGGGTGTTCTTTGGAAGGGATGATGCTATAGCTGAAACTCCAGTACTTTGGCCACATCATGAGAAGAGTTGACTCATTGGAAAAGACTCTGATGCTGGGGAGGGATTGGGGGCAGGAGGAGAAGGGGACGACAGAGGATGAGATGGCTGGATGGCATCACCAACTCAATTGATGTGAGTTTGAGTGAACTCCGGGAGATGGTGATGGACAGGGAGGCCTGGTGTGCTGCAATTCATGGGATCGCAAAGAGTCAGACACAACTGAGCGACTGAACTGAACTGAAAATTAATAGAGAAATGTTAGATGAAAAAGTATAAGAAACAGGATACTGACACTGTCTTAAAAAATATTTCCCCACTAAGTCCTTATTGTGAAAGGAAAAAAAATGGTAACTTTAACGTAGAGAAACCACCTCAGCTGATCGATGTTAATGTCACCAGAAATGAGACATGGCAACACCTTGTGCCTCTTGATATGATGCACCAAAGATATGGCATCACTTACCAAAAATCATAAACAAATTCAAAATGAGGGACATTCTAAAAGGTAATTGTCCTGTGCTCTTCATGTTTATGAAAGACAAAGATAGATTGGGAAACTGTCCAAAGTAAGAGGGACATGACAGCTAAATGCAGTGTGCAGTCCTTGTCCAGAAAAAGACATTGATCAGGCAAGTGATGAAGTCTGTAAACAGTAAGGTCTATAGGTTAAAGTGGTCTATAAATGTTAATTTCTGGATAATGATCAATGCAACATCATCATATAACAGGCTGACATTTGGGGAATCTAAGTTAAGGCTATATGGGAATTGTGTATTATTCTTATAACTATTATGTAAGCCTGAAAAAATCCTGAAATGAAAAATTAGTAAGAATAAAGATTTATAACAAAGAGAAAAAAAAAAAGTGGAACTAGCTATGATGAAGTGGCAGTAGCACACAAGAAGAAATTCAAGGAATCAACGGCACCGAAAAAAGTAAATAAAGCGCTTGAGGAAAGAGCCTGCAATAGCTATATAGTGCAGACAGTTGGTTCTTCAGTTGTAAACTCAAGAATTTGCTCCTGTTGCCAAAAGGAGAGCTAGTGAGAACTACTGAGCTCTCTAATGACATGGTATAGCAGAGTTTTGTGAGTTTAGAGTGTAGTGAAAAAACAATGGATTGGATTGGTCAGATTAAGCCCAGTTGGGAAGCCTCAGTTATCTCTGTGTCTAGATGTTAGGCACTATAGATGCCTAAACTAAGATGATGGTGTTGCAGTGGAAAGGAAAAAAAAGAAGAATGAGCTTTTCTCCTTCTCTTTCCTGAGAACAAAGAAGATAAAGAGAACCGTGAGAAGGCCTGAACATACCATTTTTTACTTGAACGGCTCCTAATTCTGTATGTCTGTAAGTAAGTTTGCTTTTCTGCCTCCTTAATCTGAATGACTGTAATTTACTTTGCTTTTCAGTCCCCTAACCCTGCAGGAGCTCCAGTTTACATTTTCTCCTTTAACTCTGTGCTAAATATATTCCCTATCTGGCGTTTACCCTTACAACACCCTTCCTCTTGTAGTTACGTATCAGAAAGAAGGCTGCAGAGACACTGAACAGCCAGACAATTACTGGGTTACTGACGCCAGTTTATGAAGGTCTTTAAAAAAAAATGCAAGAGGAAGAAATCAAGATCCTCCCAGCTTTGTTCCTGATCACCAACTCCTGATTGTGAGCCCTTGCCTTATATAAGCCCCTAGACTCCTTATGGAGGGAGTAGGCACAGTTCTTGAGGTAGGAGCCCACTATGGTCCCCTCTGCGCTGCCTGAGAATTAAGGCACCTGTCTATTTCCTCCAAACTCCATATTTTTTCATTAAGCTTCAGTGGGCAGAGAAGGCCAAGATTTTGGCCAGCAACAATGGTAGATTAGCAGGGGGGTGGGGTGCTGGAAATAAAGAGGCAATATTTTTGACAAATACCATCTTATTTAAGAAGATAAGTCTGCAGTAGAGATTACTATGCATTGACTAGATAACTCTCCATGACTGAAAGGTCATTACCCCCTTCAGAATTTCCTTGATGAAAGAAAGTCACTTTGACCAAGATCACTTCCCTCTCTGGAGGGAAACTGCATCCAATAATTGTGAAAGTGGAGCAGCAAGTCCCACTCCCATCTCTAAATCTCAGGGCTGAGGGACCATCCTAGAATTCAGCTTCTAAGGAGGTCAGCTGGAAGCTTTGTAAAGAGTACACAAGACTTCTTTCTCTTCCCCATCCTCCCCCACTTCCTTCTCTTCTGTCCCATGCTAAGTGATCCCAAGAACTCCTCTAGGAATGCCCTACATGCTCATCTCCATCTCAGAGTCAAAACGAATCAGCAACCAAATTAAAGATGACATTGAGGTTATTCAAGCTTAAAAGGCCTGTGATACCACACACCAACAAGCTGGCAGACAAGAACAGTCGTGTGAGGAGTGAATATGGAGAGGAAAACATTGAGGACTAGATTTCAGAATGCTAAAATTGAGATCGTGGGGTGCAAGGTAGCAATACCCAGAGCTAGTTGCGATATATACTGCTTGAATTCTGGAGCAAGTTCGTAACAATGGATAAAATGGTTGCCCTTTTCCACATACAGAAAATAGTTCAACTCCTGTTTTGAGGAGCGGTGTTTGCCCGTTTGCTTCTCTTATCCTGTAAGGAAATCCAAATAGCCTAAGATCTATTATCTGATTCCTGTAAGAATTATTTTAAACTAAATTTTCTTTGGTGTTTGTGGTCGTATGTTCAAATGGTCTAGCTGAGGATTTAGATTAGCATCTTGGACAAGTTTTGAGCAATGTTAAAGCATTTCATCTGTTCAAAGATACAAAGACCGCTTCTTTTTACCAGCTTCCAATGAGTTAAGAAATAACCCCCCACCCAAATAAGTCATTTTAGCCAGGGACAATATAAAAGTTAGTGAAGCTCTGAATCTTAGCCCATAAGAAGTTCAAGGCTTTCAAAGAGAATCAAGCTATCAGGACTCAAACAGACCTTTTGGGAGTGATTTAAATTATTTTTTTTCTGACTCTGTGAGGGATGGAACCTCAATGGTACCTAACTGTGATGTGAAAATAAGAGAGAAAATATATTCTAATCTAGATGTAAAATTAGTGCCTTGTTTTCTCATCCTGAGCACTTACCAAAAGCCATTTTAACTAGTTTCTATAAAGATTTTCTTTCTCTGGTATGTTGAATTTAAGAATTCAAAAATGTTACATTCCACATTAAAGTTTTATTCATTTTATGTGACAGTGAATTTTAATCTTGCACATTTAAAGATACTTCCTCATATGGGAGTTTGATAGTAGGTACATCAGAAAGTGAACTCCAGAGGATATTTTCATTCATTCATTTGCTCAAATACTAGTTGAACTAAACACTAAATCACACTACAAGATATGAGGCACCTTTAGTGAAAAGCACTGAGGCCTTGGAAAAAGGTAGAATTATGGCAGTTTGGACAAGAATTAAAACTTATTGAATGCCTTCAACTAGGTGCCACTGTATTACACTAGGTTCTTTAACAGAAGCTTATTTTATTGAATTTTTATCACTGTGCAATTGTTATATGATGGAAGTAACTGTCTTATAACCAATTTACAGTTATGGTTGCATTAAACAATAAAATTGAGACCAAAAAGAGGCTAACTAGGTCAAAGGTCATGTTGATAATTAACTTTTCACTTGTCCCTGTTTCCATGAATGTAGTATATAAAACATTCAATACATTAGTTACTTCAGCATTGATACTATTAGAATCACACATTTCAACTTATTTTGTTGATAATAACATCACAGTAAATTTATATCTGTCTTGAAACATTTTCAAGGAAGACAATACAGCAAGAAGTATTTTTCCATTTTAGATTTGGAAACTTTTCAAATTAGTCCATGCTGAGTAACACTTGCAATTCATCCTAATCTGTATTAGAGTATTACTACTTGCTTAATCTCAGAGTATTCAAAATGTCAATAGAGATACAACTATTTTCATTTTTTCCATTTATGCTTAAATTTGACTACAAAAATATAGCCTTATTTTGCAGGAATAGAAGTGGAAACAATGAGTACTAATTCATGCATTTCCTAATAATGAACATTTTTTAAATAAAATAACTCAAAACCTGTTATTCTGAATCAACCTTCAAAAAATAAACTAATAGCCAAAGTACACTTTGGAACATTTCTCATAAGATTTAAACATTCTGGGGGACACTTATTAACTCATTTTATATCTAACATTGGCATCAAAGATCAGCCTGGCATTTAAGTACTTAGTTATTGGTTTTTCTCAGCATAGTTTGGATTTATTGAATTACTTGAGCTCTTTCTATATGCCAGAGTTCTTGTCTACAGTTTAATTAATATTATCTAATTACCAACAATAATCCTCTGGTAGATAATATTATGGGCTTCCCTGATGCCTCAGTGGTAAAGAATCCACCTTGCAATGCACAAAAAGGTGGGCTCAATCCTTGGTTCAGGAAGATTCCCTGGAGAAGAAAATGGCAACCCACTCCGGTATTTTTACCTGGGAAATCCCATGGCCAGAGAAGCTAGCTGGTTACAGTCCATGGGTTGCAAGGAGAGTTGGACATGACTTAGCATATAAACAAGAAGAAGACAACACTATACCCAATATATAAACCACTGAAACCTAAAATGTTACAGCAACTGGCTCCAAACCCCACAACTTGTGACTGCAAATACACAACTACAGGCCATTTGACCTCAATGCCTGCTCTAAACAAGAGATTCTAAGAATTTGCTACTTATTTCTCAGGAACACACTGCAACCCTTTTAATTAAAAAAAAAAAAGTAAAAAATATGGTCAGACTCACTTAGAAAGGATGGTTTCTTGATCAGCAGTAGCAGCAACAGTGAACCTTCATCAGAACATTGGACTCTCCTGCTTCCCCATACTATCCAATCAGAACCTCTGGGGGCGAGGCCTTTCAGTCTGTTTCAACAAGCTCTCCAGGTGACTCCAATTACCCTACTCCAGGAGAATCAGACATTACTTTGCCAACAAAAGTCTGTCTGGTCAAAGTTACAGTTTTTCCAGTAGTCATGCATGGATGTGAGAGTTGGACTATAAAGAAAGCTGAGCACAGAAGAATTGATGCTTTTGAACTGTGGTGTTGGAGAAGACTCTTGAGAGTCCCTTGGACTGCAACCAGTCCATCCTAAAGGAAATCGGTCCTGAATATTCACTGGAAGGACTGATGCTGAAGCTGCAACTCCAGTACTTTAGCCACCTGATGTGAAGAGCTGACACACTGGAAAAAAACATGATGCTGGGAAAGACTGAAGGTGGGAGGAGAAGGGGACAACAGAGGATGAGATGGTTGGATGACATCACCAACTCGATGGACATGAGTTTGAGTAATCTCTGGGAGTTGGTGATAGACAGGGAAGCGTGGCGTGCTGCAGTCCATGGGGTCGCAAAGAGTCGGACACAAGTGAGCGACTGGACTGAACTGAACTGACTGAGGAGAATCAGAGCAGTTTAAGAAAAAGAAAAAACAAAACACTACTTTAAAACTATGCTCAAAACTATTCTTTAAACTTAAAAAAAACTATTTTCCTTTCTTTACACATCATTAAAGGTTATTTTCTCCAATAAAATGATTCTTGAGTTCCTTCAGTGATAGATACAAACTTATTTTTACATGATAATAGGTAACTGCCAGATCCCAGTAAAACAAGTCATAATGATGTAGGATAGACCAGAGATCTTTTATAAACTATTTCATTAAAAAAATCACAACCTAAGAGATACAGAAAATATTTTTTTAAAGAGCTAAAGATTTTTAAAATGAACTTTAAATATCTAAATATTTTGGCAAAATTACACACACACACACACACAAAAAAAAACTATAATTATATACAGGGCTTTCTTGGTGGCTCGGGGTAAAGAACCCACCTACCAATGTAGGAGATACAAGAGACCTGGGTTTGATTCCTGGGTCTGAAAGATTCCCTGGAGAAGGAAACAGCTACCAGCTGGGAGCCAGCATGAGGAATCCCGCCCACGGCAAAGGTCATGAGGAAGGAAGCTCGACAAAACGCGAAGGCGTGATGTGGCTTCAGGAGTTCCCTCTGGGTTTTCCTGAACATCTACCCCCGAAAACCAGAGTCTGCCTGCTTTATTGTACTGTGCTTTCCACTCTTCTGATATTCTCTGGAAATAGTTAACTCAGGGCTTCAGTTAACAGTCTCCTGCATATAAAAAGAATGTCTCAGTTTAAACCCCTTTGATGGCTTTCTAACTTACCTAACCGGTCTGCCTGGACTTTTACAACTTGTGAATTGTTTACAGCCCCCAACCTGGAGAGGCATGACGCTTAAAGCATCTTAAAGATACAGAGCCTTTTCTGAAAAGCTAAAACTTATACTGGTGATGGGTTTCACTGTTGAGTCAATGACTGCTGCCAGGCCTCCATATTCTTTATCTTTTAGGCACCTGAAGGATATTAATCAATGTAATTGGGATGTAGAAAAGGGAATATAGTAGTTTTGATGTTAGCAACACTAGACTTTTGAGTTAATTAACTTTCTCTTTGTTATAAATCACTGTACTTCTTTCATTGTTATAAATTGCTGTGTCCTTGCTATGTAAAAATGTAACTTTATTTAGTGCTTTCTGAGAGTGGCACCAGACTTTGGGAAGAACAATACTATTAAGGCAAATAAGTCTTCTGGTTGACAAACCCTTATCCGAAAAGGGCCATAAAATGTTAATTGGCCTTCTGGCCAGAAGATGATGTAAATCACCTAAAACTTGTGTATACAACTAAGTGTGCAGAGAGAAAGCCTGGTCTCGATAAGAGTCAGGGCTGCTGATGCTGCATAATTTTGTATTATCCATTGATCTCTATGTAAAATCGAAAGTATATAAGGCCTTTCCAGACAATAGAGGATGGGCCAGTCACTGGACTGGTTTCCCCCGTGTCTTTTCTTACTCTATTTTCTGGCTGAATTCCCATCTGGGGCGTGGAGGCTCGCCATGTCTACTTACTTGCCCTGGCTTTTAAGATCTATGTGAGAGGGAGCCTAAGGCGGGGCACCCCCTGCTATTCAAGAGGACACCAGTAGCCTAACATAGATGGTACAAGTTCCTTGTCTTGGAACTTTATTGGTTTTCCACATAATCCAAGTTATTCAGCCTCTTTTCTCCACTAAATTTTTCTACTACACTATTTCTTCCTAATCTCTTTTTATATTTCTAAATAAATAAGTTTTTCCTCGCCCACGCCATCCCTGCTTTGAATTACCCTGGATCCACCGGGGCAGGACCCCGGCAGCTACCCATTCCAGTATTCTTGCCTGGAGAATTCCACAGACCGAGGAGCACGGTGGGCTATAGTCCATGGGGTTGTGAAAGAGTCAGACGGTGACTAAACAGCAACAACAAATAACAGCATATATATTTTTAATGCACTAGATTTTGTACACAGGTTTTGTACACAGTTGATAGCTGGCCAGGGACATTGTTTAGTAGCTTTAATATTGTCCAAAGAAATATTAGTTAAAATGCTTAAAATTTAAAACTATTATTCCTTTGCGTAGTTTCTCTATTTGAAAGGAAAAAAAAGGTAAATACTTATGAAAAATTTCTTGACTCTGTTGATGGTTAACTTTACTGAAGATGACTGAATTGACTAACAAATTAGTTCAAAAATCCAAGTTAAGTATCATCATAAAGGGAAATTTCAAGTGCTCTGTTATGTTTAGGTATTTTGCAGGTAGCTTAACATCACTACCGATACTGAGACAAATGTCACAATGAGCTGGAGTTCCAGGTCAGTGTTCCACACTTATTGATGACACTTTACAGGATAATTAAGGAAGCTTGATGTTTGCATCCTCTTTTCAGAACTGCTTTCATCAGTCTCTGAATTAAATTAACAGTATTCACTCTCTTATTGCTCCATAGAAGTGATTCAGAACAGTGTGAAAGCTTCTGCCTAGAATAGTATGTTTTTGTGGTAAAAGGTTAATTTCACTATATTCATTCCATTAAAATTCAAAGAGGGCTATTTCACTCAGATGTTGAAACAGATGAATTGGGACTGCCAAATGCAAATTCCACTAAAATTAAATGCCTACTTAAAAAGTATTCTGCTTGCATTTCAAAGCATTATATTTAGCTCATGGGATGCAAAATTGCCAGAATACAATACTGACTTAAAAGATTTCCACTGACAGGAAACACTGGGGAAAATGAAGGAACCAGAGGGATTTAAAAGAAATTTGATCTTTTCACAAAGAAGAAAAAAATATATATTAGGGCTAGAAACCTTATAAAAATAAATTTAATGAGGTTGTGGAACTGTTTCAATGAACCATATTATTGACAGAAGTAAGGAATCCTGACCTTGGAGGGCTGCTGCCTCTCTTTCTTCCATTATCACCTTGTCTTTTCAGTAACAAGATGCATAACTTGCTGAAAAGACATCATGTCTAAACCAGAAGCCAGTCTTCAAGAACAAAACCACCTGTTCACACATATAATTTTCTAATGGCTCATGATTCCTCATTTAGTTGGTGAAAGAGAATGAACCTGAAAGAAAGCTCCCTCCAAGTAGGTCCGGTTTTCCATGGGTATTAATAACATTTATTCATTCATTCATGAATTCAATAACTTGTTAATGCACTCAATACTTATTTGGGTCAATAATTGCATGTGTTCTTTTTGGGTTGCTGTAGTCTCTCAAGTACAGATTGCAGGATATGCTGAATTTCCTGAAACAGAGGATTGGGAAAAATACACTGACACTGATGCTTTACCTATAAACAGGGTAAGGACAAGTTCAGAGCTAATCAGAAGCAAGAAATAAAGGTATCAATATTATTTCCTAGCCTTCAGAATCCCAATTCGGTTCAATAACCTCTTTCAAAAAAAAAAAAAAAGTGTAGCCTTTCTTAAAACTTTTGTCTCAGAAATGATTATTAGTAATTGTAGAGTAAAAGGTTGAGAGTCCCTGAGACAGCAAAGAGATTACATCAGTCAATTCTAAAGGAAATCAACCCAGAATATCCACTGGAAGGACTGATGCTAAAGCTGAAGCTCCAATCCTTTGGCCACCTGATGCGAAGGCAAGACCCTGGAAAAGGGGTCTTTCCCAAGATCTTTTGGAAAAGACCCCTTTCCAGGACTCTTGGAAAAGACCCTGATGCTGAGAAAGACTAAGGGCATGAGGAGAAGGGGATGACAGAGGACGAGATGGTTGGATGCATCACCAACTCAATAGGCATGAATTTGAACAAACTCTCGGAGATGGTGAAGGACAAGGAAGCCTGGAGTGCTGCAGTCCATGGGGTCTCAAAGGGTCGGACACGACTCAGGGACTGAATTGAACTGAAAAGGTTAAAATAGATGGCTGAAGGTCTTGTATTGTGACAACTCATCAGTCTATTAGTTCAAGTGGGTAATTATCAAATAAAACCATTGATGTACATGACGTTAGCACATTTAATATCCTGGTTTAATAATGAAGCTGAATTAACCACTAGCAAAAGATTTTCTGTATCTCTATTTTCCCTCTCTTTCTGCAGCCTAGGCAAAAATCCCTGGATACACGTAGGTAATAACAAACAAATATCAAACACATAAAACTTAAACAAGACCAAACAATTGGAAATAGGCATTTATTTTCAATTGTTGTTAATCCAAACACAGAGGTAGAGCTGTCTTTTCTTCGCAGACCTTTTGACATTTGCAGCAACACATTCTGCATTTTACCCTGTCATCTGTGATATTGGAAATGAAATGCTGTGTCTGATCAGAAGCATCAAGCATGAAGCCAAGCAGAAGATACATAAGTATCTTATGGTCCATTGCCTGTGGTGATTGAGCTAGTGGCATCGAAAAGGGACACTGAGAGGTCTGACACACATCATCTTTCACTTTCAATCACACACACACACACCAATGCACACACGCATGAAGAAACAGCTTTCTTCTTCCGGTGGCTGCTAATTGACTAATTGAGCATTAGGCCTTGAATGAGTGCTAAACAGGAGTAGGACTGAAAATGTCTCCCACTTTCAACTGATCTAGGATAATTTCTTAGAGTTCCATCAATGTAAATAGCTTAAAAAGTGTGTGTGTGGGGTTAATATTTATGTGATAGTACATATAACACCATCTCACATTTCATGTACTTTAAACATGCATTTTGTTTGATTCTAAATGAGCATATAGAAGACAATGGTTAATGTGTTATGTTATAGTTCACACATTTTTTGAATAAAGCTTACTGAAATTAGCTCTTACGGAAATCGTGTTCTTATTTTCTTCCCTGTATACCAGGGTGAGTGAACTAAATAAAAAGCCTGTGGGCCAAATCCTGCCTACCACCTGTTTTTGGATGGTCTAGGAGCATAGAGTGGATGTTACATTTTTAAATGGTATGGGAATAAAAAGAAATGATGATGTTACACAACAGGGAAAGGTATGTGAAATTCAAATTTCAATGTCAATTAATAAAGATTTATTGAAACACATTCACACGCACTGGTTTCTGTCTCTCTTTGTCTGCTTTCATGGTATAATGACAGAACTGAGTAATGGTGACAGAGATCAAATGTTTCCAGCAAATCCTAATAAGGCAGGAGGCAGATGGCCCCCCTGCCACCCCAGAGTAAAGCGACTGGAGATTCATTCCCTATGAACTGCAAACTTCCAAAACAAGAACAGCAGCACAATTGAGAGAGGAGGCTAGGCCCTGCTCAGACCACATATTTCTCCTTCCTGAAGTCAGGAGACCTCCCCAACCACACGTGCACAGAAATGGCTCCTTGCAGGCCAAAGAGGGAGCAAAGTCAAGGGATGCTGTACTCAAGACACCTCTTTGGTAGGATTCCCCTTTGGTAAGAGATGTGTGCACACACATGGGAGGATCCTGAGTTAAACCAAATATGGATCGTGAACCAGGCAAATCAAAATGATTGGCCAAACGAAACCCCAAAGAAATGCCCCATAAAGGTAATTCAAACCTCCACTCAGGGACTCTCCCTCTGAGTCTGCCCATGTGTTTATCCACATGTACTGTACACATTTTTTCCCCTCTTAATAAATACTTTACTTGCTTCACTACTTTCCATCTTTGTGGGAACTCTTCCGCAAAGCTGAAGGGCCAGGGCCCTTGTTACTGACCACTGGTCTAGTGGCTAGGGTCTGACGCTCTCCCTGCTGTAACCCAGCCTGATCTCTGGCTGGGAACCCAAGCCCCGTGCCAAGCTGTTGAAGGTTGAGGCCACCTGAGATCACTAAAATATCAACTGTTTGGCCCTTTAAAAAAAAAAAAGAAAAGAAAAGAAAAATCCAACTCTTGATTTATACTACATCCATCTACATCACTTGAAGCAGAAATAGTAAATTCTAGCAGTTCTGATGTAAGCCCTTTTTTAGACATATTCTATTCCAAAAACTATTTCTTAGTACAATAATTTATGAAAGTGTAACAGTTTCCCAGCTCTTTCTCCACCCTCAACTTCAGCTGAAATGATAATTTCTAGTATATTCTAAGCCAGAACACAAAATTGCTTACTCAACAATGAAACTGGAATATGCCTTTGAGGTTAAAGTATATATGTGTGTGTGTGTGTGTATATATATATATATATATATATATATATATATAGAGAGAGAGAGAGAGAGAGAGAGAATACATATATTTGTATATAAATATACACAAATGAGGAATATAGGATTTTATTTACATAAGCCACACTAGAGTTTCAGTGGGCTTGATTTCACACCAAGATACATTCCTGTACAAGTGGTTGAATCCAGTCAGCAGCAGCCTTTGATCTGGAAATGGGGAGGATTTATGCAAGTGCTTGTCATCTGAAAATGGGAAGATGAGATATATCAAAGGAAAGAGTCTACATTTTACTAGTTTGCCCATATACAGGGACTCGTTTTCCAACATTCTCATCTATTTTTCCATCATAAAATTTACATGAATAAATCAGAAATAGCTTTGAATTACCATAATTTGTGTACATCTTACACCATCTAATAAATTATAACTTTGTGAGAATGAGCACAATATATTATGTAGCCTCATACTTCTAGATGATCCATGAATATTTATGAAATGAAAATGACCTCACTGCAGAGTTCTCCACCATTCTAGAGGATTGGTCACTGCCCGTGATTATATATGCTCCCCTATCCATAAGAGCTGGATGTCCATCCATGGACTACATTTTCTGGCTGGCTTGAATGGACACAGAGCCTTGTGCTCCCTGGGAACAGATTAAAGGCAAAGGAAGAAGGCAGCAGAGGATGAGATGGTGGGATGGTATCACCCACTCAATGGGCATGAATTTGAGCAGACTCTGGGAGACAGTGAAGGACAGGGAAGCCTGGTGTGCTGCAGTCCATGGGGTCACAAAGAGTCAGACACAGCTTAGCAACTGAACAGCAATTTGCATACTCTGAAAGCGAATGTGAGCAGAAGTGAAGAAGGTGATTTCTAAGTCAAGGAGCTTAAAATGCAGTTGTGCCTTCCCTTCTCTCCTTCTCCAAATTCACTGACTGAATGTGGGGAACTCTGGTCCCCTGCAGTGGGATGGGGCCAATGGAAGAAACGAATTTGCCACACAACCCAATCACCATGACAAAGGCCACCTGCCAAACAGGTACATCTGCCTTGGACTGTGTTGTGATTGACAAGTAAATGTCCCCTGTGCAAACCTCTGTCACTCAGGGATTTATTTGTTACAGCAGCTTGCATGACCTGACCCTAGCCCAAAACAGTTGCCAACTTTATCCCTGTTGCTACATATAAAGGCTATAAAGTGAAAGTGAAGCTGCTCAGTCATGTCCGATTCTTTACGACCCTGTGGACTGTAGCCCACCAGGCTCCTCCGTCCATGGGATTCTCTAGGCAAGAATACTGGAGTAGGTTGCCATTTTCTTCTCCAGGGGATCTTCCTGACCCAGGGATAGAACCCAGGTCTCCCACATTATGATAAGATGCTTTAACCTCTGAACCACCTGTGGAGGCTACAGTTTAGCTTTTATCACTGTTAACCTGCCCATGGTACTAATACCATTCATCACTTGGCCCATTTTGAAATTCCTCTAACTTTGCCTTTTGGACTAGGACCATGCTGTACAACATTCCCTGCTCCCCTTTAACCTTCCTGGCTTCTCCTTTTCATCCTTCTTGGCCAGCTCCTCCTCTCTTGCCAAATTTCATATCCCCCCAGAATCCTCTCCCTGGCCCTTTTCTTTCCCAGATCAATCTGACCACGCCAAACCTTTGAAAGAAGCCTCACTTCAATAACGACTACCTTCACCTGGAGGCAGGTGACAATTTAAGACTTAAACTATCTTAAACACAGAGGAGATGTAGGAAAATGTGACACCTGCCTAATGTGATTTATATTTCACTATTCTCTTTCTTAGCAGTAAAGAATCTTCCTGCAATGCAGAAGCCACAGGAGACATGGGATCAATCCCTGGCTCAGGAAGATTCCCCTGGAGAAAGGAATCGCCACCCACTCCAGTATTCTTGCCAGAAGTATCCTGCGGACAGATGAGCCTGGTGGGCTACTACAGTCCATGGGGTCACAAAGAGCTGGACATGACTGAAGCTCTGATTCCCTTTTAAGATCTTACTATAAGGAGTCAGTCATAGAGAGATTTCAGCAAACATGGTCATTCCATTTTCTTTTTACAATTATATCTTTTTTTAGCTCCCTCAAACCACTAAAGCTAGTAGGCTTCCTTTTACCCTATGCATAATCTCTGGGAACCAGAAATCTTCATTCCTTCAACAAATAATTAAGAATGTATGAGTTGACATTGTTCCAAGTGTTATAGAGAGACAGTGAAGAGGAAAGTCAATATTTTTGCTTTGACGGAGCTTATTTCAAGTGGAAGAAAGCAGATGATAGGCACGTAAAATAATTTCAGATGAGACAAAAGGCTGTGGAAACCATAAATTGTAATCATGGGACTGCATGAGGAAAACACAACCATAGGGCAAAGGCAAGCGTAAGAAACAGTCACAAGATCTCTGAGGATACAAACTGAGATATCTGAGCGATGCAAAGGAATCGGCCATGTCAATACCAGGAGGGGAGGGAGTATTCCAGCTAGGGGGACGCCAGGTACATAAGAGGTAGTGATCATACCTTGAAAAAATGAAAGCCTGCCATTGTGGCTAGTGATTATGATACAAGATGAGGCCAGAGAGTAAACAAAGAAATGGCATGGAAAGGAAACAGGGTTTTAGATATTCCAAATATACTGGACAGCAGCTGGAGAGAAGACAGCTTGGGGAATAAGAGAAATTAGGGAAGGCTACCCAGTTTATCACTACTAAAATGAAGAACTGAGGAATGTTACTTAATTTCTCAGGGTTTCAGATTCACTTTCACGAAACACAGCACTTGGTATCAATGGGCATTCATGTTTTGTCTGGATCTAGAAAATCGATGAGAAAATCAGCAGACCTTCAGAACTGTCACCAGCTGTATATCCAAAATACAGATTAACAGTGGTCAAACTATTGGCTACCCTTCCATATTTTTCTGGGACTCAATTCTATTCACACTTTTGCTTTCATACTATTGTACAATTTATCTTTCCTTATTTATTTTCCTAAATCATCTAATGCTATTTGAAAGATTGGACTTCTAATTTATTTGTGGCTCTATGAAATGAACATGTAAGACTCATTCAACTTATACTTAATAGAATCATAAACTGAGAGTTACAATTATGTATGTTTCTTCTGCAAAATGAGGACTAACAAAGCCCTGCCTCCTTTAACTCTTTTAATAATATGTTTCCATGGATGAATTAAGAAACCGCAGTTCCTTAGATTTTTACTTAGAAGAAACTCTAAAGACCATGTCATCTAGCATTATTATTTTATAGATAAGAAAATTGGTAATCAGGGGCTTTCCAAAATGCTCATGTATTTGCAATAGAGAGAGTCGTAATAGAGTATGTAGCACCATGGAGAATTAAGACATATAATCCAGTCATTCCAATTCTCGGAGTCCTTATTGGTGGAAACGGCACTAGCTTTCTTGTTCTCATTTGAAAGGATTCTTTGGCTGGTGACAATCAGTTTGTGCCCTAATCATGCAGACTGGCCCCACCCTGGACTGAAAATCAGGTCAACTGGCTGTGATCTTTGTTTATAAAACACTGGACCACTGTCACTCCCAGTGACATGCAGAAATGACAACCTCCTATCTGTAGATACTGCAAAAATAACTGAATTTCATTTTAATTTGAATTTGTCCAAATTTTCAAAGATGATCCCAAATACTTTAGCTGAATGAGGGCAAAACCTAGAAATTAAGAGCCTGGTGAACTATAAAGGCTCCTAACCAGAGTCAATAGCCCAGACCCAGGTATTATTCTATAGGAATAAACTGCAAAAGGGAATGTAGTTTTTGCTTCACTGCTTAAATCATTTAAGTCCTTTTCTATATTTACTCCTATCTTATCTTTTCAAAAAATTCCATTTCTTTGAAGTGTTCAATCACCTTATATAAAAAAAAAAAGCCCAATGTGTGTGTGGGTACCACACAGATTTTTATACTGGAGTTTTATTTACTTATCCCTCGTGCACATCAACCCACTCAATTTGACAGGACCACTCATTTGAGATCTGAAGATCAGAAACCTGGACCAGCCTGAAGGCAATGAAAAGTCTGACAGGTACAGATTTCACTTGTTCACCCAAACAAATATGTGAATAAATTAAAATGATAAAAAATATAAAAGATAACATCCATGAGAATGTTCCACTAAAACAGTTTATAAACAGTTATTCAGTTCATACCATGGCTAAGGTTTTTCCAGTAATCATGTATGGATGTGAGAGTTGGACTGTGAAGAAGGCTGAGCGCCGAAGAATTGATGCTTTTGAACTGTGGTGTTGGAGAAGACTCTTGAGAGTGCTTTGGACTGCAAGGAGATCCAACCAGTCCATTCTGAAGGAGATCAACCCTGGGATTTCTCTGGAAGGACTGATGCTAAAGCTGAAGCTCCAGTACTTTGGCCACCTCCTGCGAAGAGTTGACTCATTGGAAAAGACTTTGATGCTGGGAGAGATTGGTGGCAGGAGGAGAAGGGGACGACCCAGGATGAGATGGCTGGATGGCATCATGGACTCGATGGACGTGAGTCTGAGTGAACTCCGGGAGATGGTGATGGACAGGGACGCCTGGCGTGCTGCGATTCATAGGGTCGCAAAGAGTCATACACGACTGAGCGACTGAACTGAACTCATTCTCTTGAGGAGTTCATCTGTGAATAGCTACCTATGATATCTTGATGTCTTTCCTTTCATCTACCTTTTGTGTGTGTGTGTGTGTGTGTGTGTGTGTGTGTGTGTGTGTGTGTAATGAACACCAAGAAAGAAGTATATTTCAAGTATTAACTTTGCACTCATTTCTCCATGCAAGTTTTACATGGAGTCATAAGCAACAGTCTTGTCTTGTTTATTTCTTTTAAAATTTTCATGTTAATTCACACTTGAACTAACAAATCTACAATAAGTTTGGCACCCTATTTTAAATTGCATTTTAAGGGTTTCTGTTTTCAGATTTTCTGCTGGCTGTGTCTATAAAACTGTCTAAATAATTGCATACTAATTTCTAAGATCATTCCCATTAGACATTAAGCACTTGGCTTTGTGCCATCAGTGTAAGAAATTTGGTTCACTTATACTATCATCCTCCATAAATCCCCTCCTCTTCTCTGAGATTTTAATTATTGTTTTTATTTTTCTAGTACTTACCATATATCTTTAAATATTATTTTTGAACTTCTATTTCTTAATCCATATGTTATCTCAAACACCTGAAAATTATACCTAGGAAGGCTCAGGACTCCTAATGTGTGTTCTGGCATCTCAAAATAATATTCTAGTATTATGCTTAAAATACATACTTCTGTAGTGAATTAACGAAGAGGTTCTATATCTGTATTGTCCAGTCATAAAGAAATCAATCAAGAGGTGCTAATTTTGTCCTCAAAAACTGGAGGTATGTCTTCTGGGTAGATATATCTGAGAAAAATCCACTGTAAATATAAAAGGGTATATTTAACCATTACCTAATGCTCTCCTTTAGTTCCCAAAGATTCATATCTCACATCTGATTTGGTGTCACCACTAGAGTAACTCATTTTTAACCACATGTATACATGCCTCTTAACTTTGCCTCTACGGAAATTGCCTCAGTGATCTGAGGAGGGAACTAGCATGTATTCTTGAAATTTTAATAGTTTATAATCAACACTGATGATCATGTAATGTGAAAGAAAAGTAGTCTGAAAAATAGCCACATGTTGTTAGTGGCGACCCCTGGATGAATAATGATGAATAATGATCATGCCAGGAGTCCTTTATTCATCCAAACAATTATCAGAGACAGCCTTGCCAGTGTCCTGGAGAAGGAATTGGCACCCACTCCAGTATTCTCACCTGGAGAATCCCACGGACAGAGGAGCCTGGTGGGCTACAGTCCACGGGGTCGCAGAGAGTCGGACACGACTGGGCAGCTTTCACTTCGCTTTTGCCAGTGTCACTAGGCTGGCCTACAGTTGCCAGGCCAAGGAGACAACAACCCAGTGAATATTTCACAACACAGACAGACTCACAGACACACAGAACAGGCTAGCAGTTACCAGCAGGGAGAGGGATGCGGGGAGGGGCAAAATAGGAGGAGTGGGGTAAGAGGAAGAAACTATTAGGTACAAAATAAGCTACAAGGATGAGCCGCCCTGGTGACTCAGATGATAAAGCATCTGCCTGCAACAGGGAAACCTGGGTTCAATCCTTGGGTTGGGATGATCCCCTGGAGAAGGGCATGGCAACCCACTCCAGTATTCTTGCCTGGAGAATCCCCTTGGAGGAAGAGCCTGGCGGGCTACAGTCCATGGGCTCACAAAGAGTCAGACAGGACTTGGCAACTATGAACAGCAAGCTACAAGGATATACTGTATGACACAGGAAATATAGCCAATGTTTTATACTAACTACAAGTGGATTATAACCTTTAAGACTGTGAATCACTATATTGTACAGTTCAATTCAGTTCAGTTGCTCAGTCATGTCCAACTCTTTGTGACCCTATGGACTGTAGCACGCCAGGCCTCCCCGTCAATCATCAACTCCCAGAGTTTACTCAAACTCATGCCCATTGAGTCAGTGATGCCATCCAACCATCTCATCCTCTGTCGTCCCCTTCTCCTCCCACTTTCAATCTTTCCCAGCATCAGGGGCTTTTCAAATGAGTCAGTTCTTTGTATCAGGTGGCCAAAGTATTGGAATTTCAGCTTCAACATCAGCTCTTCCAATGAACACTCGGGGCTGATCTCCTTTAGGATGGGCTAGTTGGATCTCCTTGCAGTCCAAGGGACTCTCAAGCATCTTCTCCAACACCATAGTTCAAAAGCATCAATTCTTCGGTACTCAACTCTCTTTATAGCTCAACTCTCACATCCATACATGACTACTGAAAAAGCCATAGCTTTGACTAGATGGACTTTTGTTGGCAAAGTAATGTCTCTGCTTTTGAATATGCTGTCTAGGTTGGTCACAACTTTTCTTCCAAGGAGTAAGCATCTTTTAATTTCATGGCTGCAGTCACCATCTGCAGTGTTTTTGGAGCCCTCCAAAATAAAGTCTGCCATTGTTTCCACTGTTTCCCCATCTCTTTGTCATGAAGTGACACCTGTAACTTATTTAAAATTGCACAGCAACTATACCTCAAAATATAATATTTCAAAAATAAGAATTCACATAAGAAAAGATAAAGCATGGAAGAATGAGAGGTATACTGAACACATCTACATTTCAGCTTTGGCTCTGCCATTTCACTAGCTGGGGTCTCTTTTGACCTTCAATTTCCTCATCCCTAAAATGAGAGCTGCTGCTAAGTCACTTCAGTCGTATCCGACTCTGTGCGACCCTATAGACAGCAGCCCACTGGGCTCCCTTGTCCCTGGGATTCTCCAGGCAAGAACACTGGAGTGGGTTGCCATTTCCTTCTCCAATGCATGAAAGTGAAAAGTGAAAGTGAAGTCGCTCAGTTGTGTTCGACCCTTAGCAACCCCATGGACTGCAGCCCAACAGGCTCCTCCATCCATGGGATTTTCCAGGCAAGAGGACTGGAGTGGGGTGCCATTGCCTTCTCTGAAAATGGGAGAGATAATGCCAAATCTGAACGTGCATGAGGTTTTGGCACAGGGAAAACTGCCACAGGGTAGTTGTTTTCCTAATGGTAGCTAATATTATTAAGTTATTTTCTGCATTAATTATAATTACTTTGAAGTTATTAAACAAACCATTCCATATAGGATTGTAATGAAGATTGAAAAAGACATGATGAAAAAGCACTTCACTGGGTATCTGACACAGAGTACCTGACCACTCATTATTAATTCCATGAGATCACTCAACAATTCTCTTCTCTTTTCCCCCCAGCAGCAGAAGGGCACTGTGGTTTCTTATCTGAGGCACATTTCACCTGCCTTCTGCTGGATGCTATATTACTTAAGGTGCCTCTGCTCTCCAGGTAATTGTATATTTCTCAACTACCATGTTTTATGAAACAGTGTTTTTTCTTCCTAGCTTTGAATTACCCAGAATTTTAAATTGCTCATCTGATACTCTTTTGCAGTATTTAATACAACAGATGTAGGCTGAAGCAGATACTAAGTTCAGACATGGATCGCGGCAGGAATGATGCTTTCCTTGGCTCAAAGATATAGAGACTTGCCTGGTGAAAGGAATGGTACCTACCAAGACTAGATTGCAGGAGAAAGTATTCAAGGCTTCTGGACTGAGACCAGACTCAACCTAAGGCCTCAGTCAAAGAGATCAGCTGTGTCCAGGCATACCCTGATTACTTGGACACCAGGGATGCTCCCCGGTGGGAGACGTTCGTGTGCCATATGAATCGGCATGCACATATGTATGTGTTACAGTGGAAAAAGCCTACAGGTAAGAGTGGTAACCATCTGGGCACAGACCATCTGTATCCCTAATTAGGCACACAGAGGAAGAGAAAATTCTCCCTTTCAGGTCCCTGGAATCCTTCCTGCTCACTTCTATGTCAGAAACGCTAAGGCTAGAAGGTGCAAGAGCAAGACTGATAAGGCTTAGACTAGACATTCTGTACAGGACAAATGACAGTGACTTCTGTCCCCATCATTAGCCCCAACATGAGTGGCTGAGAAGGCAGTTTTGTGCAGCAGAAGGTGTGGAACACCCTGGCCCACCCCAAAAGGTATCTGTCCTTCCACTTCACTAGGAGAGGTGGCACATGAGAGCCAGAACTGATGCAACAAATGACACTGGTACCTCTGAACAACCATGAAAATGTTTTGGAGGAGACAGACTAGAAGACTAGAGTGCCCGCTGGTCTGGCAGACTGCTTTCAAAACCACTGCTGTGTGTGTACTGATGCAAACGGCACCTGGTTTGCACTCAAAAGTGCAGGTCCCCTGACATACCTGTTGCCGATTTCCATCCTTTTTCTCTAATTGTTTCTTCATCTTTATTCCTCTAAACATTTCAGCAAGCACAACATAACAGTTCTCTATAGCCTGTCTTTTAGAACTTTATCTCCAAAATAACTCTTAACCCAATGACATACATTAGAGGTTGGCAAACTGGGCCCTCCCCCACCCTCCTGCCCCTGCCCCCGGCCCAGACTAAATCCAGCCAGTCTCCTGATTTTGTGAATTACATCTTTTGGAACACAGCCACACCTCTCTGAACAGGTCTTATCAATGGTTCCTCTCATGCTACTGTAGCGGGGTTGAAAACAGAGACACTGATGGACAGACCCTAAAGCTTAGAGTGTTTATACTGGCCCTTTACAGAAATTTTGGGGGCCCCTGCTGTTCAGGAAAAGGAGACTGAGTATGTATATGTTTAAAAATTTAACACTTGCTCAAAACTATTTCTGAACTCACAGAAAGAACGAATTCTTCCTAGGGATTGAATTCTCAGATTTACACTATCTTAACACTAAAGAGTGAACTCCGGGAGTTGGTGATGGACAGGGAGGCCTGGCGTGCTGCGATTCATGGGGTCGCAAAGAGTCAGACATGACTGAGCGACTGAACTGAACTGAACTGAACTGATGAGCAGAGAGAACAGGATGTGTCTGTATTAAATAAGATTTTAGTAGGTATCAGTAACAGAGTCGGAGAAGGCAATCACAACCCACTCCAGTACTCTTGCCTGGAAAATCCCATGGATGCAGGAGCCTGGTAGGCTGCAGTCCGTGGGGTCGCTAGGAGTCGGACAGGGCTGAACGACTTCACTTTCACTTTTCACTTTCATGCATTGGAGAAGGAAATGGCAACCCACTCCAGTGTTCTTGCCTGGAGAATCCCAGGGACAGGGGAGCCTGGTGGGCTGCCATCTATGGGGTCGCACAGAGTCAGACACAACTGAAGTGACTTAGCAGCAGCAACAGCAACACTAAAGAGAATCCTCTGGATAAACATCAAGGTCCTACTGAATAGCCCAAGGAACTATATTCAATATCATGTGATAAACATAATAGAAAATAATATAAAAATTATATATTTATGTATATGTGTGTATACATAATTTGGTTTAAACCAAATCACTTACTTAGCTATAGATCAGAAATTAACACAAGACTGTAAACTAACTGTACTTCAATAAAATACATTAAAAAACAGAGTCTTCTTGTTTCTTTAATACCAACTAGTCAGTTTAGCGTGGGGGCTTCCCAGTGTGTATAGACCAAGCAGACCTGTTCTTAATATTAACAAACTACTCTCAATATATAACCTCGTTTTGAATTTTTATTGTCTATTAAGACATCTGGGAATTACATTTAAAGAAAAAAATCTTTAAAGATAAATCAAAAGAAAGCTTGATGGCATGATATTTTTCTGTTGAAGCAGATACTTCGTTCAGTTAAGGGACAGTGGTAAGAAATATTGCATGTTTTAGTAACATTTTGCAACAGGTTCCTTGTTTTATAAACATGTACTAAGGTTTGGTTCTTGCTTGAGATAGTAGTATTCAAAACAAAACCAGGAAAAGTTTAGTTTAATTCAGGAATAGTGGACTGAGGCTGTGCAGAGTTTCCAGTCCTGATTTGGGTTTTGAATGGGATCTTAATAAATCAAGAGGAAGTGCATGGATTTTCTTATTTACTGCCACTAACTGCTGGTTATCAGCACACTGGGATGGCTGGCTGCTCTGAGCCCTCTTCCTCAGTATTTTCTAATCTTCCAACAGGGAAACACGCAACATAAATAATCCTCCTGTCTTGCCTAATACAGGGAAATAAATAAACCAGCGTCTCCTTGCCTGGGAAGATGAACTTTCAGGTTGTTTCCTTGCAAATCAGAACCCCACTGCGTAACACTATTCAGATTTCATAAAACTGTACCATACCCAAGGCAGCCTGACTCTGATAAGGCTGCTTTAACTGTTCAGTGATGTCTCAGGACAATATGAAACAATTTTTAAAAACCTAAACAAATAGTAAACACCAAATCACTTTTTCAATGATATGACATCTCGCAAGACGTTTATATTTACCTAACTGAATGTGGTTAGGCACTATAGACTGTATTTGCAAAAAATGTAAATAAATTTCATGGCTGCAAAGACACTGTGTTTTATTTTCTGAAATGAGCAAGCTGAGAGGGAATACAATGTTAATCTATTCTAAGACACATAAAAAAGAGAGCAAGGCAAAAACTATCCTATGGTACTTAAAGCAGTACACTAAAACTCCTCTTGAAAATCAGAGTTAAATGAATAATAAACACTTAAGACCTTTTTTCTTCTCTAATAAAGACTTTCTGAGGCTGGCTAAATTTTCAATACCTTATGCAACAGCAGATATATACAATCTGGGATGAAATAGTTGCTTTTAGAACAAGGAAAAGTAAAAGTGAATATATAAGTCATAGTCATTTAGATATTTAACAAAAAATTTAGGGATAGATATATTTGAGAAAATTTCTAGTTGACTTTCATTTCATCAGTTTTATGTCATATGAGTTGTTTATTTAGAAACTAATTTTTATGGAAGTCAAATGGCTTCTGTGTGAAGAATCCATCAATTCCCCTTTGGTGAGGTATTGCATCCTTCATACACCCATGCATGGCTCCCCCCACACGGAGCCCTTGACACATGCACTCTAGCTCAGGTATCCTGGAGGTCATCATTAAATGCAATTTGCATGTTCACCTGTTTGATTCTAGGAACATCCCTACCTGCCTACAAAATATCTGATAGTTCCGGATCTGGGGTGTGGAAGGTGGGTTGGAAATCTTGAACTGCATTGTCTATGTTTTTAATTAAAATTTCTATCATGTTAACATTCATTTCACTGTCTCTTGTCTCTTAATTCCTTTTTACCAAAAGCAGCTGACTACACACTACATTACTGGTAACCTTTAAGACCTTGAAATTCACCTTCAAGCATTTCTTGGTCAGTTAGAAAGAGGATTCTGGACCCAAGGTCAAGCCCAGGTTGACAGGTGCATTTGTAACACTGAGACATTTAACAATAACAACAGGATGTGTTAAAGGAGAAATGTCCATAAAAGACAGCTCTATTCATTTTCCCATTTATTCAATAATTATTTTATCTACTAAGTCTGTTATTTGGGGCAGCACTAAACAAGGCTTTTAGAATATTAAAAAGAAATAAGATACAACGTCACTGTCCTGAAGAATCTCACAAAAAGGATCAAGTTCATGTTAACAAGTGAGTTATACTGAATGAACAATGTTATAAAATCTAAGTCACAGAAATGTGGTGTTTGTGAGAGCCAAGCTGCTTCAATCGTGTCTGACTCTTTGGGACTCTATGAACAGTAAGTAGCCCACCATACTCCTCTGTCCATGGGATTCTCCAGGCAAGAATCCTAGAGTGGGTTGCCATGCCCTCCTGCAGGGGATCTTCCCGACTCAGAGACAGAACCCATGTCTCTTACATCTACCCGCCCTGGTAGGCGGGTTTTACCACTAGCACCACCAAGTAATAGGAATGTGGTGTTCAGCATTATTTAAACAGGTTACAGGACTTCCCTGGTGGCTCAGACAGTAAAGCATCTGTCTACAATGCGGCAGACCCGGGTTCGATCCCTGGGTTGGGAAGATGCCCTGGAGAAGGAAATGGCAACCCACTCCAGGACTATTGCCTGGAAAATGCCATGGACAGAGGAGCCTGGTAGGCCCATGGGGTTGCAAAGAGTCAGACACGATTGAGCGACTTCACTTTCTTTCTTTCTTTTCTTTCTGAACAGGTTACATGGGCTTCCCTGGTGGCTCAGTGGTAAAGACTCTGCCCCTGTGCAAGAGACCTGGGTTCGATCCCCAGGGGAGGGCATGGCAACCCACTCCAGGAGTCTTGCCTGGAGAATCCTGTGGACAGAGGAGCCTGGAGGGCTGCAGTCCATAGGGTCACACAGAGTCGGACACGACTGAACTGACTAAGCAGAGGCAGTAGAAAACAGGTTACATAAACAAACCCTACAGAGCTCACATAGTCAATTTTATATCTTGATCATGACGACTTGCTGTCTTTTCTTGCCTAGGTTTCTCTGTGATATCAAAAGGCTGACTAGTTATTCTAAGTTTGTAGCAGATGCAGAGGCTGTAACCCGACCACCAAGGTGTTTCAGGAGTCAAATTGAGCCCACTCCCCTGAGAAAGATTCATTTTTCATTTTCAGAGGATGAGGCCACACTGCAGCATCCTAATTCCTTGTGAGCACCTCAAAGACAGTGTCTTGTGCTTTGTGCAATTTTCTGTTCCCAGTACCGTGTACTGTGCTCAGCATTGCAAAGATTTTGTAGTTCAGCAATGTCAGCTACTTCCCATGTCACCATTGCAAAACTTCCCATTTATCATTAAAATCTCCAGGAGAAGAGTCACATGGAATATTACAAAATACAGTGAAACAGGATACAAGGGCAGCGACTGTAACTTCCTTCAAAATGTTACTAAAACAACCTCTCCTACTTTTCTATAAGTTTGCAAGAAAAAGGAAATGGGCCCTTCAGAGATAAAATGGAAAATTTCTGAACACAAACCACCTCAAAGTTCTCTTTGCTTCGATCTTTACCACTCAAACATAGGTTACAGAGGTTCTTAACCTTCCAGCATTCAGAGGTGGATGCATCACCTCGGCAAAGGTTATATAGGTTTGATACAGAGACTCCTGGGTTCCATTACCTGCTCAGGAAGATGCCCTGGAGGAAGAAATGGCAACCCACTCCACTATTCTTGACTGGAGAATCCCATGGACAAGACTTACAAAGAATCGGACACAAAGAATCGGACTTACAAAGAATCTGTCAGCTAAGTAGCCACAGAGGTTCTTACTGTCCAACACCCATAGGTGGACTTATCACCATGATAAAGGTTATTTAGGGTCCTACAGGGCTTCCCTGATAACTCAGTTGGTAAAGAATCTGCCTGCAATGCAGGAGACTCCAGTTCAATTCCTGGGTCAGGAAGATCCGCTAAAGAAGAGAAAGGCTAACCACTCCAGGCTTCTTGGACTTCCCTCCTGGCTCAGCTGGTTAAGAATCTGCCTGCAATGCAGGAGACCTGGGTTTGATCCCTGAGTTGGGAAGAGCCCCTGGAGAAGGAAAAGGCTACGCACTCCAATATTCTGGCCTGGAGAATCCCAAGGACTGTTTAGTCCGTGGGTAGCAAAGAGCTGGACATGACTGAGCGACTTTCACTTTGACTTTCACAGGTATATGAGTGATCGCATCCGTTATAGCATCCACAGTGTTCCCTGGGACTAGTGACTGGGCCGGCAGAGGTCGCTGTAGGCTGAGAATTGACAGGGTGTCATCACCAGCCAACAAGGGAATGAGAACAGGTTCACAGGTCACCTCCTTTCGAGTGGAAAATGACTAATAACTATGATCCTGTGGGCTGGACAGAAACATGCTTCAATGATTCCTTAAGGATTAATTTCTCATGATAAATGTAATTGTCTAAAATAATAGTGGGGAAAACCTATCATTCTAAGTGCAATACCCAGAGAATGAGTGGGTAATAGCTGCCCATTTAAAAAGGACAAAGGAACCCAAAGGAGTGGCCCGTATACCTTTAGCAACTCAACAGCTGCAGGAAGAACCTGCTGAATGTTCTCTCACACCTGGAGGTCAGACACAGGAGGTCTACCTATTTGATATGTTTATGATGGGGCACAGAACGAAATATGATCTACCAGAAGAGGAAAAAAAAAATTACCACATTCAAACTTTGGAGAAAATTAGCCTGGAATTGGGCTATTCAGGTAGTGCTAATGATAAAGAACCTGCTTGCCAATGCAGGAGACCTAAGAGATGTGGGTTTAATCCCTGGGTCTGGAAGATCCCCTGGAGGAGGGCATAGCAACCCACTCCAGTATTCTTGCCTGAAAAATCCCATGGACGGAGGAGCCTGGTGGGCTACAGTCCATAGGGTCACACAGAGTCATACACAACTGAAGCGACTCAGCACATAGGCACCCAGCCTGGGATTGATGGAAACTCTGAAATTCAACTGGGGGACTTATTTAAATTGAGAGTTTGAAGAAATCATAGGGTTTTTTTAATCCCCTAATTTACCTAATGGTTGTGGCAATTAAAGAACAACTATTTTGTTGTTGTTGTTCTATTTCTTATCTATGGACCTCAGATTGTTGATAAACGTTTGAAGAAATCCTCATATTCACTGTATGACATAACTACTGTGGCTTTAAAAAAGAAAAAAAAATGCAGTCAAGAAAGCTGTTTTTTCTTAGTGCACTGTATTTCAAATGACCACTATGAATTCTGTAAAAAACAAAGGCCACAGGCCAGAGTGTAATCAATATGGGTTCTACACTGACGATTGTGCAAAGCTCAGAACCCATGAAAGAGAATTTCTCAGTCTCTGGGATCTCTCTCTCAGAGCCAGTGACCAAGGCTCCATAATAGGCCAACACTGGAAAAATACAAACACTCCCAGAATAAATGGTAAGGATGTTTCAAGAAAACATAGTAACTCTTTACAACGAGAAGGATGTTTTGGACCTGGAGGGAATGATTAAACGTTGTACGTCTGTGTCAGGGAGAGAAGGAACCTGTTGTTTTGTTTCCCATTTCCCTAGGGAGGGCTGCAGAAGTTAGGAGAAATTTTTGTGAAAGGAAAAGTTAAGGCAAGGGGATTCAGTGGGAGTCAGGTGTACCCCGGGAGCATCGCAAGAGACGAGGTGACAATCCCTGGATTCCTGAGAAACGACCTGCTGGAGAAAAGTAATGGTGTGGTTGACAATGAATGGCAGGACAGTAAAATACCCAGGGAAGTGACATGCCAATATTTAAGAGTAGACAACCTGTGACCCATGGCCAAGAGGAAAAGAAATGCCCCCTGTGGCAACCAGGTTCTGAATCCCCTGCTCGACTCTGCGAACAGCCATTACCCCTCCTAGTCTAAAGCTTCAATCCCTGTGTCTCTAATAATTTCCATCTTAAGCTTAGCTTGACAACTGGAGGCCCATACTCTGTGCATCTGACCTTATCTTTCTTGAAGCTGTCAGCTACAAATTGGCACTTGCCATCTACCTCCAAAAGCATTCAATCATGAGCTGCGGCAGTAGCTGGTTTTCAACACACTTGAAAGAAGTTCAGGGTGGAGAGCAGACATGATGGGCTCTGTGCTCTGGGAAAAACTGGCAGAATTGGTCTTCACATAGATATTTTCAAGAGGCAATTGTGTGAGTCCGATTCTTGTATCTCTTCACATCTGTGCTCAGCCTCTCAGTTACATCTGACTCTTTGCGACCCCAAAGATTATAGTTCGCCAGGCTTCTCTGTCCATTCCAGGCACAGATACTGGAGTGGGCTGCCATTTTCTCCTCCGGGGATCTTCCCGACCCAGGGATCAAACCCACATCTCCTGTGTCTCCTGCACTGGCAGGTAGATTTTTGACCACTGAGCCACCTGGAAAGCCCCCTCTCCTCATATGCAGACAAGCACCAAAGTCCTTCATGGTGACAACTGCAGCTCATTACTAGCAGAAACCTTTGCGAGACTAGTAGTAACCTTCTGCAAAATATATGTGCTTGATTGCATGAACTCCCCCTTCACCAAAATCACATATTTACTGATCTCCTCCCTACCACTTTGGAGAAATTTTTCAGGGCTATCTGAAATGCTGTCTCCTGGGCTACAGTCCTCATTTTGCCCCAAATAAAACAACTTGCAATTCTAATGTTGTGCAGTTTTTTAAAAAGTCAGCAAAGCCTTTGCTTCACCTTGATTATGATCTCCTTATTTTATACCCTGTCTGGAAATCTGATTTCAACTTGTATTTCTTTCTTTCTCTTAATAGCTTTGCCTTTGTTATCTTGACTTGGTATGGTATATCCCACTTTGAGTAGGGTCATCGCAATGAGAAGATCTGATTCTTTTCTCCCTTTAGATTATAAAAAAAGTCATGGTCCTAATTCAAAAAGCCATAAAAATCATGCGGGAAAACACACAGTATGATGGAAAGTCAATCTTCTCAGTGTTGAATTAAACTAAGAAAAATAATGAGGAGAGGATTTCTATATGTAAGCTTAAGAAGCCTAATGAGGACCAGCTTTTCCATTTCATTTGTTCATTCCTTTAATTAATTTTAATTGGATACCTACAACATGACAGGCATCAGTCTAAATTCTGCAGATGTATAAGATAGATGACAATAAGTCAGAAAATAATTAATTTAAGATATACACAAATGTGCTTAAAAAAAAGCATCATTATATAACAACAAAAACAACAAATTTAGTTGCACTATTTTTGCTGTATTTTACACCTGGTGTTTGAGAACAAAACTCACTCCTTCATCCACCTGGATAATTCCTACTTGAATTTCTGGTGAGAGATCAAACATCGTTTTCTCAATGAAGTGTATTTATCCTTATTCCACACACAGCAGCTCCTTAATCAGACAACTCTGCAAAACTCCTCAGGCACATGTTAGAATCCCAGTAAATGATAGTTTCTGGTCCCTCCCTAATTATTCTCTGACCATACCATGCAGTAGAAGCCACATGAATAGATAACACCAAAAATATGTTTATTTGGTAACGTATCTTATATTCAGGCTAGAGTCCAATTGTTGTGCCTAAGTATAAATTCTATATATCCAAATCACTCTTGAAATTTTCAGTAAACCACACATAATATATATATGTATATAAATATATAAAAAAATACTGCATGCATGGTTTTCTGTACAAATGTATAGATCCATCAACTCATTATTAATTGACTTTCTATGGCCTCCAGGTAATCTTTCACTGTCTATCCTAAGAAAGTCAAGAATAACATCACTCTCCTCTTTCCCAGCTGTGTAGGCAAGAAACTTTATTTTCTTTTCTATGGCCTGGGAAATTTTAAAGTCATTTGCACATTTATCTCATAGCTTTAGGCATATCTGCAATAAATTTTTCAGATTTCACTGCATTTACTGTTAGGGTACATGCTTATAGAGTGGAGTTCCAAGTCAAGTGGTCTGCTTAATTAGATTTTTTTTACCCCCTTTCTTTCAGTGGGCATATAGTTCTATTCACTTAAGTTCAATGCTCCTATGAGATAAATCCCCCCTACACTTTTTCTTGTTACATTACTTTTCCAAATTCATTTAACTACTGATGTCATTTATATTTACCCAAATGTCAGCCTTTTAGTTGCTTGTGTGGGAGGACACTCACATTCCTTCAGTCTTCTGGGGGATATTACTTAAAATACACAGAAATCTATAGTCCAAAAGAAGAAGTCCCAGAAATTGCCCTAAGTAGAAAAAGGAATGAATTCATTCTGTATTCATAATATTGTCTATTTTCTGATGCCACACTCTTTTGGTAGAGTCTATTTAAAATTTCTCTTTGCTAGCACAGGCAGCAAAGAAAGATAATTACAGATTGCAATGTACTTTTGGCTTTGAGCCCAGCAGAAACAGAATGAAGAAGGAAGCAAGCACTTTCTCTTTCTTCACTCAGATCCAACAGACACAAGCTAGCTAGTGGATAAATAAAAGAGTAAAGATGGTATTTCCAATAAGTGGAAGGAAACATGTTGAAAGCCTGTAGATACTTATACAACCATTAGTATATGACTAGTTATGCACTAAATAGATTCTAATGAAGGGCAGTGCATAACATCTCTGCTGGGATGTCTAACCAAGTTAAATCACTACATTTCTGAATATCAAGACCGTACAGAATGCAAAACAAACAAAGGAGAAAGTTTAAAATATCCTTAAAGAACTTATATTACAGCTTTGTCTCAGCTAGAAGATAAATGACCTCCTCGATCTATTTCATTTTCCAAAATAATTTGGGCTGGGATTGGGTATATGAGTTGGATTTGGAGGAGGAAAGCTAATCAGTAGAAAGAAAGACCCACACTTAATAAGAAGGGATAGAAACCTATCAATCATGGCTTGTGTTCCATAGTGTGTGAATTATCAAGCTATCAGCTACTGACTATTTACTGAGATGACTAATATATTTAATAGTGAGTAGCCATCTTAACTGCCAAAGGCAATGTATTGAGAAATCTCCATCAGATTTCTCTTATATTCTACACTACATAAATTGACCTGCTATTAGAAAACAAAACCAAAACTAAATATTAAATGCAACAAAATCATTCCAAGTTCCATAGATCTCTTTCAACAAAGAATAGTGAAGGAATAATGCATTTGCAGATAATAAATATAACATGTTTTAAAAATTATTTCTGGAGTTCTCCTAAAAGGTGATGCTGTTTCATGTCTAAGTTGTGTCTGACTCTTTGTGACCCCATGGACCCCAGGCTCCTTTGTCTTCCACTATCTTCTGGAGTTTGCTCCAGTCCATGTCATTGAGTCACAATGCTATCTAATCATCTCAACCTCTATAGAATATACTGCCAACTAAAAGTTGTCTCTTGCCATCTCCCTCTACAAGGGTTAGATCACTAACCACTGTAGATGCTGACCTTCAACATACCTGAAATGACTGTCTCCTGCACTATAGTTCTCATTCTTGCCCAAATAAAACTTAACTCAAAGCCCCCAAGTTCAGCATTTTTTTTCAGTTGACAGCACACTTCTATAATATATTTGATGTAATCTTGCTTCTATAATATTGGATAACATTTTCATATTTAAAACTGCTTGTTAACACAATAATAATGCTCTTTGTTCACCCTGGGGACTGTTCACCCTGGGGAATGACTATGATTCAAGTAGCTCAAAGTTTACAAAAAATACACTTCTGGTTGGGAAACAAGATTTTTTTTCCCCGCTAGTGTCTTTCCTTTTTCTATAGGAGTAGGACACGGAGTGACAAATATTTTCAGACACTTTTATGTGATATATAGATCTCTGTGCCAAGAAAATTCCAAATAGCTTTTGAAGTAAAAGCCCTACAACTTTGTGGATAAACAGGCTTAA
The DNA here is from genome assembly GCF_042477335.2 of Ovis canadensis. Lineage (NCBI taxonomy): Eukaryota > Metazoa > Chordata > Mammalia > Artiodactyla > Bovidae > Ovis > Ovis canadensis. Next base: position 124,787,789 of record NC_091248.1, on the reverse strand, counting down.
GTTTCTAGGATATGCATAGGATTTAGCAAAAGTAGATGGATATTACCAGCCACTAAAAAAGCAAATACTTCTTGGCAACAGCACCAGGTAATCAAGAGTTGAATAGAGGTCCGGTAAGAGAACACAGGGGGTTGTGAGCAACCAGGAGATAAGATTAAGGCTGTGGCAGCCGTGTCCCAGTACAGCCGTTGGGACACTGTATTTTGTCAGGGCAAGAAATCACTTGTTACCAAGTCCAAGCTCACTATGCTCATCACACAAGAGTCCAGTGAATCCAAGAGATGAGTTGCTGAGGCAGGGAATACAATTTTATTCGGAAAGCATGCTGACCGAGAAGATGGCAGACTAATGTCTCAAAATAGCAGTTTTGTAGGGGTCTGGATTTCAGGCCCTTTTACGGACCAGAGATGGGGGAAGGTGCGGAAACGAAGTAAAAAGGCCATTTAACTTGCAAATGTATCCTAGAATGACAAGACTCAGGCAGGGGGATGTGTTAATTTCTTCCTTCCTACCATCTACAGGTGGGCAGGGCTCTGAACAAAGGCACTTTAGCTTAACAGTCAGGCAGAGAGGCAGGATTCTGTGAAGTAGGCCATTATATATGATTATAATAACAAAAGCGGAAAAAACAAGGGGTAAAGACAAAGATTAAAGAGTAAAGGCAGTGATCAAAACCATCCCCGAGAAAAAGAAATGTGAAAAGGCAAAATGGTTGTCTGAGGTGGCCTGAAAAATAGCTGAGGAAAGAAGAGAAGCAGAAGGCAAAGGAGAAAAGGAAAGATATACCCATCTAAATGCAGAGTTCCAAAGAACAGCAAGGAGAGATAAGAAAGCCTTCCTCAGGGATCAGTGCAAAGAAATAGAGGAAAACAATAGAAAGAGAAAGACGAGAGATCTTTTCAAGAAAATCAGAGATACCAAGGGAACAATTCATGCAAAGATAGGCACAATAAAGGACAGATACAGTATGGACCTAACAGAAGCAGAAGATATTAAGAAGAGGTGGCAAGAATACACAGAAGAACTACATGGAAAATATCTTAATGACCCAGACAACCACAATGGTGTGATCACTCACCTAGAGCCAGCCATCTTGGAGCACAAAGTCAAGTGGGCCTTAGGAAGCATCACTAGAAAGCTAGTGGAGGTGATAGAATTCCAGCTGAGCCATTTCAAATCATAAAAGAGGATGATGTGAAAGTGCTGCATTCAATATGGCAGCACATTTGGAAAACTCAGCAGTGGCCACAGGACTGGACAAGGTCAGTTTTCATTCTAATCCCAAAGAAGGGCAATGCCCAAGAACACCACTAACATTTTCTGGATGCTGAATAAAGTTGTATAACATCAGGTGGCAGGTCCACCCACAAAAACAGAATTGTCAATCATGGTTAAATTACCAGGAGATTTAAAAATCTCCATTTTTGTTTTCGTCAGCAAAACTCTGGCAGTCCCTTCATCACTCCTTGGACGGACACTGGAGAGCTTAGTATGACAAGGTGGCACTGCAAATTAGTAAAGCCTTAATGGACTATTTAGTAAATGTTTCTGTGACAGTTTGAAATGTACAGATAAAAAGTAAAGCTAGATCTGTATTTTGCATCATATACTAAAATAAATTCAGGTGAATTAAAGTTGTATAAGTGGTGTTTTTAAATTTGAGAAGAAATCAGTGTCTTTTTGATATTTGAGCAGAGGATTTTTCTTGTGAGCAGTAACACACATCATAAAAGAAAATACTGATCAATTACACTAAAAAATACTTTTGCATTGATAAAACAAGAGAAGTAGAAACATTCTGAAAAGACAAGACAAAGGTTGGAAGAAAAAAAAAAAACATTTTAAAGTCCATTAGATCCACCAGTTATAACAGCAAAGTACCTTTTACGAGGGAAGGAATCTATCTGTCAAGTTACTGATTGATTAAACAGTTCTCTTCCAGATGTAAACTTTTTTTATGTAAGGAAGTATGCCTTCCTTTCTTTTCTGAACATATAATTTTTTGCCTCTTTCAAGTCACTTGAAAACATATACAAAGACTGTTTTCATCTATGCACTCGTTCCAAGTTTAAGGAGCTATCATTAGCATAGCATTTCTATTACATTGGTCCTAATCATTCTGCTCCAACAAAGCATACACTTCAAAATGTAAAATGTGCCCCCAAAAGTAAGATGTGCCCACTGTGTGGCCCATCAATGCAACATTCTAATTTTAGAAAAAAAAAAAAACAATTACCCTTAATGCCATTTTATTAAATGCTAGAAGAAACCATTGTATGTTGAAGTATAAGTTAATGAAATTTTATTGCAAAGGCATATAAATGCAAGAATAAAATTTCAAAGCAGGAAACAAGACTGCAAAGCCTCTCCCTATCAGTGCAGCAATTTGAGAAAAAAGATGAAATAATAATTGATCTTACTTGGAAAGTTTAATAACATATCATATGGCAGCATCATAATAGTTGATTCTTTAAAACCAGTGACAAAAACTAGAAACAATATATAGGCGAAACTAGTGGTCTTTCATTACATTTCCACATGTGTGATACTGGGCAAGAAGGTTTCTGGTAGATTCATCTCCTACTGCTAATAAGAAAGCCTTCCCTTCAAAATGACACTGATAATTCTTATACTTTACCACTGATATAGACATTAGTGATGAAGAGTTTTAGCTATTTTTAAAATATATAACCAAGAGACAGATTGTTTCAGCCCTCAAAACTGCCTCTGAGCAGGTTACTAAATTCAATTAATGCCAATGCAAACAGTTGGGCAGTCATGTCTATACTAATATTTCTATTTCACTTAATATTTTGAAGCTTTGGATATGATTATGATTGTTAGTTTATTCACTTTTTGTACCCTGAACTTATCTTTTTCAAAGTCACTTCTCTGTCATGTGGTGACTTTAATACTACAGCTGAGACTGTTAGTCTATTAAGCATTTACTAGCTTTTTTTCAGTACCATACTAGGCGTGGAGAATGAAGAAATGAATATGGCATTTTTATATTCAATAAGTTCAGACCCACTTTGGGGCAAGGGAAAATGAAGTTGATAAAGATTTTTGTTTAGCAGGGAATATAATGTTTGATCACATATGATGTATAAGGCATTGCTTTATACATTAAAACATGATTTCTCATCTTTATTATAAATCTTTATCCTCTAGTTTCCAGAAGTTTATTCTCTAGTTTCCAGAAAAGAAAAATAAATAAATAAATAATAGCATTTATTGACTGAATACCAAACACCAGAATTTTATACAGAACTCTGTGTTTTATTTTGTTTTACCTATTCAACAATCCTCTAAAACAGTGTTCCTATCACATTCTCTTTAAACATGAGGAGATTCACTTAAGTTAACGTATCAGTCAAACTTCTCCAGAGAGACAGAACCAATAATAAATCTGGTCCAAAGGCTAGAGAACTCACGGTGAAGGAAAAACCAATGTCTCAGCTCAAAGCCCACGTGGCAGGAAGAATTTTCTCATACTTCGGGTAGTTCAGGGGTTTGGTTCTATCCAGGCCTACCTAGGAGAGTGGGGCGACAAAGGGTGAGATGGCTGGATGGCATCATGGACTCGATAGACATGAGTCTGAGTGCACTCCGGGAGTTGGTGATAGACAGGGAGGCCTGGTGTGCTGCGATTCATGGGGTCGCAAAGAGTCAGACACGACCGAGCGACTGAACTGAACTGAACTGAGGCCTACCTAGGAGAATGGGGCGACAAAGGGCGAGATGGTTGGATGGCATCACTGACTCAAAGGACATGAGTTTGAGCAAGCTCTGGGAGATACTGAAGGACAGGGAAGCCTGGTGTGCTGCAGTCCATGGGGTTACCACGTGCTGGATGTGACTTATTGACTAAACAACAACAGCAAGGCCTTTATTAGGGAGGGCAATCTGCTTCATTCAGTCTAACAATTTAAATGTTAATTTCATCCAAAAAACAAAAACAAACCCTTGCAGAAACACTCATATTGGTTCAAATATCTGGGCCCCCTTTAGTCCACTGAAATTGACACACAAAACTAACCATCACAGTTATTATCTGAAGCTCCAAGAGCCAGCCAATGAAACTTGGAAACAAATCAGAAATCTTGCTCTCAAAAACCACATGAAGGTAGGAAAGTACTATAAGACCCACAGCTAGTGACAGACACATATGTTACTCCAAAGTACATACTCTTTCCAGCATATCATGATGATTCTAACCCTTGAATAGTATTTGTTCCTTGAGATTTATACTGCCTTGAGCAGCAAAAATGTTCATAAGACCAGTTGCTTGTGTCTTTATTATCTGTTACTGATTTACTCAGGGCTTCCCAGGTGGTGCTAGTGGTAAAGAACCTACCTGTCAATGCAGGAGACACAAGAGATAAGGGATTCGATCCTTGGGTTGGGAAGATCCCCTGCAGCAGGGCATGACAACCCTCTTCTGTATTCTTGCCTGGGAAATCTCACGGACAGAGGAGCCTGGTGGGCTACCGTCCAGTGGGTCGCGAAGAGTCAGACACGACTGAAGAGACAGCATGCACACACATAGCACTGATTTACTCAGATCTAAAGTCATACTGTGGAAAAGGAAATGGCAACCTACTCTAGCAATCTTGCCTGGAGAATTCCATGGACACAGGAGGCTGGCAGGCTACAGTCCACGGGGTTGCAAAGAGTCAGGTATGACTTAGCAATCACTCAAAGTCATACTGACCACTTGTGATGTCTTATTCTTTACCTAGATTCTGCCTTAGCTGAAAGCAACCTTAAGAGCTGAAAAATTCTGTGGTCTGTTGACTTTCTTCCAAGAGAGTCAACAGAAGTAATTTCATATCCCAGTGAATATAATCTTAACCACCAACACAGATCAACCATCCTCCCAGAGCACAGTCATTTATGATAAACATATATGCTTGCTTTTCCGTTTAAAGGGTGCTGTGAAGATAAGTATTTATAAATTGAGAAATTCTAGAGAATCCACAGAGGGAAAAAATGTGGTATTAAAAGTATGAAAAATAAATCAACTGAACATCTTCAACCTCTATGCTCTTATAAATGTCCTTTCAAAATGGTTAAAAAGGAAAAGGGGTGTTTCCTGAATAAAGAATGGTGAAATTACAAATACCCAGGTTAGAAGGTTATTAATCATGCATCCTAAGTCTTTTATCAGCATTTTCAAACAAAGTTAAACCATATATAAATGCCCATGGATAATATAATTGTTCCAGAAAGTTGCTGCATGTACCTGTTGTTATATACAAGCAAAATTTTCCAGTGAACTTTGGAAATCTGGCTCATGTGAGATTCTGATATCTATGAAAAGATTACTGTTAACAACAGTAAGGTAGGTTTTTATCTTTGGGACCTATTAATAGTGTATTGGACATGAAATTTTGCCAAATTTTCCACACATATCATCATCAGAATGTCACTGCTCTTTTCCTCACTTAATAAGTGATTGATAAGAATGATGTACATTTTAAATATGTAAAAAGTAATAATGAAAACACTGTCCTTATCTCCTTTCCCTTGGCTAGAGACTCTTTGTCCTTCTTGTTTCAGCCCTGCCTCATATAAATGGCCTTGGACAGGGAGAAACCGTAGGAGCCCTCGTCGGGTCCTAAGTCACTCAATTCAAGCTAAATGGGCACAGGGAACATAACAATTCTCTTCTTTAAAGAACGGATTTGGAAACTGAGGCCTGAACTTCACACAGCTTCAGTCGACTGACTTAACCGTAAAATGACTGAAAACACAAAACAAGACATTCAGAGGCCTTGGCAGAAATATTTACAATGGACCAACACAGGCGTATGATTGCCTCACTTTTGCCAGAACCTTAGAGAATACGTGGAAGCTGGTAAATTTCAAAAGCAAGGCTATGTAAAGGTGAACCGGTAAAAAGGACCGTGGTAATAAAAATCAAAGGTTCTGGACCATTCAAGTTTACCAAGCACAGAAGAGGAGTCAGAGAGGAGGCTGAGGAAAAGCTAAGGACCAGAAAATACCCAAGCGTCAAACAGTTCAGAAATGATGAGGGGATAAGACCCAGGAAGAAATGTGATCTGATGGCCACTCCAGAGATGGGGCAACATTCTGGGTGGAAGTTTGCATGCATATTAACAATTTATTTTTGTTTTAAGATCATAATAAAATGGTTTGCTAATCTAGGCTTTATATTCTCTGACTGGCTTTTAAAATCATTTTACCCTTCTTTCTGTATGTTGATAGCAAAGACAGATACAAAGATGGAGGGAAAAGGAAGCTTTAAAACCCTCACTTGCATGGTGTTTAAAGATCCACCAAGAGGCTCTAGCAATGCAGTCTATCAGCTTTTTTTGTCTGCTTGTTTGTTTGTTTTTTAATTTGCAAAGTAATATATTTTAAGCAGTTGGCTATAACCATTGTCTTATTCCTGTTTCCTATCCACCACACTTCCTCTCACGCCTGGTAACATAAGGACTGATCCTTCTATCTTCTGGGCCAACATACACAGCATGATTACGTGAATTACAGAGCTAGAGGCTGTATGATGGTAGGCAAAAAGTCCCGTGGGACTTGGAACCATCAGCATACGCACCGCAAATCAAAAAAGTTCTGTAATGTACAGAGTCATTAGGTAGTCTGTGGATAACGCTTTCAAAAATCAGATGCACAAAGCTGTAATTAAGTATTTGGTTCAATGTCTCATCAAAAAAAGAGTTCTCTTACATTTGCTAATGTAACATGTGCAATTATAAACTCAAAAATGAAATTATAAACTCAAAAAATATGCAATTGCTATATTGAAGTAAATGGCATATTTTATTAAGCACTTCTGCCATTTAACTACAATGTAAAAATATATTTCAGAATGTTTCAATTTAAAAATTTGGGGAAAAACTTCAATTTCTTGATTAGTCCCTATATAAAGATTATGTTTCCCATCAGATTAAAAGTTACCTCAAAGCACTGAGAGAAAGTTCAGGTGCAAAATAAAGGAATAAGAAACAAAGAAAGAGATGAACAATAAAATGAGCAGAAACTATTCTGACACTGAGAAACAAATTGCAACAAAAGTTCTCTTACATCAGAGATTGACGGGATCTTTAATTTTATTTGTTTCTGTAGAGATTCAAACAATGACTATTTTAGACTTTTCAGACCATACACCCTCTCTGTCACAGGATTCAACTCCATAGTTACAAGGAAGAGTATACACAGGTCACATGCAAAGGGATGAGAGTGACCAATTTGGACTCTGTTTTAGAACATACTAAAAGCAGGACTTCATTAAGAGAAAGAGATGAATAGCAAACAGAAAAATAGGCTCTAAGATATTTTGGCATTCTAAGGAGTAAATCATAGGAACATCTTCTTCAAATATACTCTGCTCTTTTGATGATCTGCTGGATAGGAAAAAGCAACCCACTCCAATATTTTTGCCTGAAAAATTTCATGGACAAGAGGAGCCCAGTGGGCTACAGTCCATGGGGTCGCAAGGAGTCAGATGCAACTGAGCACGCACAGCACTACTACTGTGGAATCTACAAAAGGTAATATGCAGCTGATATTATGACACTATAAGGCAACAACAGCAGAAGTTATAAACAAAGATTATTTGATTAATCGCCGCATCATAAAAGTTTAAATCCTCTGAAGTCTTTCAACATGCATCTATGAAAGGAACTTGTTAGAGGTGTTCACAGTGTTGATAATTATCCTAAAAATTTACAAATTTGTATGACTTTACTAATAATAAGTTGAAAAGGTAAAGGAAAACATTTAAAATTATCAACAATTGAAAAAAGTAGACATTTTAGGGGAATTACCAAATTATCTTTTCTCTATATAGAAAATTTTATTTGAAATCATCATAAAATTTGATCATGACAGGACTGTAGGAATAAATTATAGGAACAAAAGCATTTACGAAGTTGATATTTTTAAATTTTGTGAATAATTGTTTGTCTGCTTTTTAAAATATTATCTATATGAAATTATTTCTTTTCTAAATTAATATTCTTTTAAACCTCACTGTGTATTAGTAATTTTGAATTTTTTTTTCTAACAGAAAGCTCACCAAATTATTAAACTTCTCCAAAACTTGGAAAAGTTTTTATTAAAACTCAATAATTAATCTTTAGATTCTGAATATTTAAGATGAAATTTTAATGTACTTTATATAATACCTGTTATATCAATTCTATATATATAAATACCTGAGAGTTGTTTTGTTAAAATATGTCATAAAAATAAAATCAGAAAAATAATCATAGAAAATGAACATGGTATTTCCAAGCTTTTGAAAGCAACAGAGAGGGAAGAAGTAGTTTCTCTGAGCTTTTCTGCATCTGGTAGATTCAGCCTTCGGGGACAGACATGCTTCTGATTCTCACGGTAGTAAAATGAGTATACTGAAGTTTAAAAAAAAGAAGAGGAAGAAAGAAAGAACAAAAGAACAATATGAACAGTATCATTTTTGTTTTACTGGTATAAAAACCCTCCCAGTGTCTCCCCTTGAATCCAACTTTCCCTGTCCTAAATTAGGAAGAAAGATTTGCTGACTGCCTGGGCTTCTCTGGTGGCTCAGCTGGTAAAGAATCTGCCTGCAATGTGGGAGACCTGGGTTCAATCTCTGGCTTGGGAAGATCCTCTGGGGAAGGGAAAGGTTACCCACTCCAGTGTTCTGGCCCGGAGAATTCCATGGACTGTATGTCCATGGGGGTTGCAAGGAGTCAGACATGACTGAGTGACTTTCACTTTCACTGGGCATGAAGAGGTTTTATTTAACACAAGGTCAGGGTCGGTGCTGTGGGGACTGTTGAATTACAGACTGAGAAACAGGAGGATTCTTGTATCTCATCTGGATCCATTTTCTTCTGTATACTATGAGGGATTAAATAAAATGGTTTATAAATTTCCTGATATTTCCAACATAGATTCTAAGAAGAGCAGCAATGTCATCCTTAATAGTGTGGGGTTGATTGCAGTTAATTGTAGAAACCCACAGAGACAAGAACTGATCAGCGTGAGTCTGAATCTAGCGACTGTGCTAAATATACAGCCCTAATTCTCAGAGAAGAGGCACGGGATGAGCACACTAAGTGATTCACCAAGTGTGGGCAAGGAACAGGGTTTTCAGTTAAAGATGTTTCCCAATCCGTCAAACTAGATATTTTTTGTTGTTCTTTTTTTCCCTCCCTATTTTCTATTTTTTATATGAAGCCAATTCAAGATATGATGAGCTATAAATACTTGAACCTCAATAATGTAACTGATTTATCCTGGTGGAGAAACAGATATCCCTGAGCTAAGTCAAGGGGAAAAACCTTACAAAAATCAAGGTTGAAACACTAGCTATGCTTATTTAGTGGCAGGTATATTACACATGGTTACATTATAACTTAAAAAGTGACAGTGTCCTATTCTAAGAGTTTTTTTAGCTAATCAGTGATCCAGATGCTTTATAAAGAAGGGTACAGAGGATAATAAGTACAGACAAGTTACTTTTTACAAATGGAATTCTCATGCCCATTGCAAAATATCTCCAAAAGAAAAAAAAAAAAACAACCCTGAGGGCACTTTTCAAATGTCAGTGAGACTATACATGATGCTCTGATATGAATATTATGATTTGCAATTTTTTATTTTAAAAGTAGCAGGTATTCACAGGAGAAAAATATAAAAAGACATACCAACAAAAAAGGAAGAAACACAAATGACTTACAATCTCACCATTTTGAGCAACTACTAAATTACTGTGTATAACTGCAAAGTACCGCCATGCTTACAAAGATCAAATTTCATACATTAATAATTTTGCAAATGTAAGGATATTGTTTTTTGGTATCTTACTTTCTTAACATTGTTCTATTACAGGTATTTTCTCATTTATTATCATATTTAAGGCTGCACTTTATTTTACTGTATAGTTTTAGTCATCTGTAATACTGAACATTTTTTTCATATTACAAACTATGTTTCGCTAAAAATGTTTCAATGTCACTTAAGAACTTAATCTTTCTTGATAATAAGTGTAACACTTCAGTCAAAGTATAAGTCCATTTCAAAGCTGATTCATGCTACCAACCTGCTTTTGTGGAGATGGTGCCTATGAATATTGGCATTAGCCATTCCCCTGAATACACTAAAATAAGTTGTTAAATTTTCTCTGAGCCAAGAAGCTGTCATGTTTCATTTGTAATTTTTATTATTGATAGATTGAAGGTATAATTTTTTTGGCCACTTCTTTGTCATTTTGGTATATTATCTATGCATACTTTTAATTTTTTCTCCACTGCACTTTTGGCCTTTGTTAAGCTGTGCATGTTATTTATGTTTAAAATATTAACTAACATGTAAAGCAACAGTTAGTACTGGACATGGAACAACAGACTGATTCCAAATAGGAAAAGGAGTACATCAAGGCTGTATATTGTCACCCTGCTTATTTAACTTATATGCAGAGTACATCATGAGAAATGCTGGGCTGTATAAAGTACAAGCTGGAATCAAGATTGCCGGGAGAAATATCAATAAAATCAGATATGCAGATGACACCACCCTGATGGCAGAAAGTGAAGAAGAAATAAAAAGCCTCTTGATGAAAGTGAAAGAGGAGAGTGAAAAAGTTGGCTTAAAGCTCAACATTCATAAAACTAAGAACATGGCATCTGGTCCTATCACCTCATGGGAAATAGATGGGGAAACAGTGGAAACAGTGTCAGACTTTATTTTCTTGGGCTTCAAAATCACTGCAGATGGTGACTTCAGCCATGAAATTAAAAGATGTTTACTCCTTGGAAGGAAAGTTATGACCAACATAGACAGCATATTAAAAAGCAAAGACATTACTTTGTCAACAAAGGTCTGTCTAGTCAAGGCTATGGTTTTTCCAGTGGTCATATATGAATGTGAGAGATGGACTATAAAGAAAGCTGAGCACAGAAGAATTGATGCTTTTGAACTGTGGTGTTGGAGAAGACTCTTGAGAGTCCCTTGAACTGCAAGGAGATCCAACTGGTCCATCCTAAAGGAGATCTGTCCTGGGTGTTCTTTGGAAGGACTGATGTTGAAGCTGAAACTCCAGTACTTTGGCCACCTGATGCAAAGAGTTGACTCATCGGAAAAGACCTTGGTGCTGGGACCGACTGAGGGCCAGAGGAGAAGGGGACAACGGAGGATGAGATGGTTAGATAACATCACCGACTCAATGGACATGAGTTTGGGTGAACTCTGGGAGTTGGTGATGGACAGGGAGGCCTGGCATGCTGCGATTCCTGGGGTCGCAAAGAGTCAGACCCTACTGAGCAACTGAACTGAACTGAACGTAGTCATAACATTTCCGAACATTTGCTCCTGATTCTTTGAATTATGTCCTGTCCTTCAACCACATTCTTCAATGACTCAATGGACAGGAGTCTGAGCAAACTCCAGAAGATGGTGATGGACAGGGAAGCCTGATGTGCTGCCATCCATGGGGTCACCAAGAGTGGGAGACTACCGAGCGAAGAAGGAACAACAAGAGTCACGGAGAGAGGCTCTCTTGAGCATTAACTGTCCCGAACTTCTTGCAACTCCTTGGCACCTTGCAATACATCTGTGTCTCTATATTGATATCCACATAGATTACTGTGAATCAATACAACAATATTCTGCCTCATCCTTACCCCTGTCTTCTACTTGTGTCTCCAAATCCTAAGTTTCAGAGGTGGAGGAGAGCAGGAACGTGGGGAAGCGGAGAAGCAGGAAAACAGGACCCAGCCTATCATCAGTCTGTTAGTGTTTAACCCCATCGTCATTGCTTCTGAAACTTCATCTGCTCAGTTAAATCAGTTATAAACACAATTATAGGAAAAATATAGTATAAAGTATATCATAATTAAATATAATATGCATATAATACAACATATAATTTAAATATAATATAAATAGATATTGTGATTATAATACCATATAATACAAATTATACACAAATTCAGATAATGCAGTAGAGACAAATGTCAATATTTCATATCAAAACTTTGTTGAACTCACTTGTTAATATTTATTAGCTATTCTCTTTGTTCTTGAGGATTAATACTTTTCACTTTTTAAAAGGTTTTTTTGTTTTTCTTTTATTCCCATATGGGGGAGGCTGCCAATATATAGGACTGAAATTACAGAAAGAACTAGATTTTGCATAAAATTACAAGTCATTGTAAATTTATGGATTTTATTCTAAGTGAAATAAGTCATCGAGATTTGACATGGAATGATGAATGCTTTCAAAAGATTATTCAAGCTGTTATGGAGATAATATATAACTGGGTGTTCAAAATATAAAAAAGAAAGAACAGTTTGTAGGAAATGAAGTTCAGATGAAAGATGATATTGTCTTGAACTAGCTTGTTAGAGATGGAGATAAAGTAGAATCATTTAAGATTCAATTTGACGGTTGTACCAACAAGCCTTAATAAAGAAATGGAAGTGGGAGGTGAGGAAAAGAGTGATAGGGGTTCCTAGGTTTTTGGTTGAGCACTTGGTGTATTTTACTTGGATAGGAAAAAAGGAAAAAAAAAAAAGAAAACCAGCATGTCCTAGGAGAAGTTTATTGAACTTTCCACATTCTCTTTGTACTTCTAAGAGCTCCTGGCACATATGAGTTAATGGTACTTTATTGTATATTTCACTGTTCATCTTCAACTCTTGTTACTTATTGCTCCTTAATAAGGCTCTATATTTTAAATTCAATTTTGTCTGAATCCTGGTTGATTTCTTTTGGTACTTCCTTCTTCATTCATTGTTAGCTGTTTTGATTGCTTTTCTTATAGAAAATCTATAGTTTTTTTTTAAATTAACTTTTTTTGGTAAATGTAACACTTTTGTTTATCCCATTAGCCCTTATTGCTGAATCAGAATGACTACTGCTTACCACTACTTACTTACCACTAAGATGCTACCATCTTAGTGTGAAAAACCATCATCTCTCACTTGACTAATGAAACTTACTCAATGTTGCCATCCTTGAAATCCTACAGAATATTTTCACATAGTTCCTATCTTGAATGCCTTAATTAAAAGTCAGATCGTGTTAAATTCCTAGGTGGCTTAGTGGTAAAAGAATCCACCTGCCAATTCAGGAGACTCAAGAGATGCAGGTTTGATCCCTGGGTCAGGAAGATCCCCTTGACTAGGAAATGACAACCCATTCCAGTATCCTCGCCAGGAAAATTTCATGGACGGAGGAGCCTGGCGGGCTACAGTCCATGAGGTCACAAAGAGACAGACCTGACTAAGAACATATACACCTCTCAGATCATGCCACGCCCTCTCATCAATAAATAAGTAAAGGGTCTAAGCTGGGTCTCCTGCACTGACAGTAGCTTCTTTACCATCTGAGCCACCAGGGAAGTCTGTGTAAATGATAGAATATAATAAACCTCCAATGACTTTTCATCATGCACAGAATAAAATACAAACCTCCACCACAGTCCATAAAACTATGTGGTCTCCAAATCCTGCCCCCATCTCTCTGATGTCATCTTCTAAAATTCTGATTAACTTTTACTCTGTTTCTAGCCAGCCTGGCCTCTTGGTGATCACACCAGTTCCACTCCCACTCCATAAACTCCAGCCTCAAAATCTCATTCATTCATTTTTAGTTCAGTTATCACCTTTTCTAGGAGGCTTTCCTGGGTAGATCAGAGACTACTGACAAGAACATTACAACAGCTTGGTGAGTATGCGGCCTAAAGCGCACTGATTAAAATACGGCTAGGAGATTGGTAAGAAGAGCTTCAAAGTGTTCATCATTGTCAGTGCTTGCTGACAAGGAAGTTGTCTAGCTGACAAGCTTTGTTAGTTGATTTACTTTTAATCAAATACTTAATAGAGAAGGTGCAAATGACGAATGTCAAAATTAAAATGATAAAACCTAAGGAAAAACTAAAACATCATCATTTTTAAAACGTATTTTGGCACCAATATAGAGGTGACCTGTTAATACTCTTTCACAGAAAAGCAAGTGAAAAGTTTGACTTCAAATCTCTGAAACGGATAGTCAGTTTTGAATCTCATCAACTGTATATAAAACATCATTTATTGAAAGAGTTTAAATTCTTGACTAATCTTGAAAAAAAATCATTGAAAATGAGCTAGTTAGGTGGAAACAAATATATTTTTCCCTTTCTTTATAATCTTCTTTCTAAACTTCCATGCACAGTTAAAAATCATTTCAAATATCAATGGATGATTTTAAACAGAAAATAAAATTAATGATTATATTAAATCTAAATTATCCTACCTCATTTCAGATGATGCCAACTAATGACACCAGAGCTGGGGAAGCTATCAGCATTTCACTAATGTAATGACAACTGAAAATGATATTTTAAAATTGTCACTTTCTAGCTCTAGACCAAAACAAACAAAGAAAAAATAGCATGATGAACTGCCATTTTAAAATCAAGAAAAATACCAAGCCCTGGTAGGTTCTTTTCTATGACATGGATATTTTAAGCCTGTAAACTTGGGGAGAGGGTAAAGTACAAAAGAATAATACTTGCAGATCTTTGTTCCCTACCCTAAGGACATACAAAGGACACTACTAGGCCAACTAGCATAAAAAAAATAACAACAGAAAAATGTGATGCAACTACCAGAAATTGTTGAGATTCTAAGTAAATGTGATGCAAACAGTTAAGAAAAGGGACTTTCTTGGCAGTCTAGTGGTTGACCTCAGAATTTCCATTGCAGAAGGCATGGGTTCAATCCCTGTGCTATGCAGTATGGCCAAAAATCATTAAATAAAAAGAGTAACAATGTTCTATTGATTAAAAAGAAAAAAAAGTCAAGCAAAGAAGACCTTTACAATATCTGGTGCTTAAACTCTTTCAAACTACAGTTTGGGCAACAGAATAATGGGAGAATGGCTTCCCATCATTGTTTATGGTGCTATCAGACACAGATGCATTCACTTGATTAGGATTTCCCCCTTCTATCTTTTAAAAGGAAGGAGGAAAAATATAATACACTTTTTTTTTTCAATGACATAATGGAAGATTGAATTTTAAAAACATATATTGTAGAGGGAGAAAATTCTCACAATTTTATTTTATTATCTGGCAATAGTGAGCTCTGTTACTCTTTTCTGGATTTACAAATTAGTAATTGCATTGAAACACTATATTTTCTGTAAAATAAACCAGATCTCAGAGTTAGTTTGGCAACACTTCAAAGTCTGCGGCAAGCATCAGTCCTGTGAGATTTCAACAAGCCAATAATATCCACAGGAACTTAAAAGAATTGGAAATAAAAATGTCTAAAACTAGGGTAAAAAATCTTATTTATGGTAGGTTAAGGAAGAATTTCAAAGTATTGAAAAGTATAATCTTTAATGCATTTTGGATTCCCTTGGGCTTTCATTTTTCCTAAGTTGATTCAGTTTTTTTCCAGGTACTAAAATCACCAAGTCCTGCTCAAAAGAAAACATTTTGCCTACTCAGTCTGGAGTCTGTAACTGTAAAATTGGGATGTACTTAAGGTCCTCAGCTCCTTTTATTGCAGCACATTAAAAATCCAAGGGGTTATAAATTGAGCATCACAAAGAAAAAGAACATCTAGAAATCCAAAAAGGTTCTCTTTCTCATGGGGATGCCGAACTTATGGGAGGTAAATGACAATCACATTCCAACAGCTATTACAGTGCTACTAAATAGACAATCATTTCAAGCTATAATTTTCACCAGAAGAGAGAGTTCAGAGAAAGAAGGGAAAAAGAGTAAACTTTTAATGTCTTTTTTTGTTATTTATGTGTTGCTCAAAATGGATGAGAGACAATTTTGAATTTGCTGTAGACACATTTGATATATTGAATCTTTTGTCTGCTTCTAAGAATTGTGGACAAATGGATGAATGTATTCTCCAAGTGGAAAATGAGCCACAGAGAAGAATTCAAAACAAACTCCCATGGTGAATTTCTGAGCTAGACTGCAAAGCAAGGAACAAAACCATAGATCAGTGCTTACATAGGCTTACTGATACTACTCATGCGGGGAAAATATGTATTTTTTCTCATTTCGGGGTGCATATATAGTTGATGATGTGTCTCTTCTTTAGTCAATATCTAGAATGTGTTTTCTATTATTTCCTGTGCTGTTAATGCTAAATGTTTGACCTCCTTGGTACATTTCAAAAGTATACATTTTTGCAAATGTTGTTCCCATTTGTCTTACAGTGAAAACTAGTCTCCACTGACACCCTCTTTCTGCACTCAGCTTAGGTAGGACAATAATGAATTCGTAAATTTGCCTCCAATAATCTTTTGTCAGAACTGTTACATTTCTGAGACTGCTGCTAAGTCACTTCAGTCGTGTCCGACTCTGTGAGACCCCATAGATGGCAGCCCACCAGGCTCCCCTGTCCCTGGGATTCTCCAGGCAAGAACACTGGAGTGGGTTGCCATTTCCTTCTTCAAAGCATGAAAGTGAAAAGTGAAAGTGAAGTTGCTCAGTCATATCTGACTCTCAGTGACCCCATGGACTGCAGCCTTCCAGGCTCCTCTGTCCACGGGATTTTCCATGCAAGAGTACTGGAGTGGGGTGCCATTGCCTTCTCCATTTCTGAGACTATCAATGTCTAAATGTTGGTCTGATATATAGGAAGCTCCACAAATATTTGGTGAAGGAGTGAATAATATGCTATCTTGGAGATGAAGGACAAAAGATAATTTCCGTAAATTGCTGACCCTCAAAAAGCTGATGAGCTAATGTGGAATATAATAAAAGTAAGACTATCATGGCAAGTTTCAAAAATGCTTTGGAAGACTAGAAAGCAAAATAATTTACATGAAAAGAGAATTAGCAAAATACAAGCGAAAGACTCTACAGTAAACAGAATTTATGGCTTAAAATGAACAAATATGCAAAAAAGCACTAATAGAAAATTATTGATGATGACACAGATGAGGAAGAGAGGGATTTGTTCAGTTTCCATCTATGGATGTGAGTGAGAGCTGGACCACAAAAAAAGGCTGAGCACCAAAGAATTGATGCTTTCAAACTTGTGCTGGAGAGACTCTTGAGAGTCCCCTGGAGTGCAAGGAGATCAAACCAATAAAGGAAATCAACCCTGAATATTCACTGGAAGGACTGATACTGAAGCTGAAGCTCCAATACTGTGGCCACCTGATGCGAAGAGCCAACTCATCGGAAAAGATCCTGATGCTGGGAAAGATTGAAGGCAAAAGGAGAAGAGGGTGGCAGAGAATGAGATGGTTAGATAGCATAACCAACTCAATGGACAGGAATTTGAGCAAATTCCAAGAGACAATGGAGGACAGAGGACCCTGGCAGGCCACATTCCATGGGGTTGCAAAGAGTCACACATAACTTAGTTACTGAACAACAACAAAGGACAGCATTCTCAGGTGTTGAAACACAATATACTGAAGAAGCGCTATACATAAATTATACATAGTATATAATACATATGTAGCAATATAGTTTTAATGTAATTTTATGTATGTATGTCACATGTATATACATAATTACAACATTTTAACATCCTCTCTTTGCCTGGGCTTCCCTGGTGGCTCAGCGGGTAAAGCGTCTGCCTGCAATGCAGGAGACCTGGGTTCGATCACTGGGTCAGGAAGATCCCCTGGAGAAGGAAATGGCGACTCACTCCAGTACTGTTGCCTGGAAAATCCCATGGACAGAGAAGCCTGGTAAACTACAGTCCATGGGATCACAAAGAGTTGTACATGACTGAGCAACTTCACTTTCTTTCTTTCTCTGCCTGTACACTTTTAGTAAACTAGAAATAGGGGAAATAGCCAGTGGAAATTTCAAGGACAGGCTTGGGATAATTTACCACCAGTTTTGGTAGTCTCACCCTGGCCACTCACTATAAACCCAAATAAACCTCAAATACTCAAAGAAATGCAGTTCTAAGGAAAATCTGCCATTGCCCATTTATACACAACCAAACCGCTTCTCCTAAATAGAAATAAACCCTGAAGCTTATGAGACTAACCTAAACTAAAATTCTTATGGGACCAACCTAAACTTTAAAATATGCATCATTTTGTTGTTGTTTTTTAAAGATATAAATTTACTTATTTTAATTGGAGGCTCATTACTTTACAATATTGTACTGGTTTTGTCATACATCAACATAAATCCGCATGGGTGTACATGTGTTCCCCATCCTGAAACCCCCTCCCACCTCCCTCCCTGTACCATCCCTCTGGGTCATCCCAGCACACCAGCCCCAAGCATCCTGTATCCTGCATCAATCCTGGACTGGCGATTCGTTTCATATATGATATTATACATGACAAGTTTTAGCAGTTGACTCTCACCTTTTAAAATCTCTTGACATGAGACAATTTTAGAGAAGTTCCTGAACACCATTTTCAAAGGAATTAAATGTAGCTCTTCTGGATTTTTACAAAATTGCCATAAACACCCTGACAGGCATGTCTAAAACTTTCTTAGACTTTCACTTAATGTCACACTGGAAAATGGTCTGTTTAGTCTATTGACTGTTATTAATTTTGCTCTGAGTGCATTAAATTCTAGAAGGATGATGATCATGAAGTTGCATGGTCAATGTCAAAGCTCGTGTGATATTGCACACTGATGCTCTATGCGTCTCTTTTCATTCAGTAAGAGGCAGAGCTTGGAAATGACCAATTATCGATTTAAAAGCCCTCTCTTCCCAGCACTGAAACTGATTCAATCACAAGTCAGTTAAAGTAATAGCTGTTTTTTGGCAGCTAAAAATAGTTTAAAAATTGAATTGTATATTTTTTCCCTTTAAAATTCTATATGTAAATATATATCCCACTGCTGAAAACTTGGAAATTACAGAATAGTTAAATCAGGAGGTAAAATAACCTTTGAACCCATCACACAGAACTATACAGCTAAACATTTTGGTATGTTAACATACCTACAAAAATAGTGCTTAGAAGATAGTACAAATGATTTTATGGACAACTGTTGAAATATATTTCCTAAAGTGAAAGTGAAAGTGAAGTTGCTCAGTCGTGTCTGACTCTTTGGGACTCCATGGACTGTAGCCAACCAGGCTCCTCTGTCCATGGGATTTTCCAGGCAAGAGTACTAAAAGTGCAATTAAATACTAACAGCAGGTGGTTTTTTTTTTTTCTTTAAAATATTATGGAATAGCAGTACAGTTGAATAGTATTCAGCCAATGAAAAGTGTAGGGATTTACTTGTCAAGTGATATCACCTGGTTTTGAAGGCAAGGTAAGAGACTAAACAGAAGCCGTGGATGGTTCATGAAATTTCACTAATAAGACAATGAAGCATTTTCTTTAAAGACAAAACTGGATACAGAGACCGAAACTGTTCAGAGACAACTGGACAGAAAGAGGTTCACACAATAGATCCTGGAAAGTAGAGTGAGTGCTGGTTGGTTGAGGGGAGAAAGCTGAAGTGGAAAGGTCAGCTTTGGGTTGTAGGAGTGGGTAGGGAAGGATGCAGAGCAGGGCCTATTTGCATTGAAAAACCCTGGTAAATTGGCAGAGCTCAGTAGTCCAGGCGACAGGAAGCACTGAAAGTCAAGGTGTCCCTGAGACCAGGAAAAAAAAAAAAAAGGTTGAAATTCCGGGTATGAGATAGAAGATACACAGTTCCCTTGACAGTCTGCACAACCACCCACCCCACCACCTCTCTATGGTAGAAGATGGAGCCTTACTTTCTAGAGTGGGTGGGAAAAATCTGGACCTGAGATGCCAGACACAGTGAGGAAGGCAACCCCTCCCAGCCCTACTCAGATTTCCACAGCTCAGCAATCGGACTTATGGAAGCCTTCTTCTTTGAATGGAAGACTTCAAAAATTTAACCTCATGAGCACTTTTTTTTAAAACTGCTGAAGAATGTACACGCTGAAAGAGAAAATGAGTCCAAAAAGACTATGGATGACCTAAAATTTGGGATATGAGTCCAACCAACACTGGTTCAGAAATTTCACAGATGTGAAGGGAATGCTCAGGATGATAGCAGAGAAAAATCTAAGAATTGCCAGTCCAGATAGGAGCGGGTGGATGGTGGTCTACAGGAAGGCCATTTCAGGGGAAAACAAAGAAATACTTATACAAAACCATACAGGTGTATAAAATACCTGGCTGGGCTGCACTACAACTCTGATTTGGAGGCGTGAGGAGGCATCAGGAGGAGTGTTTCATTGATAGCAGGTGAGAGGAGCACTCTGGGTAGACAGTCAGGGAGGAGGGTCTCAAGGGTTTCTCATCGTTTCCCTGAGAGCTCCCCAAGCTCTGCCGAGATCCCACGAGACTGGACTTCCTATGTAAAGATCCCACAAGATTGAGCTTCTTCTGGGAGGGGTGGTCCCTTAAGCTGTGGGTCTGAGGCCAGGTTCCTCTGTTCTCAGAGCCTGTGACGTTCAGCGTGTCCCAGGCTGGCGTCTGCCTGTCCCCCACACTGTGGAGCCCGCATTACTTGCCCCAACGCACCTGAAGCCACCAAACACACCCTTTGGTCTCCTAATGCACCCAGTTTGCCTTCTTGAATACCCCACATATCAGATTACTGGGACCAGGCCCCCCTCCAACCAGTAGGCAACTTCTTTCAGCTCAAAAGAGAAGACTTTTCTCAACTTGCATGCGGAGGCCTGCTCCCTCACCTGGCAGTTGGCCTAAGCAAGAAAGAGAGAGTGATTACCCAAGCTAGGTCTTCAGGGAAAAGACTACACATATTATTGTTATTATTATTATTTTCCCCTGCAGTCTTTTCCCTGAAGAACAGCATCCAGTCATCACTCTCCCTTTCTCACCTAGGGCAACTTCCAGTTGAGGGAGCAGGCCTCCTCACCCAAGCTAAGAAAGTTTTCTTCTTTTGAACTAAAGGAAGTTGCCTGCTGGTTGGGCGGGGGCTTGGTCCCGGTAGGTGGCGCTAGTGGTAAAGAACCCACCTGCCATTGCAGGATACATAAGAGATGTGGGTTCCATGCCTGGGCTGGGAAAATTCCCTGGAAAAGGACATGGCAACCCACTCCAGTATCCTTGCTTGGAGAATCCCATGGACAGAGGAGCCTGGCAGGTTAAGGCCTATAGACTCACAAAGAGTCAGACACGACTGAAGTGACTTAGCGTGCGCACGCATACACACACACACACACACACACACACACACACACACACACACATATACTGTAACTATAAGTTATTTAACAAATTTCATTATTACTGGGAGGACACAATATTTTGGTGGAGATTTTAGAAATAAATAGGTACTAATATAAAACTAAGGTTTAACTCCAAGTAAAAAGAGAGTATTCATAAGGAAATGTGATCATTTTTTAATACTTTGGGGTTCCAATGTAAAAATACAGTATCACAGTGATATATCATGAAAGTTTGATATAATCATATTTATAGGTTTTGCAGAGAGGTGGCAGAAATAGAAGTCAGTACAAAATATTTAAACTAAAATATCAAGTACAGCTATTTAAACTAAAATATCAAGAAAATGCAAATTGTTTCTCATTTATAAATATGGATGCATTCATTATAAGGATAGCAGAACTGCAAGAAGGTCCCTAGAGAGTGGGGATAAGGGATTGGAATGGGTGAGGCAATATCACTTTTAGTTGTAAATCTTTAAAAACAATTTGCTTTTTAAATCATACATATGCATTACCACGATGAAAAAACAAAGACAATAGGCATGCTATTTTTATTTCATGTGCAATATTTTATATCTTTATACAAATAAGCATTTATGCTATGTTTTAAAGTTAACCTGTTAGGTACTTATATACTTTACTTACAACATAAGAACATCACATATGTTCTTAATTCTGGAGAAACCACAGAATCTTCTCATCAGATTTACTTAAACATAGCTAGATCACTGTGGTCATGGTCAAGGATTGTCACAAGGTATTAAGCAAAATCAGCTACATTGGGCAAATTTAGTTTTCAACATTGAGCGAATAAAGACAGTTTCTACAATGCATTTAAAAATATATAAAACCTTCCCTAGTCTCAAGGTTATATGCCATCTGTCCTTGGAACTATTAGAACACACATCTGAGACAGAGAAGACAGTTTAACAGTAAACATCTAGAAAACTAAAGTTTTGATGACATAAAAAGAGTAAGTAAGACTCTATTGAAATCTTACAGTCAGTGGGCGGCCAAAACTTTGTCTTTATCTAAATAAGGAAAGACTCAACTCAGGGCTAACCCAAAGCTCTTGTGTCAACAGTTTCTTTGCCAGAAATTTCTCTCAAGGATTTCTCTTTCATTAATAGTGGGAACATGTGGTTTCTGGATTCACAAATAATTTTCAAGGCTGAATCAAAGTTATTGGAAATTTATTTTATTTCTACATCCATTGTGAAATAAAACCTCAAAAACACTTTTTATAATATAGGTCTCCCAACAGTATAAATGACTTGCATATTTTGTGATTCTATGAAGAGAAACCCTGTTTTGTTTTGGAAGGAGTTCCCTACAACTCCACAAAGACTTCATAGTTGTTACATCACACCTACCATAAACAAAAAGCAATTTAAACACCACAAAAATATTATCATGAGCAGAAACCTGGCTATGCAGTGACCACTGAAGTTGTAGAAGTAGCAACTTTCAATAACTTTCCATATTCATTTATTTGGAGGTTTATAATGTGCCTCAGCAGTAAAGAATATGTCTGCAATTCAGGAAATGACACCACAGGAGCCTCGTGTTCGATCCCTGGGTGGGAAGATCTGCTGGAGGAGAAATTGGCAACCCACGCCAATATCTTTGCCTGGGAAATCCCATGCACAGAGAAGCCTGGCTGGGCTCCAGTCCATGGAGTCACAAAAGGGTCTGACACGACTTAGCAACTAAACAGCAACGACAAATAATGTTTCAGGCATTGTGCTAAGGGCACATGAGCTTTGTACCTACAAAACCCATGGCCTAAATGAGGAAAAAACACCAGAAATGAAACTCAACTGGGATTTTAAATTAATAGCAGAGAGGGAATTTTTCTACACAAGTTGGATAGGTGAGATTTCATTTATTTATACTTACCTGTCCTATAAATATTGGCAACTAAGAACAGAACAGATTCAGTTTTAAGTGTTAAAATTTTGCTATATTGTCTGTAAACACACACATCTCAGCTTAATTTTAATATACAGCTTGAAATGGCCTAATCAGAAATACAAGAATCCATTGTTGGTTATTTAACAATTAAGTATGCTGAAGGATTGCTTAGTTAGCAACTAAGAATTTGAATCAAAAGGCCAACCACAAGAGCCAGCTGTTCTGAGCACTTAATGTATTACTATCTTCAATTAATGTCAGAGGCTTGGTAAATAAACATAAGCATTCTATGCAAATCAAAACCACAATGAGGTACCACTTCACACCAGTCAGAATGGCTGCGATCCAAAATTGTGCAAGCAATAAATGCTGGAGAGGGTGTGGAGAAAAGGGAACCCTCCTACACTGTTGGTGGGAATGCAAACTAGTACAGCCACTATGGAGAACAGTGTGGAGATTCCTTAAAAAATTGCAAATAGAACTACCTTATGACCCAGCAATCCCAATTCTGGGCATACACACCCAGGAAACCAGAATGGAAAGAGACACATGTACCCTAATGTTCATCGCAGCACTGTTTATAATAGCCAGGACATGGAAACAACCTAGATGTCCATCAGCAGATGAATGGATAAGAAAGCTGTGGTACATATACACAATGGAGTATTACTCAGCCGTTAAAAAGAATTCATTTGAATCAGTTCTGATGAGATGGATGAAATTGGAGCCGATTATACAGAGTGAAGTAAGCCAGAAAGAAAAACATCAATACAGTATACTAACACATATATATGGAATTTAGAAAGATGACAATGATGACCCTGCATGCAAGACAGCAAAAAAGACACAGATGTGTATAACGGACTTTTGGACTCAGAGGGAGAGGGAGAGGGCAGGATGATTTGGGAGAATGGCATTCTAACATGTATACTATCATGTAAGAATCGAATCGCCAGTCTATGTCTGACGCAGGATACAGGATGCTTGGGGCTGGTGCATGGGGAGGACCCAGAGAGATGTTATGGGGAGGGAGGTGGAGGGGGGTTCATGTTTGGGAACGCATGTAAGAATTAAAGATTTTAAAATTAAAAAAATAAATAAAATAAAATAAAAAGAAAGAATAAACGGTTGATATTCCTGGTTTGCACTGGAAATGCCACACAAACACTTCTGCCCCTACAAGAAGAGCGTGTAGACATCTAGGGAACTAAATAATCTATAATCCTTGGGACTGGCATCCTACCCTTAAGATGTGAATTGGTACCTTATTCAGAAGCCTATTGAAGGATTTTGTAGCCAGACTTTTGCCAGGTTAGCTGGATGCTAACATGCTAGAATATTATGGCTTATGTCTTGACTAAACACACATTCAAGGTGCTGTCAGAGCTTCAAATAGAGAACTGGGATTTAATGGAGTTTAGAAAGTTGCATAGGGCTTCCCTGCTGGCTCAGCAGGTAAAGAATCTGCCTGCAATGCAGGAGACACAGGAGATCCCTGTTCAGTCCCTGGTGGGAAGGCCCCTTGGAGGATATGGCAACCCACTCAAGTATTCATGCCTGGAGAATCCCATGGACAGAAGAGCCGGGTGGGCTACAGTCCATAGGGTCACCAAGAGTCAGACAGGACTGAAGGGATTTAGCAGGCCCAAGCACAAGTCATAAATGATGGATACATTTTAAAGCCACTTTGATAATTTACATAGACATTTTTCAAAGTTTACATTTATGCTCATTTTGCTCCATTAAAAAGAGAATGAGTTGTTGAAATTTAAAACCCCTGCCCTTTCCACCTGGTATGCAAAATAGCTTGAAATACAAAAGACTAAGTCAACCAATTATGTTATCATGAGTGGCTTTACAATTGGTTTGACTAGTATCTTTTACCCTCCACAAAAAAAGTAGATTGTTGAACAATTAATTAAATTTGAATCCTTAACCTACTTATATTATGAATTTGTCAAATGTATTCCAGGACTCTCAGAAACACAGATTAGTTTTTCTAACTTTTCAATTTATTAAAAAAATTGAAACAATTTAAATAATTATAAATTATTTTATTAAATTGTAAAGAAAAATGCAATTTAAATAATAATAATTTATAAAATTTTATAAAAGATAACTTGTTCCTGTGAATTATAAAGAACATACATAAAGGAAAATTTGGAGTTATAGGTTTTATACTTTTTTCACATATTAACCTTAAAAACTGATAATGTCAAAAGGGATATAATTTAGGACCAGGCATTGGAATTATTATTATTATTATACCATCAAAACTATATTCACAAAATGGGACTAATAATATTTATATGATTTCTTTTTGAAAGTAAAATGAGTTATGACATTTAACATGTCTGGTGGTTGCTAAGTTGTGTACAACTCTTATGATCCCTGGACTGTGTCCGCCAGGCTCCTCTGTCTATGGGACTCCCCAGCTGAGAGTACTGCAGTGGGTTGCCACTTCTTTCTCCTGGGGATCTTCCTAACCCAGGAATCAAACCTGGGTCTCCTGCACTGCAGGCAGATGATTTACCAACTGAGCTGCGAGGGAAGCCCTCATAACATGTTGTGTGGAATACATTAAATGTCAGTTCATTTTATTATTTAAAGAAGCATATCAGGTTATTTCATTAAGTTATATCTGACATTTCATAGTCTGGTAGATGAGTGGAGAAAATGAATGAGCGATGCAAAAATATTTCTTACGTGTATTACTAAAGATCACCAGAAAGCATGTTTGATAATACAAGGGAAAAAAAATGTTTTCAATCACTTTGTAAGACAGCACAGCAGACGTACAACGAACTTTGAAGTCATACAAATCAGGACACAAATTCTAGCTCTGACACCTTCAGCATGTCATCTGCGGCAAGTTACATAATCTTGTAAAGTTGAGTTTCCTTTCTGTGTAACAGAAATTATAAAATAATTTCCCTTATAAGGTGGTTGTAAGAATCAAAGGAGAGACTAAGCAGAATATCTAGTATGTCATCAGAGTTCAGCAAATGTAGGGATCAACAGAATGTGCTGCTGATACTTTCAAGCCAGTGAATGCAACGTTTATTCATCATTGTCTATTGAGTGCTTTGTACGCACAAGGAACCACAATGAAGTTTGGATGGTGTCAAGATGCACAGGCATTTTCTCTGCATTTTAGACTTTACTACATTAATGACGGACTGACTTCCATAGAGGAAGGGACTGAATCTTATTCTTCTCTGTATTACATTGCCTGGCATAGTTCCAAAAATGTGATACCTGCTCAAAAGCATTTTTAAGTTAAGTGGAGCTTGGCGGGCTAGAGTCCATAGCGTTGACACGACCGAGCAGGATGACTAAGCGTGAATGGTAAATGTACATATTTTCTTCTCCTATATTTTTTTCCTTGTCTAGAATGTCATATTGTGGAATAATATACTGTGTAGCCTTTTGAATTTGAGTATCCATTCTTTACTACTCACATAATGTTCAGTTCAGTTCATTCGCTCAGTCATGACCGACTCTTTGTGACCCCATGAATTACAGCACGCCAGGCCTCCCTGTCCATCACCAACTCCTGGAGTTCACTCAAACTCACGTCCATCGAGTCGGTGATGCCATAATGTTACCCTACAATTCACTCTCCACATTTGTATTATCTCATTTTTGTTATCGCACCTATTATTCCCTGAAAACTTCGTTTTATTTGTTTGTGTTCATTATGTACTTTGTTTGCTCTGAGCTGAGGCAGCTACATATGTGTCACTTTTATGCAAATTAGATATTTTTATTCCAGATTTACCTTCAACTCAGGTGAAAGTGAAAGTGTTAGTCGCTCATTCGTGTCTCTTTGCAACCCCATGGACTGTAGCCCTCTAAGCTCCTCTGTCCATGGAATTCTCCAGGCAAGAATACTGGAGTGGGTTGCCATTCCATTCTCCAGGGGATCTTCCTGACCCAAGGATGGAACCCCAGTCTCCTACATTACAGGCAGATTCTTTACCATCTGAGCCACCACTTAAACAAAATGTAGCCTTCAATGGCCTTGCCAGGTGAAAGATTAGATGAAGTCCTCAATCCTCAGAGTGGGCTGGTCAACATTCAGCGGGACAAGTTACATATAGATAATATACATTTTGAATAAAAAAGCAATGCAATGAAAGAGCCAGAAATGAGTTGTAGATTATATATAAACTTATTTATAAAGATCAGTTATTTAGAATATAGATTATCAACTGAGTAATCAAAAAGAATCCTAGGGACGGGG
The DNA here is from genome assembly GCF_042477335.2 of Ovis canadensis. Lineage (NCBI taxonomy): Eukaryota > Metazoa > Chordata > Mammalia > Artiodactyla > Bovidae > Ovis > Ovis canadensis. The sequence continues at coordinate 124,760,491 of NC_091248.1, read as the reverse complement.
AAGCCTGGTCTCTCTGGGGTTGCAGAGTCGGACATGACTGAAGCTACTTAGCAGCAGCAGCAGCAACCAAAAAACAGTTATGTTTGTCCTTTGTCAGAGCTTTTGTGAAAAGCAGACTCCCATGTATCACGAGTTCAGAGACAGGTATTTATAAATACAGATCGGTAAAATACACACCAGGCAAGAAGAGGATAAAAATAACTAATAATGATACCATCTATCACCAGTATTTTATATGTTAAATAGTGGCAAATTAAACAAATATTCTAGACCCAATTACTGTGCTAGATCAATGCATGATTAATGGCAAATTTACTTAAGAACCTACAGAAAGTAGAAAGAAAATTTCTGGGACCATATGATAAAGATAACTCTTGATGTAAATCATGCTATAAATAGCCACTGTTAGAGGAAAAAACAATCTGGTTGTTGGTTTTATGACTCACTGATAAAGAACAGTTTTAGATACATGTCCCTTACCTATTAATCTTACTGTGTAAAAGGAATTTTAAATGTGACATGTTCTGTTTTCATTTCATCTAAGTTGCTAAAAGTCAACAACAAAACATGAGGTTCTATAACCCCAATATTCAAAAGCAGACTACTAGAATATTTACCTGGGTCCAGCAAAGGGAAGATCCAAAAATCTCTCTCCCTTATTACACTGTTTACTTACATGGTGACAAACTGGAAAGAAAAATATTAAAAATGAGGAAAAAATCACCCAAATTCAGTTATGTAATTGTTCCATTTCTTTTTGTTTCCCCCAAGTTCTTTTGTATGGTTGCATAATCCTTATCTCATGAAGTCGTATCTTCAGGTTCAGAGTTATCATGCTGTCTTGATTTTTCTGTTAATTTTCTGACTTATCCGTGTGTGTGCGCGCGCGCACGTATGTGTATATGTGAGTTTGTTACTCTTCTTTCTTTCTTCCACTCTTAAATGTAGATGAAGTCAATGCTTAGTTTATGTTTTTTTCTCTCTCTTCCTCCTTGAAAGTTTAACATGTCTATGTCTGTCTGTCTATAGATCTATCTGAACTCCAGAGATTCATGGAAATAATACTTACCTGTGCAAACTAAACTTTGTTTGCATATTTCTGTCCATTTCATCCAGGCTCAGAACTACACTCTAATCTGATTGTTTCCATGCAATCTCAGTCTCATACAATGTCATTCATTAGACCCTGATCACACTCTCTACAATGCTTCTTGTACACAGTAATTCCTCTGCATTTCCACCTTAGTTAAGACCCATTTTTTAATACTTTAACCTCTCAGCGATTACTTTTAAAGCAACTACACATATTTTCTGTTGTCAAACTTTCCTATCCAGTTATGAAATCATGATTTTGTTAAACCTCACTTTCTGTCCTCTGTTTAAAAATACACATCAAACTTCCCCCTTCCACCTCCTATACAGAAACACTCAAATCTTTTAGCCTGGCATCACTTGCCTCCTCCATGTGTGGGAAGCGTTGATTTTGCAGTCTCATCCTTTTCTGTCCTCCCTCCTCCTTTACAGACACCATGTGCTCCAGCTAACATGACCAATAAATACTTGGCAAACTCTACATTTTCCACATGCACATTAAAAAAAATATATATATATATATATATATATTCATTTATTATTCAGTTGCACCCCCATGGCACGTGGGATCTTAGTTCCCTGACTAGGGATCAAACCCACGGCCCCTGGTTTGGGAGCACAAACTCTCAACCATTTCACCACCAGGGAAGTCCTTCCATATACACTTTTAAAACGTGCCCTTCCTCCATTGGATGCTCAGAGCATAGTTACTTTTCAAGGTCCAGGCCTTCTTTCTCCACGGAACTTTGCTGGTTTACCTAAACCGACAGTCTTATAGACTTCATTCATCATTTACACTTTCGTTATAAGAGGCTACTGATGCCACTGTAACCAAGAGAAAAGAGCCAATAATTGCCCTAAGATATAGATTACATATAACTGCAAAATCTAAAATCAACAACTAAGGGAGAAAACTGTGTAAGATACATCGATTGCTGTGTAAGTGGTCAACAGAAGGCATATCAAAGTGACCGAAAGAATAAAGGGGAGTAGCAATCCATGAGCAAGTGCCCGGTTTAATACTGGCACTTAACGGTGAGGTTTTCATTCTCAGCCTCAAATACATCACATTAAGATATTTAATTTTTTTCTCTCTAGAAAAATGATGTTTTAAGTGTAAGAAAACTATGCCACAAATGTGAAAAATGAATATATCAGCCAATCACAGGAACTAGAATTCGGAGTGTTGCTTAATTTGGGGGAGATGCTACAAATCAAGTAAAACAAGGTTTTAGCTATTTTGTTAAAATTTGATGTTAACTATAAAATATACTCTCCTTGGAAGAAAAGTTATGACCAACCTAGATAGCATATTGGAAAGCAGAGACATTACTTTGCTGACTAAGGTCCTTCTAGTAAAGGCTATGGTTTTTCCAGTGGTCATGTATGGATGTGAGAGTTGGACTGTGAAGAAGGCTGAGCGCTGAAGAATTGATACGTTTGAACTGTGGTGTTGGAGAAGACTCTTGAGAGTCCCTTGGACTGCAAGGAGATCCAACCAGTCCATTCTGAAGGAGATCAGCCCTGGGATTTCTTTGGAAGGAATGATGCTAAAGCTGAAACTCCAGTACTTTGGCCACCTCATGCGAAGAGTTGAGTCACTGGAAAAGACTCTGATGCTGGGAGGGACTGGGGGCAGGAGGAGAAGGGGATGACCGAGGATGAGATGGCTGGATGGCATCACTGACTCAATGGATGTGAGTTTGAGTGAGCTCTGGGAGTTGGTGATGGACAGGGAGGCCTGGCGTGCTGCAATTCATGGGGTCGCAAAGAGTCGGACACGACTGAGTGACTGAACTGAGCTGAACTGAACTGATAAAATATACTCAAATACTGAATTTGAAACAAAATGTCATCATAAGGCCCTAGTAAACTTTTAACACTCAATATCCAATGTAGCATTTTCCACACACACAAAATATTACTTTGATTTACACTTTCTTATTTTGAATATTGTCATGCACTTTCTGGACTTTCCAGGGGGCTCAAGTGACAAAGATTCCACCTGCCAATGAAGGAGACATAAGAGATGCAAGTTCAACACCTGGGTCAGGAAGATGCCCTAGAGTAGATTATGGCAACCCACTCCAGTATTCCTGCCTGGCGAATTCTGTGGACAGAGGAATCTGGCAGGCTACAGTCTATGGGGTCACAAAGAATGGGACACAACCCAGGCAACTTAGCACGCACTCATGCATGTGCACTTTCCAAATTATTAGACATAACTGGTACACACTGCTATGCGACTCTATCAGTATTCATGTTTGAGAAGAAGGAAATTTGCTTAAGCTAATAGCACCAGGGCTTTCCAGGTGGCTCAGTGGTAAAGAATCTGCCTGCTAAAGCAGCAGATGTAGGCTTGATCCCTAGGTCGGGAAGATCCCTTGGAGAAGGAACTGATAACCCACTCCAGTATTCTTGCCTGGGAAATCCCATGGACAGAGGAACCCGGCAGACTACCGTCCACAGAGTCACAAAAGAGATGGACAGGACTTAGCAACTAAACAACAACAAGTACAATATGAGCAGAGGCAAGAGAATTTCATTTTCAGAAAGCATTGTAGTTACATCTATTTTTAATTCTTTAGAAGCACCTGTCAGCAAGAACATCTGCGTCCTAATAGACTTTTAAGGAAATTTAAATCATTCTTATGCTGACAAATATAGCCATATGTCAAATATGTGCATCTCATAAAAGTAAATACATATTCAATGACTCATTAAAATCAAACTTTAAAAAACATCATGATTCAGGAACCAATACATATTTTTAAAATAAAAATATTTTAGTGAAAGAACTGTATACTGTACCTATGTAAATATTTATTTCAGTTAATAATGATTATCACTATAAAAATGCCTCTTAATCAAAGGAAAGAAATCATGACACTTCATTCTCACCAAAATTGTTTATTCCTCTCTACAAAATACAATGTGTGTTTGAGATACTTGAAAATTACCATATATTACTTATATAACAGTTATAGTGCTCTTGAAGACGGTAAACCAAATTTTATTGTTCTTACTAAGTGCTAAAAATTATTGTAGTTTTATTTCTGTGACAACGATAATGCCCATTGGTCTGTCATCTGATTATCCACTGGGTTCCCATACTCAAATGGAATTTTAATGACAGCTAGAAAGGAAAGATGTTCGACTGTCGTATCCGACTTGTATGAATCTCTGTATGCAAAAGGCCTTGAAAGCTAGTCTTCGTGAAAGGTAAGTTTCTAAATTCCATAAATTTCTAAAGTCCTTTTAAAAATCAGGCTTGGCCAACTCTGATCAAAGAATAATACTCCAAATCCTTGCTAGGACGACCTCGAGAGAGGATGAAAGGGACAGTCATTTCAAATAGGAAGAGAAAGTAGAAAGAATTCCATATCAAGAGAAATCAACGGTGAACAAATGAAAATGAAACCTGACTCGAAGAGGAATGATTTCCCAGTTTCCTGTATTTCAAGCAGAAAGGTGGGGTTGCTGTTGTTCAGTCGCTAAGTCGTACCTGACTCTTTGTGAACCCATGGACTGCAGCACGCCAGCTTCCCTGTCCTTCACTAAGTTTCCCTGAACTCAAGTCTCTTGAGTCGGTGATGTCATCCAACCATCTTATCCTCTGTTGCCCCCTTCTCCTCCTGTGGTCAGTCTTCAGTAAATTATGCTGGAGAAAGAAATGGCAAACCATTCTAATATTTTTGACTCAACAATCCCATGAGCAGTATGAACAGGCACAAAAGGCGGGGTGGGTAAAGGCCAAATTATAAAACCTTTGAGGATATAGCTATAGCCGTCATAGGTTGAGGAAGGTCATCTAGGTCGTGGATTAGTCTGCCCCCCACATTCCAGAGAACTTTTGGGGATGACAGGAGACATTTTTGATTATCCCAGTGGGGGAGTGAGGGTCACTTCTGACAACTGGCATCTAAAAGACAGAAGCCAAGGATGCTCCTGAATAATCTACAGTAATGACAGCAGTCCCCTACCATAAAGAATGACCTGTTTCCAAACTCTTAATCCCAGTATCTGTTATTGTTTCATTGAGGGCAGGTAAAATCAGTTGTGATCCAGAATTAGTCTACATTTTCTATTTTGTTGTTGGTTAGTTGCTAAGTGAATGTAGCACAAGCTGGAATCAAGATGGCCTGGAGAAATATCAATAACATCAGATATGCAAATGACACCATTCTTACTGCAGAAAATGAAGAACTAAAGAGCCTCTTAATGAAAGTGAAAGAGGAGAGTGAAAAAGTTGGCTTACAGGTCAACATACAGAAAACAAAGATCATGGCATCTGGTCCCAGCAATTAATGGCAAATAGTTGGAGAAACAGTGGAAACAGTGGCAGACATTATTTTGGGGGCTCCAAAATCACTGCAGATGGTGACTGCAGCGATGAAATTAAAAGACACTTACTTCTTGGAAGAAAAGCTATGACCAACCTAGACAGCATATTAAAAAGCAAAGACATTACTCTGCCAATAAAGGTCCATCTAGTCAAGGCTACAGTTTTTCCAATAGTCATGTATGGATATGAGAATTGGACTACAAAAAAAACTGAGTACTGAGGAGTAGATGCTTTTGAACTGTGGTGTTCAAGAAGACTCTTGAAAGTTCCTTGGACTGCAAGGAGATCTAACCGGTCCATCCTAATGGAAATCAGTCCTGAATATTGATTGGAAGGACTGATGTTGAAGCTGAAACTCCAATACTTTGGCCACCTGATGCAAAGATCTGACTCATTTGTAAAGACCCTGATGCTGGGAAAGATTGAAGGGGGGAGGAGAAGGGGACTATGGAGGATAAGATGGTTGGATGGCATCACCAACAATGGACATGAGTTTGAGTAAACTCTGGGAGTTGGTGATGGACAGGGAGGCCTGGCATGCTACAGTCCACGGGGTCACAAAGAGTAGGACATGACTGAGCAACTGAACTGAACTGAACTGAGTTGCTAAGAGATTTGAATATCTGAGCTTATTGATATTTCTCTCAGCAATCATGATTCCAGCTTCTGCTTCATCCAGCCTGGCATTTAGCATAATGTACTCTACATATAGGTCTGTCTAGTCAAAGCTATGGTTTTTCCAGTAGTCATGTGTGGATGAGAGAGTTGGACCATAAAGAAAGTTGAGCACCAAAGAATTGATGCTTTTGAACTGTCTTGTTAGAGAAGACTCTTGAGAGTCCCTTGGACTGGCAAGGAGATCAAAACAGTCAATCCTAAAGGAAAACAGTCCTGATATTCACTGGAAGGACTGATGCTGAAACTGAAACTCCAATACTTTGTCCACCTGATACGAAGAACTGATTCATGGAAAAGACTCTGATAGGCCGGGGTAAGGGTGGGGGTGAGAGATTGAGGGCAGGAGGAGAAGGGGATGACAGAGGATGAGATAGTTGGATGGCATCACTGACTCAATGGACATGAGTTTGAGCAAGCTCCAGGAGTTGGTGATGGACAGGGAAGCCTGGCGTGCTGCAGTCCATAGAGTCACAAAGATTCAAACACAACTGAGTGACTGAACTGACTGAGTTGCTAAGTCATATCTGATTCTTTGTGACCCCATGGACTGCCACATCCCAGGCTCCTCTGTCCATGTGATTCTCCAGGGAAGGATACTGGAGTGGTTTACCATTTCCTCCTCCAGGGCATCTTCCTGACACAGAGATCAAACTCATGTCTCCTGCATTGACAGGCATATTGTTTACCACTGAGCCACCTGGGAAGCCCCGTTTTCTATTTAATCATTTGCTTTTTCAGTATATGATTAGATTGATATGATTCATCATCTCTATTTTACTGTGTAAATCAGAAATATTCTGAGTACTGTCAAGTATTCAAATGTATATGCAAAAGTTAGGTATCTACACATATGTATTGATAGACATATATATATAACACATGTTAGCTAGCATAGGACACACTTAGTATAAATGTTAAAGAAAGTGAAATATTTAGGCAATAATGAACTAAGATCCAAATAACAGGAGAAAATAACTTGAGGCTATTCATTCTGCCAAATAATAAAATTTCCTTAATGCAAAAGATTTTATAAGAAAGAAAACAATTAAAAATAACACTAACACATAGGAAAATTTAAAAGGCTCAGAGAGCAACAGATGTATTACATTGGCCAAAAAGTTTGTTCAGATTTTCTGTAAAAATATTATGAAAAACCCAAATGAATTTTTTGGTCAACTCAACGTTTTCCTTGGAATTTATACTACTAAAAGTGGGAAAATAAATCATATAAGTAAACGTTTTAAAAACTGTTTTTAGAACCCTGATATTTTCTCAAGTATCTAATATAATTGACACCATCTGTCATTTGGTTTTCAACATCCAATCCAAGGAAGTTTCAACATTTCACTTTTGATTGTAAAACATTCATCAAATATTTACATTTTTCCTATGGAAAATTCCAGAAAGGATTCAGAGCACAGACATAATTTTAGAAAGTTCTTTTGTTTGATTTATGTCCTTTCACTTTTATTTATCAGTTTTAAGTCAGATTTCATTTTGTAGGACATTACATGTTCAATTATTTACGATACTGATAAAGTGTAATGGTATTCATTTCTCTCCCCAGGGACTAACCCATGTATGCAGAATATCTGAGAAATTATACAGAAAGCCATTTTTTTTTGTTTTTGCCTTTTCCTTTTGAGACCAGATTATAACACATATATTTTATTTTTAGTAAACATCTGGAAAGAATTGTTGTTTATTTTCTATGGAAACATAAAACTTCACTGGGCATATGGCTTTTACTCAGCACTAATTGCTATGGCTTGAGTGAATTAAGCACAATACCAGAACTATTTTCTCTGTATTACTGCTCTATTTATATTTTGGTAAGTAGCGGCTGTTTGAACTAAATGGGTTTCCAGTCTTTTAGTTTCATACAGATCTTCAAAAATAGCTTTTTATGCTACCAGAGTGTTGACAGCATAGGCCCACAGATAAAGCAACTTTATTACTATTATTATTACTATTTTAATCAGAACATCATTTACTAGATTCTATATTTTCTGAAGGATAATTATAGAATAGAAAATAAAACACCTTATTAAAAGGGTAGGAATTCATTTGTTCATTGAATGACAAACTAATATTTATTATGTATTGACTATTGACAGGAATGATGCTAAGCACTGGATGAGTAGAAGAGTCTAGACTCTCAAGAGCCTCAGTGCAGGTAGACAGGAAAGCCAAGTGCACACATGAGTGGAGTGGAAGTCTGTTGTTCTATGTGCCCAGACAGCAGTATAAACAGAGCATCTTGTAAGTTCTCGAAAAAGCTCAGAGAAAACTAGTTGAGGCGCTGCCTTGGTAGAACCTGGAGGGAAACGCACGATGGATGGGGAAGTATGCATGTGTGTGGAGGGGGTAAAGGGTTGTGAAGCGGGGATGGAATGGGGTAAGTGGCAGAAAATGAGATTGGAAACAGAGGCCGGGACCTAATTGGGTAAGATCCTATCAGCTGTACAAAGAAATGCAGATATCACTTACAGTAGTCAGAACGTAGAAGCAACCTAGATGTCCATCAACAGAGAAATGGATAAATAAGATGTGGCATTTATAGACAATGAAATACTACTCAGCCATAAAAAGGAGCGAAACTGTGACATTTCCTGAGACGTGGATGGACTTGGGGACTGTCATACAGAGTGAAGTAAATCAGAAGGAGAAAAACAAATGCTGTATATGAACACATACATGTGGAATTTAGAAAAGTGGTACAAACAAATCTAGTTGTAAAGCAAAATCAGGGACGTAGACATAGAGAATAAATGTAAGGACACCAACCAGGGAATGGGGGTGTGAGGTGAGCTGGGCGATGAAGACTGACATGCATGCACTCCTGTGTATAAAGCAGATAACTACTGAGGACCTGCGTAGAGCACCGGAAACTCTCCTCAGTGCCTGTGGTGACGTAAATCGGAAAGAAATCCAAAAAAGATGGGATATATGTACATGCATAGACGATTCACTTTGCTGTACAGCAGAACTAACACCACAACACTGTCCAGCAACTATCTTCCACTAAAAAATTTTTTAAAAAACAATAAAATATAGATTTTATTCTAAGGACTTAGAAATGGGGTGGGGTGGGGATAGGGATGAAGGAAGTTCACATAAATAGATTTCCCTTTTGGAAGGATCTCTAATGATGAGTTGACTTGCAGATGGTCAGGACTGGAAGGAGGAAAGCTATTTAGGAAACTATTCAACTAACTTGAGTTGGACCATAACAGGGCTTCAGTAAAGACAGAAAGACAAAGAACATTAAATCTATTCTAGAGGTATCACGATGACTTAATTGACACGACTTGATGATTGATTATGTTATCTATAGGACAATATTGGAAAATATCCTGTGAGCCAGCAAGCTCCTGACATTATATTTAATAAACTTTCTTTTTTCTTTTTTTACTTTCAAGAAACCATTTAAGACTCACACAAATAGTACTGAACTTATAGTTTGAATTATCTGTTTGTGAAAAATGACTATATACTAAGTAAAAATGTAATTGATTTATAATGGATTATTTGAGAGGAAACTTCAAATAGAAGAAAACTATTGTTTTCCTCTAACGTTCCCCTCCACCACTGCAGCCACAGGTGCATCTATCTTCAAGGGACTAGGTGCTGGTTAATAATATCCAAAAGTTACCATAAATGGCATTACTTTTTCTTATCATAATGCACTGTCACACTGAGCAGGTTGCTAAGAACTTGTGAGGGGCAGTTGATTCTGACAAAATGCCCATGGCTAGCTTCTGTCCCTGCACTGACTCAGTCCCCTGGATGCTGATGTTGTGTTACTGAGATAGGGAAACCTCCCCTGGAGGACCTGTCCTATCCCTTAGCTGCTCTGCTTTCTCTTTCCTCAGCCATTCTATCTAGACCTAGTGGGAGGCTCCCGGTGGTGATGCATGCAGAGCAAAAACCAACCATCATTTATTGCATATGCTCAACTGCAGCCCACCCTATTTTATCAGGGATCGTTAGGTAGCAAGGAACCCAATTGCTAACATGTAACCTCAGGTGCAAATTCGAGACAAGAGCCACAGGGTGGAGGGTCAATGCAACAAGAACAAAAGGGCAAGAGGTCAAGGATGAATCTGATTTCTAGATTTTGCAACTGGAAGCTCTGCTTCTAAGTTTTCGATACAGAGCAGGAGCAAGTTTGAGGGTCTGGCCTAGCACATGATGAAGGATGGGCATGAACTCTATTTATGTTATTTTCAGGACCCTGCAGTGAAGTTTTATTAACTTGTTCTGCAGGCAACTAAGTATGTTTCTTGAGGCGAGCAGAGGGGGCTAGAATTGAGATGTGCTTTTGGAAGATGACAACATGTGGTTGAAGTTTAACTAAATTATTCAAGAAGAATGTGTGGAACAAAAAGATTAAGCAGTGAACTGCCTTTTGGGAAATACCAAGACTGTAGAAAAGGCAGGTCCACAAAGGATTCAGAGAAGCTGGACAAAGAGGTTGGAAAAAAATCAGGGAGAAGATATTTTAAGAATCTGAGAATGAAGGAAAAGCGTCCAGTGTCACACAAGGTCAAATATGTGACTCACTTAAAATGTGTTCATTAGATTTAAAAAAAAAGATGTGTGTTCCTTGGAAGAAAACCTATGACAAACCTAGTGAAACTGAAAGTCACTCAGTCATGTCTGACTCTTGTGACTCCGTGGACTATACAGTCCATGGAATTCTCCAGGCTAGAATGCTAGAGTGTTCTTTAAAGGGTTGCCTTTCCCTTCTCCAGGGAATCTTCCACCCCCTGGATCGAACCCAGGTCTCCTGCATTACAGCTGGATTCTTTCCCAGCTGAGCCACACGGGAAGCCCAAGAATACTGGAGTGGGTATCCTAACCCTTCTCCAGTGGATCTTCCTGACCCAGGAGTCGAACCAGGGTCTCCCACACTGCAGGTGGATTCAATGGACAAGAGTTTGAGTGAACCCTGGGAGAGAGCCAAAGACAGGCAAGCCTAGCGTGCTGCAGTCCATGCGGTCACAAAGAGCCAGACATGGCTTAGAGACTGAATAGCAACACAACCGTGAGAAGACAAGACATGATTTTACAGAAACAGTTTCAGTGGACTGTTTGAGATAGAAGCAAGAAGGTAGAAATGACACATGAAAGATAAACGGCCAACTACACGATAGAGTGAAATAGAGGGACATTTTAAATTTTAACTGATGTACATTGTTTTTCTAGATAATTCTCAAAACAGCTTTACAATGCTGGTAAAATTGATCTCTGATGGTGTGTCAATAAATCTGGGATTATTCGTTTGGAAAACAAAAGAAATTATTTTGGTCATTGCACAACAAACTATGCAGAATTCAGAGGCTTCAAATTACAGCCATTGTATTATTTCTGTGACTCTGGGAGTCAGAAATTCAGATATGAAATAGCACGGTTGGGACATTGAAGATACTGTCGTCTAGATTTAGTGCCTGGGCAGTCATGCTTCCGTGTCTTTGTCTCTGCAGTACCTTCTTCGTGTCGTCCCTCCAGCAGACAAATCAGATTTCTGATGACGGTTCTCAGGGATCCTCAAAACACAAAAGTGGAAAAGACCAGGCCCTTTTTAAGTTTAGTCCTTGAAAGGGCACAGTGTCACTGCTCCCAGGACAGCGTTCTGCTGGTTAAAGCAAGTCACAGCCTAAGTGCAGGAGGGACCACACAGAGTGGTAAGACCAGGAGCTGGAGCTCAATGGGACCATCTTGTATCATACCATCTGGTATCATATTCTGATACCAGATATATATACATATATTTTATCCAGTATGCAACTATAGTTACTTTTTATCATCCATCAGATTATTTAAACACACACACCTCAGAGATTTCATTTCCTTAGGCAATAAGTTTAATTATGAAATACCAGTGGGAAAACTTATTTAAAATAAAGTGTTTGACAGGGAACTATATTCAGTATACTGCAATAAACCATAATGGAAAAGAATATGAAAAAGGATATATATATCTGTATATATCATATACATGTATATATCAACATGCTGTGCTGTGCTCAGTCCCTTCAGTCGTCTGACTTCAAATGTCCAGCTCTTTGAGACTCTATGAACTATAGCCCGCCAGGCACTTCTGTCCACAGGATTCTCCAGGCAAGCATACTGGAATGAGTCGCCATGCCCTTCTCCAAGGGATCTTCCTGACCCAGGAATCGAACCTGCATCTTCTGTGTCTCCAGCTTGCAGGCAGATCCTTTACCCACTGAGCTGCCTGGAAAGTTCATGTATCTACCAATACTTATGTATATATCCATACATATGTATATATCAATATATATGTACATGTCAACATATATGTATATAACAATACATATGTATAGACCAATATTTGTATATATCTATATATTTCAATATATGTGTATATATCTATATATTTCAATATATTTGCATATATCTATATATGTTTCAATGTATATGTATCAGTTCAGTTCAGTCGCTCAGTCGTGTCTGACTCTTTGCGACCCCATGAACCGCAGCACGCCAGGCCTTCCTGGCCATCACCAACGCCCGGAGTTCACCCAAATCCATGTCCACTGAGTCGATGATGCCATCCAACCATCTCATCCTCTGTTGTCCCCTTCTCCTCCTACCCTCAATCTTTCCCAGCATCAGGGTCTTTTCCAGTGAGTCAGCTCTTCGCATCAGGTGGCCAAAGTATTGGAGTTTCAGCTTCAACATCAGTCCTTCCAATGAACACCCAGGACTGATCTCCTTTAGGATGGACTGATTGTATTTCCTTGCAGCCCAAGGGACTCTCAAGAGTCTTATATAAACATAAGAAACAATCTGTGTGCTGAGTAAGAAGTCAATGTGTGGACACCAATATGCAGGAAACCTTTATTACTGTTGGATTCTGCCACAGAGATCTCAGGCTGGTGGTTCTCAAAAATAATGAGCAAGATTGTTTGACTCAATTAAAAATACTGTTTAAAAATTTATGTCATCATTTTTGAATCATGATGTTTCTTTTTTTTTTTAATTTAAATTCTGATACCAAGAATCTCTTAAAACGCCAACATATTCGGCAGTGCTGGGCTCCACAGTCACTAACGGTCTAGCTCATTCTGTTACCTTGACTGCCTTCGGATGTGTGCAGGCATTCAATTTTGAGACATCCAGCTTAATAAGAAGCACCAAAAATACTATATGAAACTTGAAAATATGCAAAACATAGCATTGATTATCATCTCATTGTCATGTGTATTAGGTTATTTTACATACATTTCTGTAATGGTGGAGAGTAAGAGAGTGATTTAGAGAATTTTCTCTAATAGAGACACAGACTGAAGTTACTTATACTGAATATGAAACTAATCTCTGTATAATGGAATAGATAATCTAAAAGTTTATAGCTTATTTCTCCTTATATTTTATCTCAGCTTTATATCACAGCCAAAAATATCAGCTGCATAAATATTTATTAAATGTTCTCTATATACCTAATTCCTTAAATATACTTTGGTCCAATTTCAACATCTTTTAAGTCCCCTTATTAAGTAAGTTAAATGAAATCTTAGACTAGTTTTTATTGTACATCTGTCTAGAAATTATCATTTTACCTTGTTAAAATTATACTTTAACAGAACATAAGCCAATTGACCCAATGATCAAAGTTAAGAACTGACCTAGCGAAAAGGTTCATTCGGGTTTTTTCTGTAATATCTTATGGATACAGTACAACAAAAGATTTTATTTTCTTATTACACTTTGCTGGAGTTTAGACTTCTACCTCATGCTGTTTGGTTTGCCCATTAGTCATACTGCATTCTATGAAGACACAGTCTAGCTCTTGAATTCAAGGTATAGTGAAAAAGATAGTAATTATAATGCAAAGGGTTAAACAAAGAAATAGATATTCACAAGATATTATGCAAAAGAGAAAAATCATGTATTTAAACTGAGTGTGTATGCATGGGAAGGTGGTTGGGGAATTTAGGGAAGCTTCCCAGGGGAGATAATAAATGGACCTTGACATGAGAGATGAGTAGGTGTCATCGAGGTAAAAGGGAGAATCACTCCTGCAGGAGTAAGAGACAGGCATTGCCTGGAAGGGTATGTGTAGGCACAGTGTGGAGTGATAGGAAATAATCCTTTCATCTGTCGTAATTATAGAAAACCAAAGACTAAGAGATGAAGTTATTTCTGTTAGATGTGTAAATTAATGTCTAGGGCTTCTCCGGTGCCTCAGTGGTAAAGAATCTGTCTGCCAATGCAGGAGACGCAAGTTCGATCCCTGGGTCAGGAAGATCTCCCTGGAGAAGGAAATGGCAACCCATTCCAGTATTCTTACCTAAGAAATCCAGAGGACAGAGGAGCCTGACAGGCTATAGTCCATGGATCACAAAGAGTTGGATACGACTTAGCAACTAAACAACAACAACAAATTATTGTCTGGATCCTAATGTGATTCTGAGCCATTTTCTGCCATTCTGAAGCTCATTTTATCATTTAACCTAAAGCTGTCTATATTTATGGTGTTTTGTGTCATTATATATCCCAATAGGTTACCTTAACATTGGAGAGAATAACTCAATTCTTGGAGGAAGCAAACTGACCACTCTAGATCTTATTTGAATTCTTAATTCCTACCCAGATCTCCAGCAGTTGTGAAAATGCAACATTTTTTTAATGATAAATTTTCCATAGATATATACCTTAGTAAGTCTGATTATTTCAAATAGTTATAACTACTAATGTGGAAATGGGAATGTATTCTGCTAAGAGTTGGTATTCAAAAGAGCTTAAACCAAGTCCTTTGGAACCAGGAGCTACTGGGTTAACTTTTGAAATATGAAAACTTCAAGGGTCTCTCACTGCATTTAACTTTTCAAAAAATGAGAAGGTCTTTTCTCTAGAAAATTAAATATATGTGTCCATAATGCTATGGTATTCATCCTAAGATAGATAGTTCATCTGATAGTATTTTTATGTATTTCCAAATGGGTCTAAATTCACGTATATCAAAGAGTGTCAATCTAGCATATGTACAACATGACAGATACACAGAATTTGGTTATGGTGAATTGTACTCAACACATGCAGCTCTTATATCCTTCCTTATTATTTATACTTTAGATCATAGGTGAATCTCAGTAAAAATCAGTCAAAATTATTTTGACTTGGAAAGCATTGCAACATAAAGAAATGACTTGAAAGAAAAAATAAAAGCATAATAAAGTCAGATAAATTGTACATTCCACAGTTTGTTGCGATCCACACAAAGGCTTTGGCATAGCCAATAAAACAGAAGAAGATGTTTTTCTGGAGCTCCCTTTTTTTTGTTTTTTGATGACCCAACAGATGTCGGCAATTTGATATCTGGTTCCTCTGCCTTTTCTAAATCCAGCTTAAAGATACGGAAGTTTTTCCAGTAGTCATGTATGGATGTGAGAGTTGGACTATAAATAAAGCTGAGCACCAAAGAATTGATGCTTTTGAACTATGGTGTTGGAGAAGACTCTTGAGAGTCCCTTGGATTGCAAGGAGATACAACTAGTTCATACTAAAGGAAATCAGTCCTAAATATTCATTGGAAGGACTCACGCTAAAGCTGAAACATCAATACTTTGGCCACCTGATGCAAAGAACCAACTCATTGGAAAAGACCCTGATGCTGGGAAAGATTGAAGGCAGGAGGAGAAAGGGATGACAGGGGATGAGATGGTTGGATGGCATCACAGACTCAATGGACGTGAATTTGAGTAAACTCCAGGAGTTGGTGATGGACAGGGAAGCCTGGCTTGCTGTTGTCCATGGCATCGCAAAGAGTTGGACATGACTGAGTGATTGAACTGAACTGAATTGAAATTGTACATTTCTTGAAGAAATAAATCTCAAGCGAAAATATAGGATTTAGAACTATTTGTTCTTCTTTCTTTATAGTATATGGAATTATTGTTGTGTAAGAAGAAAAATCAGTTCCCTATAGATATAATTTCAAGTACAATAGAGAAAAGAGCATCACTTCAGTAAGAGGTACTGGGAAAACTGGATGGCTGTGCCATCCCTGGGATTCTCCAGGCAAGAACACTGGAGTGGGTTGCCATTTCCTTCTCCAATGCATGAAAGTGAAAAGTGAAAATGAAGTCGCTCAGTTGTGTCTGACTCCTCGCAACCCCATGAACTGCAGCCTACCAGGCTCCTCTATCCATGGGATTTTCCAGACAAGAGTACTGGAGTGGGTTGCCACTGCCTTCTCCTGGGAAAACTGGACAGCTACATGTAAAAGAATGAAATTAGAATACTTCCTAACACCATACACAAAAATAAAATCAAAGTGAATTAAAAACCTAAATGTAAGCCTGGGCATGATAAAACTCTTAGAGGAAAATACAGGAAACACACTTTTGACATAAATCACAGCAAGACATTTTTTTTGACATACCTCCTAGAGTAATGAAAATAAAAACAAACAACTGGGATCTAATTAAATATAAATTAATTATCAAAGATATTTTGCCATCTGCTATTATAGAGGTGTACACCAGGTAATAACAAAAATACCAGAATAAAAGGAAAAACTAACTCTGTAGCAGGGATGTGCAAGTGAAGAAACTGTTCAAAGCTGTAACTGTAAATATATTAATTTTTTCATGGTAAACTATTGGGGCAGCTGCATTCCAAGCTCAAAAACTTGCTTGTGCAAAAGCATGGGGAAAAAATGCTAATTTAAAGAACAACATAATACAAATCAACCATAGAGTTAAAAATTGCTAAAGCAGAGGATACATGATGGATTAGGAGGAAAAGATTAACTTGGAAATATAAAGGGAGACAGATTTTGAAGGGTATTGATTCCCATATAAAGCAATCTTGCCTCTATTCTGTTGACTGATCTGGGTTAAGGAATAGTTGCCCAGAACACTGAAATATCCCAAAGGCATTAATATGTCACTGGAAAGTTCAGTTCAGTTCAGTCGTTCAGTCGTGTCCGACTCTTTGCAACCCCATGAATTGCAGCACGCCAGGCCTCCTTGTCCATCACCAAGTCCTGGAGTTCACTCAGACTCACGTCCATCGAGTCAGTGACGCCATCCAGCCATCTCATCCGCTGTCGTCCCCTTCTCCTCCTGCCCCCAATCCCTCCCAGCATCAGAGTCTTTTCCAATGAGTCAACTCTGCAGGAGGTGGCCAAAGTATTGGAGTTTCAGCTTTAGCATCATTCCTTCCAAAGAAATCCCAGGATTGATCTCCTTCAGAATGGACTGGTTGGATTTCCTTACAGTCCAAGGGGCTCTCAGGAGTCTTCTCCAACACCACAGTTCAAAAGGATCAATTCTTTCGGTGCTCAGCTTTCTTCACAGTCCAACTCTCACATCCATACATGACCACTGGAAAAACCATAGCCTTGACTAGACAGACCTTTGTTGGCAAAGTAATGTCTCTGCTTCTGAATATGCTATTTGGGTTGGTCATAACTTTCCTTCCAAGGAGTAAGTATCTTTTAATTTCATGGCTGCAGTCACCATCTGCAGTGATTCTGGAGCCCCCAAAATAAAGTCTGACATTGTTTCCACTGTTTCCCCATCTATTTCCCATGAAGTGATGGAACCGGATGCCATGATCTTTGTTTTCTGAATGTTGAGCTTTAAGCCAACCTTTTCACTCTCCTCTTTCACTTTCATCAAGAGGCTTTTTAGCTCCTCTTCACTTTCTGCCATAAGGGTGGTGTGATCTGCATATCTGAGGTTATTGATATTTCTCCCAGCAATCTTGATTCCAGCTTGTGCTTCTTCCAATCCAGCATTTCTCATGATGTACTCTGCATAGAAGTTAAATAAACAGGGTGACAATATACAGCCTTGACGTACTCCTTTTCCTATTTGGAACCAGTCTGTTTTTCCATGTCCAGTTCTAACTGCTGCTTCTTGACCTGCATACAGGTTTCTCAAGAGGCAGGTCAGGTGGTCTGGTATTCCCATCTCTTTCAGAATTTTCCACAGTTTATTGTGATCCACACAGTCAAAGGCTTTGGCATAGTCAATAAAGCAGAAGTAGATATTTTTCTGGAACTCTCTAACTTTTTTGATGATCCAGCAGATGTTGGCAATCTGATCTCTGGTTCCTTTGCCTTTTCTAAAACCAGCTTGAACATCTGGAAGCTCATGGTTCATGTATTGCTGAAGCCTGGCTTGGAGAATTTTGAGCATTACTTTACTAGCGTGTGAGATGAGTGCAATTGTGCAGTAGTTTGAGCATTCTTTGGCATTGCGTTTTTTTGGAGGATTGGAATGAAAGCTGACCTTTTCCAGTCCTGGGGCCACTGCTGAGCTTTCCAAATTTGCAGACACAAAGTTTTGTTTACTTTATGCATTTTCCAGGTAAATGTTGCAAATGTTTGGAAGAAATGGTTTGGAAAGTTGGTTGTTGTGGAGCATGAGGGCACCTGTAACTCAGTAATAAGAGTTGGCTGCAACACCTTAGAGACGAGCTACCTGCATGTAGTGTCTACTGACAGTACCCACCATCTTCCTTATATAAATGATCAACAAATGTTTCAAGTGCATAGTTTAAAGGATAGCCAAAATATTAAATTCTCCTAAGTGTTCCCATAGCTCATTAGCATCAGCTTCCAAAAAATGAAGTGGATCACCTGTAAGATCTGTTTACATCTTGCTTCAGGGCTCCTTCCTCTACACTCAGCCATTGGTTTGGGAGAGCAGCATATCAACCCTCAATTCACAGATACACAAACAACCCCTGAAGGCAGTGTTTAGTATTTAGTGATAATATTTAGAGTCCCTGAAGACCATACTAAAGAGACAGGTAGTTTATGTGGCAGCCTGGATGGGAGGGGAGTTTGCCAGAGAATGGGTACATGTATATGGATGGCTGAGTCCCTTCACTGTTCATCCGAAATGATCGCAAATTGTTAATCGGCTATACTCCAACACAAATAAAAATTTAAATAAAGAGAGAGACAGGTAGCACAACTGGTTATGGTTGCTGCCGATTCAAACATTTAGCCATCATTCATCAAACTTCTTGCCAGACAGGAAGCTAGTCACATAAGCCATATCTACTCTGCCCACTTAGAAAGGTCCTTTTCCTAACTAGAATATGCTTCTACTTCAGGAGAGAGAAAATTTGTTTATTTCCTGGAAAAAAAAATACATTGCATCACTGGATATTCTGATTTTCTTCCTTCAACGTTCTACATTTTGTCTGGAATGGATCTTCCAGCCAAATCTATAAAATCAAAAGATTCAAATTAAATAAGCTGAAAGGAATGTATTAGGATGCCTTGAATATCATTATAAAATGACATATGAAATGACTCATTTCATAGCCATCTTAGGTAGAAAGAATAAAAGGAGGAAAATATCACCTCTTTCTCCCAGCACAGAAATAGATAATATAATACAGAAGATATGAAACAAAAGCATTTAGGTTAACTATATATATATATATATATATATATATATATATATATATATCAATCAGACTAAAAAATCTCTTATGTGTAAATATTTTTATGGGAAATACATCTATTTTTGTTTACCAATATCTGTCAGGATAATGTATCCTAGTTTTTATGAGTTTATATATGTGACATCTCAGTTTTGTTTCTGCATATATATATATTAAAATTTTAAAATCTAAATCTTTAAGAAACATAGTCAGATGTGATACTTGAGATATCTTTACAAATACGTGTTTTATTTACTTGAGTTAACTTACACACAATAAATTAAATCACTAAAGAAATTACAAAATGTAATTCCTATTTTTCTATCTGGCAAGGTATTTGGTAAATGTCGGCTGCATGTTTGCAGATTGGATCAGCAGCCACCGTACCCAGTTACACTTCCGCATCTCTCATCTCTTATCTTGAAATATAAATATCAAGGTGAATTAAAGTGAAAGTCACTCAGTCATGTCCGACTCTTTATGACCCCATGGATTATACAGTCCATGGAATTCTCCAGGCAAGAGTACTGTAGTGGAAAAAAAGAAAAAAAAAAAGAGTACTGTAGTGGGTAGCCTTTCCATTCTTCAGCGGATCTTCCCAAACCAGGGATTGAACCCAGGTCTCCCTCATTGCAGGCAGATTCTTTACCAGCTGAGCCCCAAGGAAAGCCCAAGAATACTGGAGTGGGTAGCCTATCCATTCTCCAGCAGATCTTCCCAACCCAGGGATCAAACCGGGGTCTCCTGCATTGCAGGCGGATTCTTTCCCATATGAGCTATCAGGGAAGCCCCACAAATTAAATTTGTGAATTAAAGATGATGACAAATTCTTTGGCACACTTCCCATTAAGAAGTGGAGTCTATGTCTCTGTCTCTTGAAACTGGGCAGGCTCTGTGATTGCTTTGAACAATAGAATTAGAGGGATGTGACACCATGTGGACTATGCAATGCTGATGGAGATCTATGGAGAGGACCACAGAGAGGCCCGCGTGAAGAGTATCCAGGGACCCAGCTGAGCTCTTGGGTGACAGCAGCATCGACCTCCCAGCCCTGGGAGGAAATCTCTCAGAAGAGGCTCTTTGATTCCAGGTTGGGCAGCTGCAGCTGATGCCACGTGAATCAGAAGGAAGCTGTGGTCATTCACCCACCCAAACTGTAAACTCATGAGCAAATGAACGCTGTTGTTTCAAGCAACAGCATTTTGGGGCATGGTTTATGATTCAGCAATAGATAACTGAAAATCTTTGTTCCTTTTGGATAAAAACATCCATCAGTGAGTTGCGATGACAATGAGGATCAGCATTTGTATGATGTTTATGTGAATTTTATCATAAACACTGTCAACAAAACAAAAGCAGTGATACTTAGAACAGTGGCAAAATAGCTATGAGTTCTTGTGCCAAATTCACAGAGACGCTGTGACTTTGGAGTGCTCTGTTGACAAGGATGATTATGACAGCTGGTTTCAGCAGGAAACCTGATTCTGATTGATTAGCTCTCTTTATTTGTCATTAACAACCTTCAGCGATTGGCCCATTTTGGGAGTTGCTATATTCAAGTTGGGGCTTCCCAGGTGGCTCAGTGCTAAAGAATCTGCCTGCCAATGCAGGAGACGCAGCTTTGATCCCTGAGTCAGGAAGATCCCCTGAAGAAGGAAATGGCAAAACACTCCAGTATTCTTGCTGGGAAATTCCACGGACAGAGGAGCCTGGCAGGCTACAGTCCACAGGGTCGCAAAGAGTCAGACACAAAGAGCAACTGAGCATGAAATGCAATTGAACTAAGTTTAAGTGTTATTTTAAGTGTTAGTCACTTCCGTTGTGTCTGACTCTTTTGCGATCCTATGGACTGTAGTCTGCCAGGCTCCTCTGTCCATAGAATTCCCCAGGCAAGAATACTGGAGTGAGTAGCCATTCCCTACTCCAGGGGATCTTCCTGACCCAGGGATTGAACCAGGGTCTCCCACACTGCAGACAGATTCTTTATTGTCTGAGCCACTAGTGCTATGCTTAGTTGCTCAGTCATGTCTGACTCTTTGAGACCCCAAGGGCTGCAGCCTGCCAGGCTCCTCTGTCCACGGGAATTTTCCAGGCAAGAATACTGGAATGGGTTGCCATGCCCTCCTCCAGGAGATCTTGCTATCCCAGGGATCGAACTGAATTGCAGGTGGATTCTTTACCCACTGAGCCATCAGGGAAGCCCCTGAGCCACTAGGGAAGCCCCTAAACATATTAACTCCATGTGCACAATAGAGTGATTTGATGTTTCTATTCATTGCAAAATGATCACTACTTTTTAATTAGCTCATGTTCATAAGAAATTCTGACTAGAAGTTACACATACTTGAGTAGTAAAAGTAGGGATATTAATTATAACTTAATAAATGAGAATTGACAGAAAAAATGCTTAAAAACATATCTGTGCATGAACTTATTTAGTTGACAGCCAAAAATGGAGCTATTTCTATGTTGTAAAGACAGTGCCTGGAAATGAAGGTGAGTGTCTGATATGGATTCTGCCTCTTTGAATCTTTAAATCTCTTTGAAGCTCTGGGCAGATCATTTCACCCTAACTATCTTCTTATGTAACACACCAGGACAATGATTCCCCACTTAACTCACTATTTTTTGAGAGGCTGAAATAAAATAACATGCAAAATAAAATAGTGATCTAAAGACATCCTCTGAATGTGTATTGGTAGAAAATAAGATTGGGGTTCTAACTTGAATATGTCCTTTTTTTTGGAGATGAAGAACTTTAGGACCCAGATGGTGCTTTCATCTTTGCTTCTGATGGAAGTTGGGACTTTGGAAGAAAAAGGATGCTATGGGGGTATGTGTATCTGGCTAAATTGCTGACTGGCAGCACTTAATGTGATTTGGCTTTTTATCCAACGAATAAACTCAGAGTGATAGACCCTTGGCTGAGGCACCTGAGAGCTTCTAATGAGAAGCAGAAAGGAAATATCTGCCTGGAAACTTGCCGACTTCATCAATAAGACTCAGATCTAAATTAGAATCAGATAGAGGGAAAGAGTCCCAGATAAAATTATACAACCAGATACCAAAAAGGACATGGGGAGTGATGGAGGAATATCAAGACAGACATGCCCAATCGTTTATATGAAAATATAACAAGAAAGGGTTTCAGGAAAACATTCTATGGACTCTATTTTCTATATACAAATAATATGTGAGGAAAAACAAAGTATTCTGATTTTAACAAAGGAATGTAAACATAACATTACAGGTAAAATCAAGACTGATACAATACAGATAAAATCCCAACAATGGTTGTGATTCAATTAGAAATTGATACTGGGAATAGATACTTTAATATATTAGAGACTATATCTTTCAGACTGAAACAGTTGACTGTGATTAGTTTTGTATAGAAAAAAAAAGATGAAAGCATCTATTTCACTCTAAAAGTGAAGAACTGGAAACTTCTAGAATATTGGATTAAAAACTAGAAAGCAAATATTTATGGGTCATATACTCCCCATATCATCCTCACCATGTACCTGTGAAGTAAGGAGTAATGCAGCCTTACTGACATAGGAGGACACATGTGTGACTCATTATAGAAACAGATAATAATCATTGAATATGTACAATGATTACAGTACCACAATTAGTTTTACTTGCCTTTCTATTTTCAAATTATACATAATAACCAAAAACCCAACAGAAATGTTAGGACAGTAGATTTTTGCAGCTTTGAATGTGAGGTTGGGTAATATTTAGGTCTAAGAAATATTCCTTTTTTTTTTTTTTGAAAAGTAGAATGAAAGTGGGCAGCAGAAGAGAGAACCTTATAGTCAGAAGAATTCAGAAAAACAGTACCGAAAATCTATGAAACAAAACTGTGGATTTAAATTCTCCCTTCTTAAATCAACTTAGATTTTATAGTTGAGGGGTGCATTAAGAAATAATCCATTCACTTCTCTTTAAAGGCCACTAGAGGAAAATTTACAATCTAAGCTACCAGGGAAGCCTAAAAATGTTCTAGTTACTATAGGGAGAATAAATTGGGGCTTCCCTGGTGGCTCGGAAGTTAAAGCATCTGCCTGGAATGCAGGAGACCTGGGTTCGATCCCTGGGTCGGGAAGATCCCCTGGAGAAGGAAATGGCACCCCACTCCAGTACTCTTGCCTGGAGAATCCCATGGAGGGAGGAGCCTGGTAGGCTACAGTCCATGGGGTGGTAAAGAGTTGGACAGGACTGAGCGACTTCACTTTCACTTTCACAGGAAAATTGGGTTAAGTTTACAAAAGCTTGCCTTAAGCAATTAATACTTGAACATACCTGTATTTAAAATCTAGGAAACAGAAAGGTGAAATTGACAGAGATACACACACGCACTCACTCTGAGTAAAGAAGCAAATCAAGTATGACAAGTCCGATCTTGTGCAAAATAAGCACAAGTCTTACTGAATTGCTCAGTTTACAATCAATGTTGAAAAAAATCTGTTCAGTGATTAAGTCAGCTGTCAAAGCACTAATAAAGCACCATCTGAGAGAATATGGTAATTTAAAAAAAAACGACAAATATAATCACTTAGGTCTTCTCTCTGGGCCTTTTCTATGCCTGTTCAACTACATTGCATTGCTTACAAAAGGAAGCTCTGAACGCCATAAGAATGATTGCTGCAACTCTCCATGTAAGATTAAAATTTTAAATAAAGTAATCCATTTACATGATTTACATTTATAATTCATTGTTCCTGCTTTGTTTAGGGAGTGCTGGAGGAAGAAGCTAGATTTAAAGTATAGTAACACATGTGCAGTCGACTGCAAGGAGATCCAGCCAGTCCATTCTGAAGGAGATCAGCCCTGGGATTTCTTTGGAGGGAATGATGCTGAAGCTGAAGCTCCAGTACTTTGGCCACCTCATGCGAAGAGTTGACTCATTGGAAAAGACTCTGATGCTGGGAGGAATTGGGGGCAGGAGGAGAAGGGGACGACAGAGGATGAGATGGCTGGATGGCATCACGGACTCGATGGACGCGAGTCTGGGTGAACTCTGGGAGTTGGTCGTGGACAGGGAGGCCTGGCGTGCTGCGATTCATGGGGTTGCAAAGAGTCGGACACGACTGAGCCACTGAACTGAACTGAACTGAACACGTGTGCAGTTTTACATCGGATAGGTAAAGGTTTGTTTTGCCAAATCTTTGACACTTTGAACTCCAGGCCGTGTCACGCATTTGATTCTCTGTGCAAATATTAGTATTAGACTACTGTCCATTTGTTCTTGCCATAACATAATATTTAAAATATGTTCCTTATGCAAAATAATAAAGAAGCTATATTTGACAGAGTCTGAAGAATTTTTGTTGGGAAGATTAACAAAACAACTAGCCAAAGATGTTACAAACAACATTAATATTCAGGGATAAAACTATGATTCATTTTATTTATATTATTTCTGTTTTCCCTTAAAATTTTATTTCTGGTAGTAACTACAGAATCATTAAGCACTTAACTGCTAAATATGATGAAGGTAACATAATTGATTGAACAGTTTTGCATATTCAGCATTATTTTCAATCAAAATGGGTCATGATTATGGCTTTTAACTTTTAAAACATTATTAAAATTAATAAATAGTACTTCAAACACATAGATTATTTCACATATTAGAAAGCAGAACAATTTAAAGAAATTAACACATTCCCTTTAATGTTAAAATAATTTCTTCAAAATATTCTAGATAACTAATCCATAGAATGATACAGAAAAAATTGGGGAAACCTTGTAAAACTGTAACTTGTTCTGACTTTTTGTTAATAACTTTTTTTTTAACATGAATCTGCTCATATGTTCAAAAAATAATAAGGGTAAACCAGAGATTACAAAATTGGATACTGTATTAGTTTTCTATTGCCACAATTTAGTGACTTAAAGTAAAACCCAGGTATTAACTAACAGTTCTGAGGTCAGAAATCTAGATGGGCTTGACTGAATTCTCTGCTGAGAAGCTCATAAAACCAAACTCAAGGTGTCAGCCAGGCTGGGTTCTAGAAGCCTTGAGGAAAACCCACTTCCAAGCATTTTTGGGCTGTCAGAATTAGGTTTCCTGGGTTTGTGGGACTTGCCTGCTCAGCTTCTAGGATCTGCCTGTATTCCTTGCCATATGGCCTGCCCCATCTTCAAGCCAGTAATGATGCGTGAAATCTTTGTTTTGTTTCCCTGTTTTTGTTTCTTCTTTTGATTCTAGGCACAGAAAACTCTGATTTTAAAGAAATCATGAGATGACCCTAACCTTCCTTTTGCCTTATAAAGTAACATAATCACGAGTGATTTTATAGTCACAAACTTGATAAACATGCAAAAGATCAGGACATACACAAGGGCTAAGGTCATTGGCAGTTATCCTTAGAATGCTGTTCACCACAGGACTAACAGATGAATGAGAAGGAGGCTCAAAGAATAGATGGAATGGAGAAGATGACAATTTATGCACATATTTATTGTACGGTTCTGATTTTTGGAATCATGTTAACATTTTACATAATTAAGAAAAAGTCAGCAATGAAATAAGAAAACAAATCCTGAAATGCAATTTAAAGAAAAGCAAATGAACCTAGTTAAATGTCAAATTAATAATATAACTGTACTAAAGTGGGAAAGAAAACATAAGCTGAATTACTTCTGAACATATAATGCCCTAAGGCTAAAGGTAAAAAACCTTTAAACAAAATTAAACTCTAGTTAGTACATTTGTTTTTAAATTCACAGAGGCATGAGTTAGTATTTTGAAAAATACTCTTTGTGCATGTTTTTTTTTATTTTTACAACATTGTGTTGGTTTTTGCCATACAGCACTGTGAAAGGAGCTATTATTTTGTAACTAGTTTGTCTTGATGTTTTCTTAATTCTTTCAGTGAAATTGTTACACCCTAGTAGATGAGGTTTCATGAGCAAAAATGTGTATGAATTGGCGGCACGTGGTTATGGGAGAACCATAACTGAGATGTTGAGAGACATACATTTGCAAAATTTCTATTAATTCTTCTCTTCATTGCTATGAATTACTAATTAATAAATCAAGTTAAGAATCAATACTCCAATGAGAATAAAAACTATTTAAGTAAACCTCCCTTGAAAATTTAACACAAATTTAATACACAGAAAAATGTTTGTCTTCCTGAGAATTACTACTAAGAACTAAAGAAAAAAAAGACAGTAATGTAAGTATTTAAAATTATGCTAAAAGCTTAAGTATACTTTTTAAATTATCTGTAAATTATGGGTAATATCTATATAAGGATTGTTGTAAAATAGCATTGAAAAGAATAATATGCTATTTTCCAGCTTTAAGATAAATACATTTTTTGAGAAAGAAGATGTGCAAACATATTCATGTGTGAAATAAAGTTCATTAGTTTTGCACGTGTTTAACACAACAGTTATAGACATTAAACAATACACCAAATGATTTAAAACGAATAAAAATCAGTTCACTAAGCACAAATGAAAAATCTGAAGAGTTTTCTGGGGGAACCATCTTTTATATATATATATATATACATACACATATATGTATATACACATATATATACATATTGTACTTCCTTAGTTTATGGACTATTCAGATTTTCTATTTATTGTGTCAATGTGTATTAATTTATGCTTTTCAGAAACTATTGTCAAATCAAATAACCATATATATTAACAAACATTTTATATCCACTGTTTTGCAATTTTGAGAGTTTTCAGTTTTTATCAAACTAGTGAGAAAATGGCAACAATTCTAAGGCACTAGTTTTTAATTGAATGCATTTTTCTTTGACAGTCTTTTTTTATTTTGCCTTTTTCCCTATTTTTTAAATTCTGGAGTGAATACTCAATTTATTTTTTTAACAAAAGCAGTTAAAGTTAAAATTTTATCCCATATAAAAATTCAGGCATTAGTCCATAAAGTTTTGAGATATTCAGCTATAGGTTTCATAATGTTTTCAATGAACCACTAAAGATGAATCAAAGGCATATTTTAAAATACAAAATACTTTTTGAGGAGGGTAGTACTGGCAATCTGTATATTTAAAAATTTATTTTTAGTATCATAATATTCTTAATCTTGAGGTATAAGTAAATGACCAGTATAATATCTGATTATAATCTATCCATGTTGTTTTATAGTGACAATAAATGATCAAGGTGTACCTAAAATGTAGATATACTCTTGGGTTTTTAATGTCATATAAATGCAGATTAATTTTTATTGAAATGATATTATTTTTCCGTTCTAGATCCTTGATTTTTTATATATTGATATTGGTACATTTAACTTTTTGTTCACAATTTTTATAAAATCTTAATATATGATATCTTTTTTGATGTAGGTATTTCAGTTACCATCTAAGTTGTGCAACTCAAATATATTAGTCATAAACACTGATTTGGTAATATAAATGATCCTGCTTCTCCTATTTATTGCTTTTATGTTTTCGGTTTTTAAGATATTACTCAAGAAATAATTTTGAGTACCTACTGTGTGCCAGACACTCTTCCACGTTGTGTGAATTCAACAGTGAATAGTACAGACAACTTCCTGGTCTCCTGGAGCTTACATTTGGTGATTCCTATCTTCTTTCTCCGTGCTGCCTTGTCTGATTACATTCATCTATTCATAATGGGTTTTTGTAATGTCTTTCCATAGTATGCTGCTTTTTCATTTTAATAAATATTTATATTAAATAACATGTGTATATATATTCATGTGTATATTATTCATTTTTAAGCACCTTCTGACAGTCTTTTTCACTTAAGAAAAGTTTCAAATTGTTTGCATATAAATCATTTATGATCCATGCTGTGTTAATGGATATTTCTACTCTTGTATTACTCATTATGTTTCCTGTTTTGTGAAATATGGATACTATTTTGCATGCTTCTAATCCCTGGATTTAAGTGAAGGTTTTACAGATATTCAGTTCTACTGCTTTTTAAGCACACATGTGAACTTATATTTCTCTAAATATTATGAACAATAAAATCAAGCCTTCCCTGAACCCCTATCTTAGGTGACAGGTTATTTTCTTTCTTCTAAATATACATAGCAAACATGTACTTTTGAGTCTTAGATAAGGTGATCTGGAATTGCAGATTCAAAGTTTCATTTCTATAGCATTATATCTTCAATTTGAAGTTTTCTACCCAGAAAGTTGTCATTTCTTATTTAATGCACATCCAGTAGATACCAAAATCAAAGTATGCGCAAGTCCCTTGCATAGGTGATATTTGGAAATTACCTCTGCACATCCTCCCATATACTTTACATAGTCTCTAGATGACTTACGATATCTAATTACAATGTAAATCTATGTAAATTTATGCTGGCATACAGAAAATTCAAGTTCTGCTTTTTGAAACTTTCTGGATTTTTTTTTTTCTTTCTGAATGTTTTCAAACCATGGCTGGTTGAATCTGTGGATGTGGAGGGCTGGCTGTATTTTCAGTGCTCTAGAAAAGGATGGACGTAGAGCTCATCTTCTATGCCAAAGCCTACCTACTGGTCATAGTGACTAGAATTAATTTGCAAGGAGATTTTGAATTAGATCGACTCACATATGCAGTGATTGACAGGTGATGCCTGCCACAAGGTAATGAAATGGTGACACAGACACTGGCTCAGCAAATCTATCGATGTGTTTGCCCAGCAATGCATTTCATTTAACAAATATTTATTGAGCAGTGACTACAACTTACACTGGTTCTTGGTTAGAAAATGTGAT
Organism: Ovis canadensis; assembly: GCF_042477335.2. Classification (NCBI taxonomy): domain Eukaryota; kingdom Metazoa; phylum Chordata; class Mammalia; order Artiodactyla; family Bovidae; genus Ovis; species Ovis canadensis. Next base: position 124,731,193 of record NC_091248.1, on the reverse strand, counting down.
TGTAAGCAAACCAAGGTCCTTTCCCTTACAGAGCTAACATTGTATTGAAGAAGACAAGTATTAAATGAGTATACAAAGTTCATACAAGGTAAATGTTACAAAGCAAAGATATATGTTATAAAGCAAAGTAAAATAGAAAAAGGTGCTAGAGTGAAACTAGGGATCCTTTGAAATGAGCAGCCAAAGCTGCTTCAAGGGTAATTATTTGAATAAGGAGTTGATGAGATGGAGGGAGGCTTATGAAGATAAGCAGAGAGAGCTGCTTAGTGCAAAGGTCATAAGGCAGGAAAAAAAAAAGTTCATCTCTGAGTAACAGCAAGGAGGTTGAAGTGTCCAGTGTCGTGGAGACTGCAGAAGAAATGAGGTCAAAGGGACAGGCACCACTCAGTTTATGGAAGGCCTGGTGATAATGAAAGGAGTTTGGATATCATTCAGAAGGGGACATTAAGCTGCTAAAAGTTTTCTGTTTTTAAAGATTCTTTTGATGTAGACCATTTTTAAAGTCTTTATTGCATTTGTTACCTTATTCCTCCTGTTTAATGTTTTGGTTTTCTGGCCCTGAGGTATGTAGGATCTTAACCCCCTGGCCAAGGATCAAACCTGCACTCTCTGCTTTGAAAAGTGAAGTCTTAACCACTTGACCATCAGGTAAGTAAGTTCCAAATGTGTTTTAGAAAGAGAATTGTCAGAGTCAGATATATGTCATTAAAAATCACTGTCTCCTAACTCCTACTTAGATCACCCTACTCCTAACATATCCTCCAGGCTAGAGTAATCTTATTAATAAGACCAGAAGTAAATTCTAGGAGAGAGGAAGGGAGCTAAGTACAACCCTCTTCAGGATTTCCTAAATTACTAGCAAAATGAATCTAGCCTCTTAGGGAAAAAAAAAAAAAAAGACATCATCACTTTCCTCTTTCTCTCTCATCTCCTACTACCACAATTCTCTCCTGGCCAAATTCAAGAAAAAGCTTGAGGACAAGGAGGATCATGGAATCTATAGAAGTCAATTCCTGAGCAGATATTAGGGTAAAAGTAGTAAAGAGTAAATCGGGAAGAATAAATGGAAGATCTCTACAACTCAGATTAAGGTGGTGGTCTTTGCATGAACAAATATCAAGATTTATTATCCAGCTGTAATATTTAAGAGCCATTGGTTCATGAACAAACAGCACAAACTCCAAAACAGAGAAGTAAATTGTGAAATGAATTTTAAAAAGAAAGAAAATAACTAAAAATTTAAAACATTAAAAATAACAACAAAAAAAGACTTTAAAAAATAAGTTAATTATGTATATAGTAGCCATTTTAAAGTGTAAGAGTACAAATTTGTTCTGAAACCTTTTCTGTGTGTTTTATTAAATCTTCACTATGAATTACTTCAAATATACAAATAAGGACTGGACATGATATACATACATCTAAAACAGTATTCTGAAGAGGAATAATTAAAGAAATGCATACTATGAGTAGAGGTAACTTGGTTTAATAAAAATGACTCAGAATTTCCAGTTCTCATACTGTGCAGGTTGTAACTGAGAATCTCCTATAACAGAAAAACTATCATGGAAGTTGACATCATAAAAGGCACTTTTCACATAATCTTGCTTCATGCAAAGTAAATAATCTGAATGGCACCAAAAGCTGTAAAATTCCTTCTCTCTACATTTAATAGATAAATAAATTAGTCTTTACCTTCTTTTTATTAACTTTCATGTTCCTATTTCTGGATGCAATTTGTTATTATCCCTTGGTTGATATCCAATTCCTTTCTTAACATAAAATACATAATAAGATTTTGATATCTTTAGTCAGACTGAGCATACGTTAATGCCATCGCTTAGATTTTGATGTCACCAATGAAAACCAATTACAGTAGTGGTTAAAAGCAGAAAGTTACAAATATACCAGTGAGCAGAATGGCAAAATAGGAAAGTAAAATAACTTATTTCATATTAAGGTTACTTATTTGTTTAAGCCAGAGCAACAAATATGCATGCATATACTAGACAAAAAAAGGTTCTATTTCTCCCACAGTCTTTTCTGAACCTTTCACATTCTCTGGGTCAGCAGCTCATAATATGTACTGGGTCAACATTGCATAAAAATGATCTGGAGGGTGATTCTGCAATCTGACAATTCATATTTTAAATCCGATGTGCCTAGAATGGTTCCTGGCACAAATTTAAAGGTTCAATAAACAGTTATTGAATGGGTGATGATCAGAGAAGCATTTCAAAGCAAAATGAAGTTATAATTTTTCTAGGAATCTTCTAAAGCTTTAGCCAACTCAAACAGCCTTGTGGGATTAAAAAAAAATATTGCATCGTTTTATTTCCTTTGTTTTGTATAATCTCAATTACATACTTTTTGTAACTGATGTTATAATCCCAGTAATATGAAAACGTGTTTTCTTTACTAGGGAACTGATTAAGCATAAAATAGAGGAATGAAATATCACAAAATGATATATAAAAACCAACTGAATGTACAGAAGGGCAAAGAACATGTCCTGTGAGACTTATCAGCAATTCTTAAATCTTCAGTAAGAACATAAACCTCAGAGTCGGTGGTATTTTTCAGCCTGGGGAGATTCAGGTGATAAAAAGATGTGTGTTTTGCTCAGTTGCTCAGTCATGTCCGACTCTTTGCGGCCCAAGGACTGTAGCCCACCAGGCTCCTCTGTCCGTGGAACTTTTCCAGGCAAGAATACTGGAGTGGGTTGCCATTTGCGTCTCCCCTGACCCAGGGATCAAACCTTCTTCTACAGTCTTTTGCCCTGGCAGGCAAATTCTTTACCACTCACGCCACTGGATGCGCTGGATATGATCTCACTGAGACTCTACGTGCCAAACAGATGGAAGTTCTCTGAGTCCCAGCTGATCTGACTAGTTTATCATGTGTTCTGCCAAAGAAACAATTGCTCTGGACAAAGATAAACTGGCAAGGAATGCGACCGAAACACTGCAATCGTGAAAGTCAAGGTCGCTCAGTCATGCCCGACTCTTTGTGACCCCATGGAATACGCAGTCCATGGAATTCTCCAGGCCAGAATACTGGAGTGGGTAGCCTTGCCCTTCTCCAGGGGGTCTTCCCAATCCAGGGCTCGAACCCAGGTCTCCCACACTGCACATGGATTCTTTACCAGTGAGCCACCAAGAAAGCCCATTCATGCTGCAATCATGGGGAGAGGGCAAAACCCAGCTTCAGCTGTATTTCCCGCAAGTAGGGGTAGGGGTGGATCTTAGGCCACCTGTGTTTGTTAATTGACTTTACACAGAGGAAAAGTTAACTTTTTCCCATATTCATCAATGCAGGTAATTATCCAACTTGCAAGTAACAAGTCCATCAAAGTGAGCCCCTGTTCTCCCAATTGAAACTGGGGGATTGGGGTGCTACTGTCCTTCATGTTTACAGTTCAGAGATGGCTCCAAGGCACTCGAGGGAATGTCCTGGATTACAAAACAGGCAAAAGGCCAGTATCACGACATTTACATCTAAAGGGAGCAGAGAAAGGATTTATAATTACAAGAGCTCTAAAGTGAATGCTCTAAGAACAAGGAGACTAGGAATCTAGAGCCAGGAAGGAGGCTGTCTAAAGTTTATTCAGGATGAGGGGACCAGTGAGGACCATATGGGTCAGTTCTTAAGAAATAACCTGGTTAATATCCTGGTTAATATCTATATCCTCTTTGTAGGAGAATTATTTATTTGTAGCCCCTCAGTTATGGGTTTGTATAGAGAACCAAAATTCACCTTCTCATAAAAATGTGTTTAAAAATGGTTACGTTAAGTTCCCCATTCATTCTTTACTGCTGCTGCTAAGTTGCTTCAGTCATGTCCGCCTCTGTGAGACACCATAGACAGCCTCCTACCAGGCTCCTCTGTCCCTGGGATTCTCCAGGCAAGAACACTGGAGTGGGTTGCCATTTCCTTCTCCAATGCATGAAAATTAAAAGTAAAAGTGAAGTCGCTCAGTCATGTTGGACTCTTAGTGACCCCATGGACTGAAGCCTGCCAGGCTCCTCCGTCCATGGGATTTTCCAGGCAAGAGTACTGGAGTGGGGTGCCATTGCCTTCTCCGTTCTTTTCTGCTATTTTACACTAAAGCCTACTTTTGCTTTTCACATCAATGATAATGTATTAGTTATTCACTGATTATAATGCAAATAAAGTGTAAATTGACTACGAAATGAAATTGCAAATGTTTACTAACCTTGTTCTGGTGCTCACTTCACAGTATATACAAATATTGAATTGTTATTTGTATCCTTGAAGCTAATATATTGTGATATGTCTATTATACCTCAATCTAAAACAAAACAAAACAGCAAATGTTACAGAAGTGTTGGGGCTTCCCTAGTGGCTCAGAAATTAAAGAATCTGTGTGCAGTGTCAGAGACCCCAGTTTGATCCCTGGTCGAGAAGATCCCCTGCTTACCCACTCCCATATTCTTGCCTGGAGAATTCCATGGACAGAGAAGTCTGATGGGCTACAGCCCATGGGGTCACAAAGAGTTGCACACAAACTGAGCAGGAATTATCACTAAACAGATTTTCTTCTTGAAGAAATAAAACAATGAAATTGCAAGTTGTACTATCGATAGTGGCCTTTCTAAAATTGGTGGCATTGATGCGAAAGAGTTCAAATCACCAATGACTAGAGCAATTCTAATGAAGGGAAACTGACAGAAAGGATAACTTAAAAGACATTTCAAAATAAAAGGATTTGAATAATCAACAGAGTTTATTGGAATACATAATAATGCTCTTAAATTGTTGTTAAGATATCCTCATTGTGATGTTGCTGCAAAAGCAGAACGAGCTGTCACACTATCAATCAATTTTATGAAAAGAATCATGCCATAAGTTTGGCAGATAATTAATTTGAAAAATTAGAGTATAGGTGCAAATACAAGCAAAATTCTGTTATAAATATAGATAAGCATTTCTTAATCTTTTTTATTGCTCTAGACAAAGTTCTAATGGATTCTCTTTTTCATTTAATGATGCCATGTTTTTTCCTATCGGAAGTAAATTCACATTAATGAACTCTTCTCACAGAGAAGTTACCTTGCAATTTCTCTTTTATACAAATTTCTCCTTTCTGGTCTCTGGCTTCAGTTTCAGAGTTGGTATCTCCAGCTCTCTCTGTCCACTACTCTCAATTTTAAAAAGTGGTCTTGATTTTTGTCCACTGAATCAGGCCTTTCCCAGTAAGTCCACTTTGATTTGGTTCCATTTTCCTGAAATGTGTGTTACTTTTCTTTCTATTCATTACTTCCTCTGGTGCCCTCTCCAAACCCTAATATATGAGGCATATAACAGATGCCATATTTCCCAGGAAAACATAAAATATTTATAAGCATTATTTTTAAAGCAGTGTAGAAAAGAAAGATTGCACTCCTCTTCCCGACCTGTGTGGCTTTCTAGCAGTCTGAGGTTGAAGGCAAGTACTGGTGTGTCCAACTTTGAAGGAAAACACGTATGAACAAGCCATGCCCTAGACCCTTTGAGACTAATAATCTTGCCTCCTGCAATGGTAACCACAACATCTGTGTCTTTGCCTTCATCCTCATGTCCATGGGGATGCAGAAGTAGGAGATAACTTGTAGCTCCCCATAATAGCTCTGTGTGCTATTCTTGAAGCTTACCATTCTTGACACACACACACACACACCCTATTCCCGATTCCCTTGATCTACAATCTTTCATAATTCTAGTCCTCCGGGATCCCATCTCTGACCTACAGAAGGTTACTGTGCAACCTCTGAAATATGCACACTTTCAGGTCGCCCCTTGACCCTCTGAGCCTCACAAAGTACCTGACACACAGCAGGTAACTAATTAATGTACTCATTCAACAAACATCCTTAACAGCAACAGTGATGCGTAGCACATCCTCTGAAATATTAATTCTAAAATAAGAGTCAGACCAGGTTGGGAAAAAGAGATGTTTAGAGAAGAAATAAAAATTGGCCATTCAAAGAACACAGATACTATTTTTTTCAGTAGTAATTTATTATAGTTCCTCCCTGCTCTGTGTCAAAATCTGTCCCCTGCTCAAAATTCTTATTGTGTTTGTACAGAGAGGAGGAAGCAGGAATGAAAATGGCTATTTGTAGTAACACTAGCTTAAACCACACACTATGTACATGTACAGGGTGACTAGGCAGTCATATAAGAAAGTCATGGTCAAAATCCATCTGCTGCATTTAAAAGACATCAAGAATTCTCCAGGGTTGGGAGTTTAAATCAATAATTAGTTAAATGCCCAGACATGTGAGTACAGTTTCTCAGGGGTCAGAATATTGGAAAAAAGCAATAAGTATAAGTAAAATATAACTGTTATATTGGAATAGCTAGGAAAAAAAAATGTTTCCATTTGAAATAAAAGATACCTCAAACTTCGGTTAAAATGTGCTTTTCCCCAGACAATACTCCTCAGATAAAAAGATACACTGAACCATTTGCCTGTCTATCATATTTGCTAAAATAATTCAGTATTCTTAAGTCCAACATTGAAGTATATGAAAGAACTTCACTGAGCATTTTGTACACACAGGTCTTCTACAATAGGTGTTAGGCTTCTAGCGATTATCTCCAAGCATGCAGTGCATACAACGTGTTTGACAGTTATTTTGATATGTTTGGGATGCAATCATACATTCCAGGTAAGCATAAGCTATTCAAATTAGAGGCCTTAAACAAGCACCCAGTATTTTTGAGAGCTTAGTAAAACTTCGTTATTAGTACAACAGCCATACCATATTACTGGCTTGATAAGCAACTCAATCACTGATACTCTCTGTGTAAGTCTTCCAACTGACACAATTAAGTTGGATGGAAACCACTACCCTCTGGAATTTCTTTTTGAGAAGAAAACAAAATAGTAATCATGAAGTTCAGGGTCAATTTTGTTAGAGTAGAGGCAAAACCTGGACTCTGTCACAGATTTTCAAAATTTCAAACTTTCCTTTTCAATCAGAAATATATTTGTATTTGAAATATATTACAATATTTACTTTTTTTCAGGGGGTAAATATACCTTTTCTTCTAGTGATAGCTGTTTTCATATAGATGGATGACATATCTTCCAATGAATAATTCAATAAATAAAAATGAATTTAATAATTTAACTTGCCCAAAGGGGAAGAGAGATAAGTAGTAATATAATTAACTCTATTTCTTTTTATAAATCCCTAGCAATTGCTTTTTATTATGAACTGGCATCTTCCAATCAGCCAGCAGTTTTTCCAGGCAGACATCATGTTGTTTATTAGGGCAATGGCAATGAACTTTAATATTGTTGAGGACAAAATGTAATTAGGAAAGACATTCTTTGGGGAACGATATGTGATGAATCAAGTTGCAAAGCAAAAGAGTTACAGCCTGTTGTTTAAATTTACTTACCCTGATAAAACTTAGAGGAAGACTATCCTAAATTTTTCATAGTTTTTCCATGCAAATAGACCACTGTCATTGACTTAGGATAATTTTAATTAAATCATAAATTATATTCATTACAGCCCAAATATGGCCATGTCAGTTACTTAATTGTAACTATTACCATAAGAATAGGGATACCAAAGGTGAAAGTGACTGTCATGGAAAAATAACCCAGAAAAGGAAAATCAAATCAGAAAGTATTTCTTAGCAAATGTTCCTCAAGTCTGCCTCAAAATATGACAGCTTTGCTAACTGTGCCCAAAATACAGTAACTTTCTTATCTGTAACAACCGATACTAGTGGCTTCCCTGGTGGCTCAGACAGTAAAGAATCTACCTGCAAGGCAGGAGATCTGGGTTCGAGCCTTGGGTCGGGAAGATCCCCTAGAAAAGGGAATGGCTACCCACTCTAGTATTCTTGCCTTTAGAATTCTGTGGACAGAGGAGCCTGGCAGGCTATAATCCATGGGGTCGCAAAGGGTGGGACATAACTGAGCAAAAAACACTTTCACTTCCATCTATATTAAGCTATCTTTTTTTTTAATTGGCGTATAATCGCTTTACAATGTCATGTTAGTTTCTTCTGTCCAAGGAAGTGAATCAGCTATATGTATACATATATCCCCTCCCTCCTTAACCCTCCCTCCCTCGCTCCCCCATCCCACCCCTGGAGGTCATCACAGAGCACTCAGCTGGGCTCCCTGCGCTATATAGTAGCATCCCGCTAGCTATCAGTGTTATACATGGTAGTGTATATACGTCAATGGTACTATATCAACTCATCCCACCCTCTCCTTACCCACCTACCATCTCTACATGTCCACTCTCTATATCTGCATCTCTATCACTACCCTGCAAATAAGTTCATCAGCATCATTTTTCTAGATTCCTTTTCTAGATTTTCTAGATTCTAGATTCCTATCATTTTTCTGGGTTCCTTTTCTAGATTTTCTAGATTCCTCTAGATTCCTATCATTTTTCTAGATTTTCTAGCATTAATAAATGATGTTTCTTTCTTTCAAACTTATTCACTCTGTATGACAGACTCTAAGGTTAATCCACATCACAAATGATCCAGTTTCTCCTTTTTATGGCTGTATCCCAGCCTATCTTTGATGGCTGAGCAAAACCAGCTATTTATGAAGCGGCATGAAAAAACAAAATTAGTAAGTAGGAATGAAATGGCTCTATTATTTAATTACAAAGACACATGCTGCTGTTGCTGCTGCTAAGTCACTTCAGTCGTGTCCGACTCTGTGCAACCCCATAGACGGCAGCCCACCAGGCTCCCCCATCCCTGGGATTTTCCAGGCAAGAACACTGGAGTGGGTTGCCATTTCCTTCTCCAAAGACACATGCTAGAATTACCTAATCCTTAAGGTTTGGGATATTCATTTCCTATTGCAGATTCTACTGTCATCTTGGACTGTCCTTGCACTTGTGCATGTACTTTAGATATATTAGCCTGACGCCATTCCGATTTTTATCATTAAGAAAGTAAAATAAGTAAATGGAAGATATCAGGGGAAAATACTAGAATTATATTAAAAGTAACTGTATATGAAAAAAAGCTAGAATTAGATGAAAAGTAAATTCATTACATAAAGCAACCTTCAAATGACAACAGAAATTGGTGGATTTTATCAGAGCAATATATACAAGAAAGAAAAGAAGAAGAATGTGTTAGTTCGGGTCTTCTGAGAAGGAAATACCAATATAGTATTAATTGTGCAAAAAAAAGAAAATGGTTTTCTTAGGGAAAAGGGGTCATTGTACATCTGTATACAAGGCTTTCGTAGAATTTATGTATTGTGAATGTTTTCCCAATCTATGTTTTGGTCTTTTTATTTCTGTAAGGGGATTCTATGAAGAACAGACACTTCACAATTTTATGTACTATACTTCTATCAAGATTTCTCCTATTGCTACTTCTTTTTGTCTTGTAATAAATTGTTGACTACTCCAAGATGGTGGAGATTTTCTCCAATGTTTTCTTCTAGAAGTTTAAAAATAGTAGTTTCTACCTTTAGGTGTAGGATCCATTTTTAATTAGTTGTTGTGTAGAGTGTGAGGTAAAAGTCAGCATTTATTTTCCCCACATACATATTATGGTCCCAGCACCATTCATAGAAAAACTATTCTCTTTGCCACTGAATTGTGTTGGTAGCTTTGTTAAAAGTCAACTATCCACATATATGTGAGTTTTTTGTAGAAACTCACTTTTTTACTCTTTATCTATCTGCTGTGTTTATATCTTTAACACATTGGCTTTATTACTATAGCATCACGGTAATTCTTAAAAGTCCCATAAACCTTTCAATTTTTTCAGAATGGTTGTACATATTCTAAGCCTTTAGTGGTGGCAAATTTGTAAATTATGTTGCAAATTTCCAAAAAAAAACCCAAAAACTGTTTCTAGAAATATGATAAGAATATACTGCATCTATAGATCAACCTATGAAGTACAGTATTGCATCTATATAGATCAACAAATTAACAATAACGTGTCTTCCAATCAATGAACATGGTATCTCTTCAGTTAGATGCTTTGATTTCTTACAAAACATTTTGTAATTTTGAGAGAAACTTTTTATTATATTTTTTACATTATATTTAACCACTGGCATTTTGTCTTTAATGTTATTTTAAATGATGTTACTTTTGTAAGTTATATTTTGCAAGTATCCAATGCTTTAATATAAAATATTTTTGCACTAATCTTGTATCCTGTTACCTTGCTAAATTTAATCATTACTTATAATAAGAGCTTCCCTCATAGCTCAGTTGGTAAATCATGTGCCTGCAGGGCAGGAGACCAGGGTTTGATTCCTGGGTTGGGAAGATCCCTTGGAGAAGGAAATGGCAACCCACTCCAGTATTCTTGCCTGGAGAATCCCATGGACAGAGGAGCCTGGCGGGCACAGTCCATGGGATTCCAAGAGTCGGACACAACTTAGCAACTAAACCACCACCACCATAATAGATATATTTAAACAGACTATTTAAGTTTTTTAATGGAATATCATATTATCTATAAATATGGACAGGTTTATTTCTTCTTTCCTAAACTTTATACTTGTATTTATTCTTATCTTGTTTCACTGGCATAATCGCCAGCATAATGCTGGGGAAAAAAACAACAACAACAACAGATACCCTTTCCTTGTTTACAAATCCAGGGGAAAATGCTGTTTTTCACTATAAAGTATTACATCAGTGATAGGTTTTCATGGATGGTCATTAACAGTCTGATGTAATTTCCTTCCAACCAATTTTTTGTTGAGTGTTTTATCATTTATAGATGTTGGATTTAGTCAAGTCATTTTTTTTCTTTTTTTTTTTACAGCCACTGAGATAATTGTTGTTCAGTGGCTAAGTTGTGTCTGATTCTAATTACATATGATAATTTGCATTGATTGATTTTCTAATGTTGGACCAACCTTGCTTTCCTAGTATAAATCTCACTTAGTTGTAATGCATTATCTCTATATAAGTATTGTTAGATTTAATTTTCTAATTAGTTTTCATGCCTATATTCATTATAAACATTGATCTGTAATCTTCCTTTCTTGCAATTTTTATCTGGCTTTGGTAAGTATTCTAATGCTTTAAATTGTTGGAAGAGGACTTGGAAAGCTATTGAGTGAACCCACCAGGCTCCTATGTCCTTGAAATTCTCCAGGCAAGAACACTGGATGGGTAGCTATTCCATTCTCCAAGGGATTTCCGCACCCAGGGATTCAACCCTGGTCTCCTGCACTGCAGGAAGATTCTTTACCACTTGAGCCACCACACCAGGGAAGCCCATTAAGAAAGATGCACACTTTAAAATTTCTCACAGTAACCATAAAAAGTGTTAGAGAATTTCACTTCTTCAAATAAAAGAAAAAAAAAAGGAAAAAGAACACACTATAACTTCAAACTTGAGATTTCAAATCAATAGCAAAGAGAGAAGAAAGGAAACAAAATTTCAAATCTCTTGATAAATATGTCAGCATTTATATATTTGTTTAAGGTAGGTTTGTTTCTTGGATTTCTTTTCCCATCCTCTAATGGTTAATTAATACTTTTTTCCTTAATTAGTCCGCAAGGAAATGCTAGCAGTATTTTATCTTCAACTACCTTCTGAAACCCTAAATTGCCTAGTTCAGTATGTGGGAAATGTTATATGCTCAGGAAAGTTTTTTGATTCTTCTCAAGGTTAAATACTTGGTTGGTAAACGTCTAGTAACAAGGGAGGAAAGCAAACACCATATTCTTTCATTAGAATTATATGTTTTATATATTTTCATTCAAGTTTGATAATTCTTTCCTTAATTAAACATCAGTGACTTTTACTGAATCACATTCTGTATTTAATTAGTATTTTTGAATTCAGACTATTTCTCATTTTACAAGTTAACTGTGGAAATACCTTTTAGACACTTAATTAATACTTTAAAGCATAGGGTCATATGAAAGACATATCTCTTATTTTTGATAATTATCAGTTATTGATAAGTATGCATCCCTATTAAATAAAGCATTTGGTAGAATGATTGTAAAGTGGTAAATAAGAATAGGGCTTCCCTGGTGTCTCAGATGACAAAGAATCTGCCTGCAATACAGGAGATCTGGGTCAGGAAGAAGTCCTTTTACTGGATTCAGTAAAAGTCACTGATCGTTTATTAAGGAAAGAATTATCAGACTTGAATTAAAATATATAATACATAGAATACTAATCAAAAAATACGGTATTTGCTGTCCTCCTTTGTCAGGAAGATTCCCTGGAGAACAGAATGCCTAACCACTCCAGTACTCTTGTCTGGAGAATTCCATGAACAGAGGAGCCTGGTGGGCTACAGTGCATGGGGCCACATAAGAGTTGGACACAACTGAATGACGAACGCACACACCAAATAATGATTGTAAGCAAGTAATTATTTGATGTTTTAATGAAACTACTCTATTCATTTTATTTTCTTTAGTTATTTATACCTTTATTGTAGCATAAGAAGATAAATCACCCTTCAGTACAGTCAAAAATGTCTACTCTTGAAAGATCTGTTTAAAGATTTGAGTGTCTAAAATTTTCAGTTATTGATTTTCTTTTAAATCTATGTTCACTGTTCACTTTACACATTCCCATAACTACTGATCTAAAGAAGAATTTTCAAGTTATCAAATAATTATTTTTTACAAAAGATACATTAAGCAATTGATAATTCACTAATTTTTTTGATATTTAAGGTCAATGTATAAAACCATATACATTCAATCTAATAGCGATAAATGATGTGCCGGTGTAAGTCACTCAGTTGTGTTTGATTTTGCAACCCCATGGACTGTACCTCGCCAGGCTCCTCTGTCCATGGAATTCTCCAGGCAAGAATACTAGAGTGGGTAGCCATTCCCTTCTCCAGAGGATTTCCCCAACCCAGGAACTGAACCCAGGTCTCCCGCATTGCAGCAGACTTTTTACCATTACAGCCACCAGGGAAGCTGCAGCAAATTACATATTTGCATGCATTAAAGTTTACTCAAGCAAAATAGTATGATACTGGTTCAGTTCTGAATATGTTTGAGATAGTTTAATAGCTACAGGTGCCAGAATAATCACATTAGACCAAAGAGTCTCTGCTACATCACTGTAACATGCAAGAGCTACATGGAGAGACCATGTCTCTATGCATGGCTACACACAAGTGCAAGAATATGAGTGCACATGTATGTTTCACAGGATTTTTAATTCCTAGCCAAGTTAAAGAAAATCTTCAGATTGAAAAAAAAATGAAAGTAGCATCTGAATAATAGCATTTACTTTAACTTTGGAGGGCTCTCTGAAAAGTCTTAAGACCACCAAGCAACCTCGTACCTTTCCCCATAAGGGACAAAAACAGTATTATAAATAAATATCAGTTTTCATTCACAAAGGGCTTCCCTTGGACCTGGGATATCTCACGTGAGATATACCAGGTTCAAGGTAAGAGACACCCAAGTCAGACTGTAGGTAATGCAAGAGGGCATCAGAGGGCAGACACACTGAAACCATTAGTTCAGTTCAGTCGTTCAGTCGTGTCCGACTCTTTGCGACCCGATGAATCACAGCACGCCAGGCCTCCCTGTCCATCACCATCTCCCGGAGTTCACTCAGACTCACGTCCATCGAGTCCGTGATGCCATCCAACCATCTCATCTTCGGTCATCCCCTTCTCCTCCTGTCCCCTATCCCTCCCAGCATCAGAGTCTTTTCCAATGAGTCAACTCTTTGCATGAGGTGGCCAAAGTACTGGAGTTTCAGCTTTAGCATCATTCCTTCCAAAGAAATCCCAGGGCCGATCTCCTTCAGAATGGACTGGTTGGATCTCCTTGCAGTCCAAGGGACTCTCAAGAGTCTTCTCCAACACCACAGTTCAAAAGCATCAATTCTTCGGTGCTCAGCCTTCTTCACAGTCCAACTCTCACATCCATACATGACCACTGGAAAAACCATAGCCTTGACTAGACGGACCTTTGTTGGCAAAGTAATGTCTCTGCTTTTGAATATGCTATCTAGGTTGGTCATAACTTTTCTTCCAAGGAGTAAGTGTCTTTTAATTTCATGGCTGCAATCACCATCTGCAGTGATTCTGGAGCCCAAAAAAATAAAGTCTGACACTGTTTCCACTGTTTCCCCATCTATTTCCCATGAAGTGATGGGACCGGGTGCCATGATCTTCGTTTTCTGAATGTTAAGCTTTAAGCCAACTTTTTCGCTCTCCTCTTTCACTTTCATCAAGAGGCTTTTTAGCTCCTCTTGACTTTCTGCCATAAGGGTGGTGCCATCTGCATATCTGAGGTTATGGATATTTCTCCCAGCAATATTGATTCCAGCTTGTGTTTCTTCTAGTCCAGCGTTTCTTATGATGTACTCTGCATATAAGTTAAATAAGCAGGGTGACAATATACAGCCTTGATGTACTCCTTTTCCTATTGGGAACCAGTCTGTTGTTCCATGTCCAGTTCTAACTGTTGCTTCCTGACCTGCATATAGGTTTCTCAAGAGGCAGGTCAGGTGGTATGGTATTCCCATCTCTTTCAGAATTTTCCACAGTTGATTGTGATCCACACAGTCAAAGGCTTTGGCATAGTCAATAAAGCAGAAATAGATGTTTTTCTGGAACTCTCTTGCTTTTTCCATGATCCAGCGGATGTTGGCAATTTGATCTCTCGTTCCTTTGCCTTTTCTAAAACCAGCTTGAACGTCAGGGAGTTCATGGTTCACGTATAGCTGAAGCCTGGCTTGGAGAATAGTCACAGAAAACTAGTCTATCTAATCACACTAGGACCACAGTCTTGTCTAACTCAATGAAACTAAGCCATGCCCTGTGGGGCCACCCAAGATGGGCGGGTCATGGTGGAGAGGTCTGACAGAATGTGGTCCACTGGAGAAGGGAATGGCAAACCACTTCAGTATTCTTGCCTTGAGAACCCCATGAACAGTATGAAAAGGTAAAATGATAGGATACTGAAAGAGGAACTCCCCAGGTTGGTAGGTGCCCAATATGCTACCGGAGATCAGTGGAGAAATAACTCCAGAAAGAATGAAGGGATGGAGCCAAAGCAAAAACAATACCCAGTTGTGGATGTGACTGGTGATAGAAGCAAGGTCTGATGCTATAAAGAGCAATATTGCATAGGAACCTGGAATGTTAGGTCCATGAATCAAGGCAAATTCGAAGTGGTCAAACAGGAAATGGCTCAAGTACTTTGGCTACCTCATGCGAAGAGTTGACTCATTGGAAAAGACTCTGATGTTGGGAGGGATTGGGGGCAGGAGGAGAGGGGATGACAGAGGATGAGATGGCTGGATGGCATCACTGACTTGATGGACATGGTTTTGAGTGAACTCTGGGAGTTGGTGTTGGACAGGGAGGCCTGGCATGCTGCAGTTCATGGGGTCACAAAGAGTCGGACACAAGTGAGCGACTGAACTGAACTGAACTGAACTGAAGGGCTTCCCTGGTAGACTCAGACGGTAAAGTGACTGCCTGCAATGCCAGAGACCTGGGTTTGATTCCTGTTTTGGGAAAATAAAAAACAAATAATATTAATAAATATTAGTTCTCATTCATTAAGAAACTAAGTGTGTTACAATAAGTGTTATTTTTCCTGAGTAAGAGTCCCAGACATCATGGGGCATTTGTAGTCTGATAGTTACAAGGAAACATGATAGGAAGTGATTCATTATTTTTTTCCAAGCGATAAAACACTATACTTTGGCCACCTGATGTGAAGAGCTGACTCATTGGAAAAGACCCTGATGCTAGGAAAGATTGAGGGCAAGAGGAGAAGCAGGGGACAGAGGATAAGACAGTTGGATGGCATCACTGACTTAATGTACATGAGTTTGATCAAACTCTGGGAGATAGTGGACAGAGAAGCCTGGTATACTATAGTCCATGGGGGTCACAAAGAGTTGGACACACCTTAGTGACTGAACAATGAGAAACTGGAGAAACTGGCCAAAATATACAATATTTTCATTTTCACTGTCATAGGGAAAGGTCCAGATGTCATAGACTCTCTAATGTTATAAAATCTGAACATGACATTTGGAACATAAGATTTAAGAAAATAATTCATTCAATGTATCAAATACTATATTCCTTAATTGTCAAAATTTAAAATTATCTTAAATAGAGTAAGTGACTAATATGAATGAGTCATCGAAACAGCTGGCAGAGGAAAACATTCTAATTTCTTAAGTCTTACCCTGCCATGGACTTTGCACTAAATCAATTATTTTACCTTTATTTTTCTCAATATTCTAACTGAGAAAATGGGCATGTTAGCCTTTATCTACAAGAGGATGCTTCATAGGATGAATTATTAAAAGGGTTGGCAAATGTTTTTTAATTAGAATGGTTACAGAGTTGCCAACAAATAATAACTCCTTCATTCAGAATTGAATGCCAGAGGTTAACTAATCTGCCAAGGTCTCAAGCATTATTAATAAGCATCTATATTCAGATCGCTAAATACATTTACCGCTTCAATATTTATGAGGCACATTGTTCAAAATTAAGTAAATTATATAAAAGTATTTGCTCTTTATTTGATCAAATGTAATTTAGTTCTTTAGCCATTTCATGTAGGCAGGTGAAGCAATGTTAATACAACCCCGATAACCTTGATTAAAAAAAGAGATACCAGGGTGATAGAATGGTTGAGCTGAAATACACTAATCTCACTGAATGTTGATCAGCTTCTGATTATAGTTTTTAAATTAGGAGATTTTCATAGTTACCCCATGCTTACAGATAGACTCACAATCCCCAGGTGTCAGGAATTTAGGCTTAATTAGAATAATACAAATAAGAGCCCTTATAATACATTAGTATGCTCCTTTATTCTTTAATAATGGCTTTCTATCAATTTTATCAAGTAAGCAATTTTACAAAATTGTTGGACACTTAAGATAGCAGCTCATTATAAGATGATTGCTGAATTTTGAGTTTTACAGTATGTGTAAGAAAATAACATATAAAAGAAAATGTGAAAATAAATTAAAACAAAAATACACATAATGCAAAAAATAAGCAAACAGCAAAGAAATTCAGCCCATAATTTTGCGGTTTATGGATGTTCTGTCAATAGTAGGTGTGACAGCTGGCAGACATAAAGAAGAAGAGGTATAGAAACATGCCACTACGCATCATGGTTATTGAACTTCTTTTTATTCAGAGAAGGGTTTTATTGTTCTTGGGCTAATTCTGTCCTTTAAGCCCTGAGAGGTGTGTATGTGTGTGTCTGTGTATAAACAGACTTGAGCAACAGTATCACACTTGTTAATAAAAATGTTGTTTTATATTTCAAAAGATATTTTTCACTTATTTAAATAAATCCTCTAAATGAACTTAGATGTTTTGTTAAGGTTTAGCAAATATGTTTAAAATTAATATAACTAATATAGTTGGTAAACATACATTTACTTATAAGTAAAGAAAACAGACTACCTTCTCTTCAGTCTTCATCAGCATGATTAGAAGACAAGCAGGCATTTTTTTCTTTCAAATAAATATGCTTCTATTTAATTTATGTTCTTGCTGGACTATTGAGGCTATTATAGAACTTTTCTACAACCAAATAGTGTATGGCAGAGGGACTGAAACAGGACAGGATTTCTATAAACCAGAATATCCTTGTTTCTAGCCCACAAACCCTAGCACCCTCAGATCCTCTCCAAAGACTCTTATTTTATACACGTTTGACTTTTTCTAATCTCACCGTCCAAGGAGCAGTGGCTGCGCGAGGCCGAGAGGAGCTACTCCACGTTCAAGGTCAGGAGGGGTGGTGGCGAGGAGATACCCCTCATCCAAGGTAAAGAGCAGTGGCTGCGCTTTGTGGAGCAGCCGTGAAGAGATACCTCACATCCAAGGTAAGAGAAACCCAAGTAAGACGGTAGGTGTTGCAAGAGGGCATCAGAGGGCAGACACACTGAAACCATACTCACAGAAAACTAGTCAATCTAATCGCATGGACCACAGCCTTGTCTAACTCAATGAAACCAAGCCATGCCTGCAGGGCAACCCAAGACAGGAAGGTCTTGGTGGAGAGGTCTGACAGAATGTGGTCCACTGGAGAAGGGAATGGCACACCACTTCAGTATTCTTGCCTTGAGAACCCCATGAACACTATGAAAAGGTAAAATGATAGGATACTGAAAAAAGGAACTCCCCAGGTCGGTAGGTGCCCAATATGCTACTGGAGATCAGTGGAGAAATAACTCCAGAAAGAATGAAGGGATGAAGCCAAAGCAAAAACAATACCCAGTTGTGGATGTGACTGGTGATAGAAGCAAAGTCTGATGCTATAATAAGCAGTATTGCATAGGAACCTGGAACGTTAGGTCCATGATTCAAGGCAAATTGTAAGTGGTCAAACAAGAGGTGGCAAGAGTGAACAGCGACCTTCTAGGAATTGGCAAACTAAAATGGACTGGAATGGGTGACTTTAACTCAGATGACCATTATATCTACTACTGTGGGCAGGAATCCCTTAGAAGAAATGGAGTAGCCACCATGGTCAACAAAAGAGTCTGAAATGCAGTACTTAGATGCAATCTCAAGAATGACAGAATGATCTCTGTTTGTTTCCAAGGCAAACCATTCAATATCATAGTACTCCAAGTCTATGCCCCAACCAGTAATGCTGAAGAAGCTGAAGTTGAACAATTCTATGAAGACCTACAAGACCTTTTAGATCTAACACCCAAAAAGATGTCCTTTTCATTATAGGGGACTGGAATGCAAAAGTAGGAAGTCAAGAAACACCTGGATTAACAGGCAAATTTGGCCTTGGAATGTGGAATGAAGCAGGGCAAAGGCTAATAGCGTTTTGCCAAGAGAATGCACTGGTCATAGCAAACACTCTCTTCCAAAAACATAAGAGAAGACTCTACACATGGACATCACCAGATGGTCAATACCAAAATCAGATTGATCATATTCTTTGCAGCCAAAGATGGAGAAGCTCTATACAGTCAGCAAAAACAAGACCAGGAGCTGACTGTGACTCAGATCATGAACTCCATATTGCCAAATTCAGACTCAAATTGAAGAAAGTAGGGAAAACTACTAGTTCATTCAGGTATGACCTAAATCAAATCCCTTATGATTATACAGTGAAGTGAAAAATAGATAAGGGCCTAGATCTGATAGATAGAGTGCCTGATGAACTATGGATGGAGGTTCATGACATTGTACAGGAGACAGGGATCAAGACCATCCCCATGGAAAAGAAATGCAAAAAAGCAAAATGGCTGTCTGGGGAGGCCTTACAAATAGCTGTGAAAAGAAGAGAAGTGAAAAGCAAAGGAGAAAAGGAAAGATATAAGCATCTGAATGCAGAGTTCCAAAGAATAGCTAGGAGAGATAAGAAAGACTTCTTCAGTGATCAATGCAAAGAAATAGAGGAAAACAACAGAATGGGTAAGACTAGAGATTTCTTTAAGAAAATTAGAGATACCAAGGGAACATATCATGCAAAGGTGGGCTCGATAAAGGACAGAAATGGTATGGACCTAACAGAAGCAGAAGATATTAAGAAGAGGTGGCAAGAATACACAGAACTGTACAAAAAAGATCTTCACAACCAAAATAATCACAATGGTGTGATCACTCACCTAGAGCCAGACATCCTGGAATATGAAGTCAAGTGGGCCTTAGAAAGCATCACTATGAAAAAAGCTAGCAGAGGTGATAGAATTCCAGTGGAGCTATTTCAAATCCTGAAAGGGGATGCTGTGAAAGTGCTGCACTCAATATGCCAGCAAATTTGGAAAACTCAGCGGTGGCCACAGGACTGGAAAAGGTCAGTTTTCATTCCAATCCCAAAGAAAGGCAATGCCAAAGAATGTTCACACTATTTCACAATTCCACTCATCTCACATGCTAGTAAAGTAATCCTCAAAACTCTCCAAGCCAGGCTTCAGCAATACGTGAACCGTGAACTTCCAGATGTTCAAGCTGGTTTTAGAAAAGGCAGAGGTACCAGAGATTAAATTGCCAACATCCGCTGGATCATTGGAAAAGCAAGAGAGTTCAGAAAATCATCTACTTCTGCTTTATTGACTATGCCAAAGCCTTTGACTGTGTGGACCACAATAAACTGTGGAATATTCTGAAAGAGATGGGAATGTCAGACCACCTGACGTGCCTCTTCAGAAACCTGCATGCAGGTCAGGAAGCAGCAGTTAGAAATGGACATGGAACACAGACTGGTTCCAATAGGAAAAGGAGTACGTCAAGGCTGTATATTGTCACTCTGCTTCTATGCAGAGTACATCATGAGAAACACTGGGCTGGAAGAAGCACAAGCTGGAATCAAGATTGCTGGGAGAAATATCAATAACCTCAGATATGCAGATGACACCACACTTATGGTGGAAAGTGAAGAGGAACTAAAGAACCTCTTGGTGAAAGTGAAAGAGGAGAGTGGAAAAAGTTGGCTTAAAGCTCAACATTCAAAAACGAAGATCATGGCATCTGGTCCCATCACTTCATGGGAAATAGATGGGGAAACAGTGGAAATAGTGTCAGACTTTATTTTTGGGCTCCAAAATCATTTCAGATGGTGACCGCAGCCATGAAATTAAAAGATGCTTACTCCTTGGAAGAAAAGTTATGACCAACCTAGATAGCATATTCAGAAGCAGAGACATTACTCTGCCAACAAAGGTCCATCTAGTCAAGGATATGGTTTTTCTAGTAGTAATGTATGCATGTGAGTGTTGGACTGTGAAGAAAGCTGAGTGCCGATAATTGATGCTTTTGAACTGTGGTGTTAGAGAAGACTCTTGAGAGTCCCTTGGACTGCAAGGAGATCTCACCAATCCATTCTGAAGGAGATCGGTCCTGGGTGTTCTTTGGAAGGAATAATGCTAAAGCTGAAACTGCAGTCCTTTGGCCACCTCGTGCGAAGAGTTGACTCATTGGAAATGACTCTGATGGTTGGAGGGATCGGGGGCAGGAGGAGAAGGGGACGACAGAGGATGAGATGGCTGGATGGCATCACGGACTCGATGGACGTGAGTCTGAGTGAACTCCAGGAGTTGGTGATGGACAGAGAGGCCTGGAGTGCTGCAATTCATGGGGTCGCAGAGTCAGACATGACTGAGCAACTGAACTGAACTCAATCTTCCAAAGACAAGTTATTTATCTTCCCAAATTATTTATCTTCTCTCCCTCTCTATCACTTATCCCATCCCCCAATATTTTTTGGTGGTAGTTTAATCACTAAGTTGTGTCTGACTCTTGCCACTCCATTGACTGTAACCGCCAGGCTCCTCCATCCATGAGATTCTCTAGGCCAAAATACTGAAGTGGTTTGCCAGTTCCTTCTCTAGAGAATCTTCTGGACCCAGGGACTGAACCTGGGTCTCCTGCACTGCAGGCAGATTCTTGACCAACTGAGCTATGAGGGAAGTAAATATGTTTTATAATCATCCCTTTTTAGCTTAATTAATTGTAAACTTCATGAGGGTAGAAACTACATCTTTTTATTGGTCATTGTTCACTGTGTCCTCTGTTCAATAAGAATGAACTTGATAAATATTTGTTAATAACTGAACCCTCATCATGAATTTGTACTTATGTGACTTCTCTATGCATTATTCTGTTTAACATCCGTGCTCTAAAGTTTGACCGTGAACCCACCACTAAAGCTAATCTCACATCTCATGTTCTTGAAGTAAATTAGTCTCCGTCTCCCCTGCATACTAGCTTTCCTAACATTTCTGACTACATTTTTGTTTTGTTTTGTCTTTAATTTACTCTTGCATGGTTTTGTAGTCTGCCAACTGAGTTTAGAATATTCCCTTGAATTTAACACTGGCTCTCTCTTCTCTTTCTATTAATCCACGGGATAATCACATGTGTCTTCATCAGTGATCATTCATAGCCCATGGCTCCTGCATCTGTCCTTAGCTCTACTCTTTCTCCAGAGCTTGAGAATGCGATGTCTTATTGGCTGCTCCACACTTTCTAGATAACCCACGTGCAGTTCAAACCTCTGGACTCCTGTCTTTTCATTCTTGTCTTCTGTACGTGAGAAGGTGGACAGAAGGTTTCTGTAGCTTTTCATTAAGCCCTATTTGTAATTTGCCTTGCCAGTCCCCTATCTTGGGTTCTTCATATCATTCCTGATTTTCTTGTTCACTCTGATCCTGACAAGTATTTCTATACTTCTGTATGCTTTATGCTTCAAAGCTTTAAGAAACCAAAAGCCTCTTTTTAGGGGTATTCTTAGAACTAACTTAGAGAGACTTTGAAAAAAAAAAGGTTATGAAATAATAATACATTATGACATAAGTTCTTACTAGAAGAAACAATGAAAGTAATCAAGGATTTCAAATGCAAATAACATTTTACTTCTTAAAATAATTTCCTTATATTTATAGCTAGTTTATATTTCCATTTATGAATACACAGTCATTAAATGTGTGAAGAGTTAATTGAAATTTCCTTTGGTTTTAAGAGAAGTAAAAGTCATTGGAAGGTTAGGCCTTTAGGGCTTAACATCTATGCCCTGTGAAGGTCATCATGCTTGAAGACAATGACACAAATTGATATGGTGACAATTGCTCAAACTGTAGCTACAAGATATTTTTGTTTGGGAAGTCCTTTAAGGAGCTGATAGCAAAGGAAGTTTTCTCAATTTTCCATTCTGAGTGATAGGTGTTGGTTGCTGATGGTTGCCTGGAGGCATATGCTAAATTAGCTTGTGGGGTTTCTTCCAAACTCAGCAGGAAAAATTGCAATAAACAAACAGTAATATCTACATGGGCACCAGGAATATGAAAAATGGTTGGTTCTGTGTAATAGCATCTTATTGGTTCAAAAGCTTTTTCAGGTTTCCATGAGCTACCTCATCAGGACTTTTGCTGAGTTTTCACTGTAATCACACCAAATATGATTTTATCAACTATGGCTTTATTTCCACCTGTCTTTTTTTTTATTTTCTTGATTATTTATTTCTCCTTTAAAATACCTTCTATATTACACATTCTTGCAGAAAGGGCATACACAACATATTGCCATACCATCACCATTCCACTGAGTTAGAGCTGTCACTAATTAATTCAGCTATAGTTACAGTTCAGTTCAGTCGCTCAGTCGTGTCCAGCTCTTTGTGATCCCATGGACTGCAGCAGGCCAGGCTCCTATTCATCACCAACTTCTGGAGCTTGCTCAAACTCATGTCCATCAAGCTGGTGATGCCATCCAACCATATCATCCTCTGCCATCCCCTTCTCCTCCTATCTTTAATCTTTCCCAGCATCAGGGTCTTTTCAAATGAGTCAGTTCTTTACATCAGGTGGCCAAAATATTGGAGTTTCAGCTTCAGCATCAGTCCTTGCAATGAATATTCAGGACTGATTTCCTTTAGGATTGACTGGTTGGATCCCCTTGCAGTCCAAGGGACTCTCAGTCTTCTCCAACACCACAACTCAAAAGCATCAATTCTTCAGCACTCAGCTTTCTTTATGGTCCAAGTCTCACATCCACACATGACTACTGGAAAAACCATAGCTTTGACTAGATGGACCTTTGTCAGTAAGATAATTCAACTACCCAATCCAATACAATTAAGGGATCTTACACATATTAATTTTTCTGTATCTTTCTCTCAGTGATATTATTCTTTCTAATATTCCAAATTCCTCTTTGGTGTTAGTGCCATATTTTGCAAACATTCTCTTGGTACAGAAGAATTACTTCTGTGTTCATCAATTAATAAAAAAAAGTCAACAACATGAAGATGTTTGAATTACATTTCTATATGTGTGTTTACTTTTATCTCTTATTTGCAAGTTCACTGCACTTTTGAAGAGCTAAACAAAATTCTGAAAATATTCCTCATCTTTTAAAGGTACCTTTAAGAAAGAACTGAGAATTCCTCAGTTCAAAAACTATATGAAAATCTAGGAAAGAAAACCACTTGGCAGTATTCCATGTTTTTCATTTCTTTTTGAGATTTTTAAATGTTTGAGTTTCTCAAGATTCAGTATCAGATCCTTCTCATCACTATTCTCTTTCACTGGTTATGAACATGATTGCTATGACTTTAAGTAACATCTACACATTCATGACTCTCAATTACTTCTCTGTCTAGTCCAGACTATGTACCAGTTCTAGATCCTTTCATCTGACCCCCTGTTAGGCAGAGACAAGCAACTACCCAAACTCATGCTTCCCTTTCCATTGTACAAGGCTGTAGCTGGACAGTGGCTGACTAACCAGATCTACAGATCCAAGCACACCCTTTCATAGATGTGCGGCCACACGGCTAATTCGCATAATGGGATGTTAGTGTTAAGTGATGCATATGTATTCCTCCCTGGCCACAGCTTTTAAGATACAGATTTATCTTTTTCATATTCTATATTCTTTCAAGATACTAAGATGGAACTCGTAATAACTTTGGAAGCAACATGTTGATAATAATGGCATCCAAGGTGACTTGAACATGTCAGAACTGATGAGAGTTTCTGAATGACTGGTTAGAATAAAAGTGTCACTGGCACAGCCCATGAGCAATTCCCAGAAAATAAATAGAATAATTGGATAATAAAGTCTAACCTTTTTGTATGTTTCTTTTCCTTTGTATTTAGATGAGTTTCACTCGTCATTGGGTGCCATGTGTAGAGGCTTCGAACCCAGCACTTCAGACCAGAGTTTCTGGTGTGAAGTACCTGCAACAGTACCTCTGCTCAGTAGGCCTTTAGTATATGACACCTCAATCCAGGAGGCTGGCACCTAGCAGTGTGGCCTGGAGCACGTGCAGCGCGGCCTTGCAGCCCCTCATGAATTCCACGCTCTCCCCATGATGAAATCCCTATACAGCAGCCCTGACCGTGGCTTGTTGGGAGAGCAAGGCCCCCAGAAGACAAGGTCAAACCTCTCCATTCTTTGATCAAAGAATGAAACTTTCCTTTGCTTCTAAGAACAAACCCCATCTCTTTATCGGCTCAAACTACACTAGGCAGGAAGACCCTTGCTGGGGAGTGATTAGGGAGGGTCTGTAATAAAACTATCCCTTCTCCTTTCCAGGAACCCTGAACTGGGCTGTTAGGGGGTTTTCCATGCATAAAAGAAACATTCAGCTCTCACTGAGCAATAATTCATTGGGGGGCACTGCTGGCATTTGCGAACTAGTATAAAGGTATATGCGCCTCACTGTTTCACTAGTATCTCAAACTGACAAAATTCCAAACTTGATTGTTGCCCCTAAACCTGTTTCCTCTTCCACGTCTTCCCATTGTAGAAATAATTGTTATGTATTGACTATGTTTCCAGTAATGTTCTAAGAACATTAAATATATTTATTCATTTAGTTCTTACAATAACTCTATGAGAGAGGGACTGCTTTTATCCCAGATTTTACAGACAAGGAAGTAGAGGTACAAAGATCTGGAGTCATATAGTGGCGGTCATTCAGCAAGTAAGCATCAATGACAGGAATCCAATCCGGAGTACTGGGTGCCTGACCCATTCTCTTCATCATTTCGCTATACTGCCTCTGATTAGAGGGAAAGGTTTTTAACCAACTATTTTAAGAATAGTTGGAGGAGTGGAGTCAAGAAAAATATGGGTAGGAGATAATACGGCTAGACATAAAGATAACACACAGAAATATTTTGACCATATGCTAAACAACACTACAGAGGGAAGTTTAAAAAATGCCTTTTATGTATACAACTAATCCTTAAATTACTTAGTTGATGAAATAAAGTTAAAAAAAAAGGATTACAGTATTAATATCACTACCTGAATAAGTAAATAAAAATTACTTTCTCAAGTTTTTAGAATTCTGATATCAGAGAGAATATTTTTCATTTGCAAAGTCAAAAGGATATCAAAGTAAAGAACATTCTGGGTAGAGTAAATATCCAGTGCAAGAATCCTAAGGCAGGGGCATTCCTAGAATGTCCTAGGATTAGTGTGTCTGGATCTAAGTCAGTAAGATGGACAGCAGTAGTTGAGATAGGAGAAGTAACAAGGAACAGACTTAAAGGTCTTTTTAGGGAATCACAAACACACTGGCTCTTATTCTAAGTAAAATGCTGAACAGGTGCAGGGTTCTGAGCAGCAGAGTAGTTACATGATGTGATTCATATTTTAAAAAGTTAATTGTAGCTGTTCTGTTGGCATCTGTCTATATGGGGTCAGAGGCAGAAATAGATCTGTTGAAGTTTTTTATAACTATTCTTATAATTATTCTCATGTCAAATGAGAGAGGCAATAAGTAATTGGATCATAGATATATTTATAAAGTTGAGTAAGAGGATTTTCTAACAAATTGTATATAAAGTGTGAAATGAAAAAAGAAAAAAGAGTCAATGATAACTCCAAATGTTTCTCCTGATCACTCAATAGTGGAGTTCAATTCAACGGAGACGGAGAAGGTTAATATATCCTATTTACGTTCATAAGACAGACTGGGATCTCCAAGGAAGTGAGCAAGAATACATGAAAAGAAGAGAAAACTAAGGACTGAGTCCTGGATCATTTCAACAGTTAAAAAGAAAAAAACAAAAATCCTGTTTACAAGGAAAATCCCACTCAGGAGACTGAGAGGGAATAACTAGTTAAATAGAAGAAAACCACCTTGAGATACTCCTTTCCCAATTTGGAATCAGTTCATTGTTCCATGTCCAGTTCTAACTGTTGCTTCTTGACCTGCATATAAATTTCTCAGGAGGCCATCTCTTTAAAAATTTTCCACAGTTTGTTGTGATTATAAAGTAACTATCTTCTAATTGAAAAAACAAAGTCACACATGACCTGGTGACTAAAGTTATCTATCATTCTGTCTAATTTACTTCCCTTCTCTACAGCCTTAAGAATTTGCATTAATTTTTCTAGAGGTTTGTAATCCATTACGGTCTTTAATTATTTCTGTGCTCTAATGGTTTTAGCCAACATAGGTTGTTTGTTTTTTTTTTTTTCCCAAGATGAGCCTACTGTCTTTTTGTCATTAACCATCATTTTTTTGTTTTACATAAAAAATACTTAAAACTCAAATTGCATGTTATGTGACCAAAATCATATATAATTTCTCCAATATGATCTGATTCCTTTTAGAGAGTAATGGTATTAGGAACTAAGGTCTGCACCAGGTATGCTCATTGTTACTGGAATGTCTTTGTTTCTAGACCCTTTCAATATTCATAGCTAGGAAATATATACAGATATAGATATAAAGTATGAAAAGTGTTAATCGCTCAGTTGTGTCGAATTCTTTGAGACTCCAATAGTTCGTCAGGCTCCTCTGTCCATGGAGTTGTCTAGGCAAGAATACTGGAGTGGGTTGCCATTCCCTTCTCCAGGGTGTCTTCCTAACCTAAGAACTGAAGCCAGGTCTCCTGCATTGCAGGCAGATATTGAGCCACCAGGGAAGCCCATATTGCAAGTAGGTATATACATTTATGTAAATAGAAGATATAAATATGTATGTCCATTAATTTTTAAACAGGACTCTTTTTTGTTTTCTTCCATTCCTTATTTATTTCTTACTTTCTTCATAGTGAGAACCATGACTTCCAAAAACCACCAACATACTCACTCATTTGCTCCATCTACAATATAGTCAAATATTTTCAGAATTACTTCAACCGCATATATGTGCTTCATTTCTTGCACACAGTAGTACATAATAAATGCTTTTTGCATTTTTCTTTTTTACACTGAACAATATATCCAGGAAACCCACCCTGTATCAACCCTTAGAGATATTTCTCAGTGTCCTTTAAAGCCTCAATGTATCCATTTTGAGAATATAGCCAAGTTTATTCAACCAATCTCCTGTATTTGGTCATATATGTAGATTCAAATATTCTGTCATTTCAAATAATGCTGCAATGAATGACCTCATGTATATGAGTTTTCATATTATTGTAGCTGTATATTTAGTGTAAAATCCCAGAAGTGAGATGGATGGGCGGAAGAGTGAATGCCTTTATATCTGTTGTGTGAGCTCTCTATTCATAATTTTTGCCTCCACTTCTACATTTCCTCAGTTTTAATTGGGGAGACATTTTAGACATGGAAACTTTCTCCGTAATTGTTAACATCCATCATACATAGATGACAGTTATAAAATTGAATTAAATTTAGTGGGTTTAGGCATTCATCTTATGGGTAGGAAAAAACTAACCTAGGAGCAGGCAAAGACTGGCTTAACTGCCAGATCCTATGCACACTGGTTGCAGATAATGATGTCTGTTTTATATGTGCTCACCTTTGTTCAAGCCAGAGGCAATGAGAGCCAGACATGACAATTCTTTAGAAATATGCTCTTCATTAGCAAGTATGAAATTGTAATATACCAGGTACCCATGTGTTATCTGTGAATAGAGCACCGTGTGTTTATATCAATGCTGAGCTGACAGAAAGACTAAAATATCCCTCCCATGGGTTTCAAGCAGGCTTTTAAGATGCTTTGTTAAGTCCCCTGGTTGTTCCCTTTTGCCTGGACCACTGGTTTTCTCCTACAGTTATTTTCAGTACTGGAGAGTAATTATGATTCTCTTCTCTCAGAACTGGATCTCAATTTCAAATCTAATAAAACTGTCTTTCAAACCTTATTATTAAATTTCAACATACACAAAAAAACTGCATGTCAATTTATAGCTTGATGGATTTTCACAAGCCTCTTGATGAAAGTGAAAGTGGAGACTGAAAAAGTTGGCTTAAAGCTCAACATTCAGAAAACGAAGATCATGGCACCCGGTCCCATCACTTCATGGGAAATGGATGGGGAAACAGTGGAAACAGTGTCAGGCTTATTTTGGGGGGCTCCAAAATCAGTGCAGATGGTGATTGCAGCCATGAAATTAAAAGACACTTACTCCTTGGAAGAAAAGTTATGACCAACCTAGACAGCATATTCAAAAGCAGAGACATTACTTTGCTGACTAAGGTCCGTCTAGTCAAGGCTATGGTTTTTCCTGTGGTCGTGCATTGATGTGACAGTTGGACTGTGAAGAAGGCTGAGCACCGAAGAATTGATGCGTTTGAACTGTGGTGTTGGAGAAGACTCTTGAGAGTCCCTTGGACTGCAAGGAGATCCAACCAGTCCATTTTGAAGGAGACCAGCCCTGGGATTTCTTTGGAAGGAATGATGCTAAAGTTGAAGTTCCAGTACTTTGGCCACCTCATGCGAAGAGTTGACTCATTGGAAAAGACTCTGATTCTGAGAGGGATAGGGGGCAGGAGGAGAAGGGGATGACCGAGGATGAGATGGCTGAATGGCATTACTGACTCGATGGACGTGAGTCTGAGTGAACTCCGGGAACTGGTGATGGACAGGGAGGCCTGGTGCTGTGATTCATGGGGTCGCAAAGTGTCAGACACGACTGAGCGACTGAACTGAACACCACCCTAGATCATGGGACAAACAATTATCAACACAAAGTATCCCTTTGTACCTACTCCCTTCCAAGCATACCCTCCTGCAAATAAAACCATTATCCAGACCGCTTACAGCATAAGCTTTAACGGCTTCTGTGCTTTGTACAAATGGAAATATAAAATATATAATATATTCTTTTGTGTCAAGTGTAGTCCTTTTGTACAGACTGTATTGCTTTCCTGTACCCAGCTTTTGTGAGATCAGAAACCTCTCTCTACTGTGACCAGGTTCTCTGTACTGACCCAGGGTCCAGCTCAGATTCAAGTTGGCCACATATGATTGTATTTAGCATTAGCTCTTGAGACAGGGATCAAGAAGATCCCCATGGAAAAGAAATGCAAAAAGGCAAAATGGCTATCTGGGGAGGCCTTACAAATAGCTGTGAAAAGAAGAGAAGTGAAAAGCAAAGGAGAAAAGGAAAGATATAAACATGAATGCAGAGTTCCAGGAAGAAGAGATAAGAAAGCCTTCCTCAGTGATCAGTGCAAAGAAATAGAGGAAAACAATAGAATGGGAAAGACTAGAGATCTCTTCAAGAAAATCAGAGATACCAAGGGAACATTTCATGCAAAGATGGGCTTGATAAAGGACAGAAATGGTATGGACCTAACAGAAGCAGAAGATATTAAGAAGAGGTGGCAAGAATATATAGAAGAACTGTACAAAAAGGTCTTCAAGACCAAGATAATCACGATGGTATGATCACTCACCTAGAGCCAGACATCCTGGAATGCGAAGTCAAGTGGGCCTTAGAAAGCATCACTACGAACAAGGCTAGTGGAGGTGATGGAATTCCAGTTGAGCTATTTCAAATCCTGAAAGATGATGCTGTGAAAGTGCTGCATTCAATATGCCAGCAAATTTGGAAAACTCAGCAGTGGCCACAGGACTGGAAAAGGTCATTTTTCATTCTAATCCCAAAGAAAGGCAATGCCAAAGAATGCTCAAACTACCGCACAATTGCTCTCATCTCACACACTAGTAAAGTAATACTCAAATTTCTCCAAGCCAGGCTTCAGCAATACATCAACCATGAACTTCCAGATGTTCAAGGTGGTTTTAGAAAAGGCAGAGGAACCAGAGATCAAATTGCCAACATCTGCTGGATCATTGGAAAAGCTAGAGAGTTCCAGAAAAACATCTATTTCTGCTTTCTTGACTATGCCAAAGCCTTTGACTGTGTGGATCACAATCAACTGTGGAAAATTCTGAAAGAGACGGGAATAACAGACCACCTGACCTGCCTCTTGAGACACCTATACGCAGGTCAGGAAGCAGCAGTTAGAACTGGACATGGAACAACAGACTGGTTCCCAATAGGAAAAGGAGCACGTCAAGGCTGCATATTGTCACCCTGCTTATTTAACTTATATGCAGAGTACATCATGAGAAACGCCGGGCTGGAAGAAGCACAAGTTGGAATCAAGATTGCCAGGAGAAATATCCATAACCTCAGATATGCAGATGGCACCACCCTGATGGCAGAAAGTGAAGAGGAATTAAAAAGCCTCCTGATGAAAATGAAGGAAGAGAGTGAAAAATTTGGCTTAAACTCAACATTCAGAAAACGAAGATCATGGCATCTGGTCCTATTACTTTATGGGAAATAGATGGGGATACTGAGGAAACAGTGTCAGACTTTCTTTTTGGGGGCTCCAAAATCACTGCAGATGGTGACTGCAGCCATGAAATTAAAAAACGCTTACTCCTTGGAAGGAAAGTTATGACCAACCTAGATAGCATATTCAAAAGCAGAGACATTACTTTGCCAACAAAGGTCCGTCTAGTCAAGGCTATGGTTTTTCCAGTGGTCATGTATGGTTGTGAGACTGTGAAGAAAGCTGAGCACCGAAGAATTGATGTGTTTGAACTGTGGTGTTGCAGAAGACTCTTGAGAGTCCCTTGGACCATAAGGAAATCCAACCAGTCCATTCTAAAGGAGATCAGCCCTGGGTGTTCTTTGGAAGGAATGATGCTAAAGCTGAAACTCTAGTACTTTGGCCACCTCATGTGAAGAGTTGACTCATTGGAAAAGACTCTGATGCTGGGAGGGATTGGGGGCAGGAGGAAGAGGGGACTACAGAGGATGAGATGGCTGGATAGCATCACCGCCTCGATGGACATGAGTTTGAGTGAACTCTGGGAGATGGTGGTGGACAAGGAGGCCTGGTGTGCTCCAATTCACGGGGTCGCAAGGAGTCGGACACGACTGAGCAACTGAAGTGAAGTTGACATCTCAGTTGGCAGCCCTAAGCTGCCTACAGGTCTAGGTGGCAGGTATACTTTGCTGCCCTGATCAGCAGCCCCAGCCTTTCCTCATAGCTATTTGCTACTGTGACTTTTGCTACATGTTCTCCCATAGGAAACTTTTGAGCTTTTCACATGTTCCCAGAAATGGGGGTTAAGACACTTTGCTCCTTTCAATAGGTGTAGGTGTGTGCAACATTTGTCAGTATTCACTAGATAAGTGTAAATTAAGAAAACTAATATTATTCTTTATGAAATGTATAACTAATTATAATTACCTATGTGTGCTCAGTCACTCAGTCATGTTCTACCCTCTGAGATCCCATGGACTGTAGCCTGGCAGGCTCCTCTGTCCATGGAATTTTCCAGGCCCGAATACTGGAGCAGGTTGCCATTTCCCATTTCAGGGGATCTTTCTGACCTAGGGATCAAATTTGTGCATCAGCAGGAGGATTCTTTATAGCTGTACCACCTGGGAAGTTCTATACAATGCCTATAGGGCTTAAAACTACCTACACAAAGGTCCATTAAATTCCATTATTCAGTCAATCTGTTGTCAAACACTTACTGAGCACATTCAATGTGCAAGGCACTGTCCTAATTTGTGAGGCTCAGTGTTTAACAAGAGAAATAAACCTCTTTCAGAACTTGAATATAGTCTATCTTTATATCCTCTTAGAGCAAAAACAAGGGGACACAGAAATGAAGAACCAATTTTGGACTCTCATCATCCCAGATCTTGTCATAGAATTTGACCCAGAAAGTACTTCTCAGTTAAGTGTTCAGTGAATGGTAGTTAGTATTAGAAGTGGTGCTTGATATTGATCAAAATGCCTAACACCTCTGTACTTCAATAGAATCAGTTTAGAAATAGATCTGATTCTAGTAAATATTCACAGATTTTACATGATTAAGGGAGACTATTATTTTAGTAGGTTGAATACGTGTATGTGTGTATGTGTTATTTTATTATCACTTACCCCAACTTTAAACAGAAAATAATGATCTCAATGCTATTTCTTAGGTCTTTGATTTAAAAAAAACAAATGACATTGACATTACTGCTTATTTTAAGTAAAGTATAGTGTATACTCTTATCTATTACTATTCTAAGAATAAAACTGTCAAATTACCCATGTTAAATATACACTAGCCTTTTTATATAATAAGTCTTGTGAAAAAATCATTGTATGTATCTTCTGGTATCACCTCAGAAAATCCTTTAAAAGGGACAAGAAATTTCTCCTGCATTTTTCAGTTCTGTTATCAAATACTTGTTTGTGCTAGGATAAATGCAAACAGCTTGAATAATTTTATGATACATTCACAGTCTTTTCTCTGTTGCTCTAGGCTACCACACACAGCTCTATTTTTCACTTTGTATACTGTAACAAAACTGAAAAACACACAAGCAGGACAGTCACTGTGTGGATGGAATGAACAATTGTGTTAGCTCTGTGCATAGGATGAAAAATGCCTTTGCCCTGGGCAGCTCAGCTTTCATATATGAAACGACGGGAATGTGTTTCTTAACCTTCTCTGAAAAATCCTGTAAGAGCTAACAAAAGAAACCTGTTATTTTCAAATAGATGCTCTTATACTCCAAATGAAATTAATAATTACATCTCAAAACACAACTGGAGGAAACTGTTTTAGTTTCAGAGGAGCTCTTTTCTTTGCTGATGGAAGAAATGTCTATAATTAGAATGCATGTTCTCTAGAGTCCAGTTTTTAATAAGTAACATAGCTCAAGGAATTAATGATGTTGATTAAATGATGTTCATGTGTCACATGGCGTTTAATTCAGAATAAAGTGCTATATGAGATTTAAAACTGGGACATTTTTTAAAGGCCAAATATTTCTCCTGGGGTGGGTTGAGGGGTTGGTTTTAAGAAGCATCTTTGAATCATCTGTCCCCTATAAGAGGAATAATTCTTAAAATCTCTCTTTGAAATTTTGCTTGTAAATAATTAAATGCAGAGAATCATATATAATTAGTTATCACTCAACCCTTCATGGTTTGACTCAGGTCTATTTTCTGAGTTCATGAGGACAGACATACAATTCCTCTTAGAAGCCACCGTCTTTCTTATAAAACCATCCCCTACTCTTCAAACCATACACAACACTGTCAACACCACAGTGATAGCAACTAAGTTTTATTGGTGTAGCTCTTACAGGGAAGAATCAATTATGATTCTATGTTGAATCTGTTTCTTCTTCTTCTTCCTTTGTTTTTAACCTTTGCTTCCCATTGCTTTTTTCACTAAAAAGATACTGTTTAAATATAATGGACTGCCTCAGGGAACCCTGCCCCTCTACCTAAATATTAAACCAAAGTGCCCCTTTGTTCAGGACCCTGTCCACCTGAGGGTGGCTATAAGAAGGGAGAAATTAACACCTCCCTCCTTGAAGCTTGCCATTCTAGAAGATATTTGTAAGATTAACGGCCTCTTTGCCTTATTTCCTCACCTCCCCACTTCTCTGTTCTATGAAAGAACCTGGCAACCAGACTCCAATAAGATGGTTATTTTGAGACATTATTCTGTCATCTTCTCAGTCTGCCAGCTTCCTGAACAAAGTAGTGTTCCTTGCCTCAGCACCTCATCTCTGATTTTACTGGCCTGTCGTGCAGACAGTAGATCTGACTTGGACTCAGTAATATAACTTAATAAAGTACTTTTCTAACAGTTATGTGTTATGGGTTGGGCTGTATCCCCCCCAAATTCATATGTATAAGTACATCCTCTAGGACCTCAGAATGTTCTCTTATTTGAAACAGAATTGTTACATACAAAAGTAGTCAAAATGAGATCATACTCAGATTTGGTGCCTAACCCAATATGACTGGTATGGCTTTATAAAAAGAAATAGATGGTACATTTGACACTCCCTTGCATATTTGTGCAGCCCATTACAGTTAAAATGTGATAGTCAACTAGTTTCCTGTGGGCAGTGAAAAGAAGAACTGAACTGAGAAGGGTCATGGTGGTGAAGGTCACAGGCAAATTAGACAACCCTGGTTTCCGGTTCCAAATATAAATTCACCATGTACACCAGGAAATGAACTGCCTTCTATAATCCTCAATTTTTGCATCTACAGAATGAGCTTAATAATAATAAAAGCCAGGCTTCTTTGGCGACTCAGCGGTAAAAGAACCCAGCTACCAAAGCAGGAGATATAGATCCCACCCCTGATCCAGAAGGATCCCACTTGCTGCAGAGCATCTAAGCCCATATGTCATAACCACTGAGTGTGCTCTAGAGCCTGGGAGCCACAGTTACTGAGCCTACATGCTGCAACTACTGCAACACCCTAGAGCCCCTGCTCTGCAACAAGAAAAGGCACAACAGGGAGAAGCCCACGCACCACAACTGAAGTACAGCCCCTGCTCGCCGCAACCAAAGAAATGCCTTACAGCAACAAGGACTCAGCACATCCAAAAACAAATAAATACAATTATAAGAAAATAAAAAACTATGTATGGAGAGAGTAGCATGGAAACATAGACACCACATGTAAAAACAGCCAGTGAGAATTCGCTGCATAATTGAATGAACTCAAGCCATGGCTCTGTGACAAGCTAGAGGAGTGGGATGGGGTAGGAGGTTATGAGGGAAGTTCAGGAGGGAGTGAAAATGAAAGCATTAGCTACTCAGTCATGTCCAACGCTTTGTGACCCCATGGACTGTAGCCTGTCAGACTCCCCTGTCCATGGAATTCTTCAGGCAAAAATACTGGAATGGATCCCTTCTCCAGGGGATCTGCCTGACCCAGAGATTGAACTCAGGTCTCCCACATTCCAGGCAAATTCTTTACCATCTGAGCCACCAAGGAGTCCCTCAAGAGGGAGAGGACATGTGTATAATTATGGCTGGTTCATGTTGCCACATGGCAGAAACCAACACAATATTGTAAACCAATTATCCTTCAACTAAAAATAAACAATTAAAAAAAAAGACCAAACTTTTAAAAAATTTGTGATTTTAGAAAAATAAATAAAGTCTGCATCATCACATTTAACTTATTTTGAGTGTTAAATGCGTTAAAGCAACCCTTTTAATAAACCTCAAAAATGCTGGTTCACTTTTATTATTTATTCATTGGCACAGATAGAGTTTTCTGAACCGTTCTGCTATATCACAGGAAGGTGTTTTCATACATTACACTCACTAAAGCTGCACATTAGCATGATTCAGTTCAGTTCAGTCATTCAGTCGTGTCCGACTCTTTGTGACCCCATGGACTGCAGCACACCAGGCTTCCCTGTCCATCACCAACTCCCAGAGCCTACTCAAACTCATGTCCATCGCGTTGGTGATGCCATCCAACCATCTCATCCTCTCTTAGAATAATATAATATTTTATATATATATATATATATATATAAACATGATTATAAACCATTTAAAGGGCAATACAACTGATCCACCATCTCATCAAAATAGATCAGTAAAGTTCATGGAAGAAATGCTGATGTTTATCTCTAATAATCTTTTCATTTTGTAAGTACAAACTAATATTTCTAGAAAGGCATCTTTTCTCCTCTAGGCTTCTGAAAAAGCATTGATGCTGAGTGAACTGTTCAGACAACCTATCAACACGACATCTCATTGCCAGAATGATAATACAGCCTGTAATTAAGCAAGTTTATTCAAGCAAATCAAACGTATTTGCTAAGACATTTTAACATTCTATTAGTTCTTCCTCAAAGTCAACATTGACTAAATTAGTTACTTGGCAGAATTGTGTGCATAAGTGACATGAGTAATACAGATATGCTCGTGGTCACTAGGGACACAAGCATATGAAAGTCACCCAAGATGGCCAGCTTTTATTTGCAATTATTATAGCGATTTTTACTATCATTATAACTAAATCGTACTATTCTTGAGGACAGATAAGGCAACTAAAGCCCATAAATGTTCAATTAACATGGTTAAATATTCAGTTACAAAGTATTAGAACAGGGTTCTGATATTTCAAGTCCAGTTCCAAAGCTTGCACTATCTTGTTTTATAAATATTGTATATGATTTCATATCATTTTCATTCAGTCAAAAGAAGCAAATGGTCATTATAGTAATGATGTTTATTGCTAAAACAAACAAAGAAAAATGGTTTTTTTCTCCATATTGAGTATTGGGTCTAGTATATCTGGATTTGTGACTCAGATATAAGTAACATCATGAATTTCAGCTTCAGCCCATTTGCCTTCAGAGTACTTCAATTCTACACTCTTAAGCATCTATTCTGTGCTTGCCCATGAACTCAGTACTAAGAGTATTCCTGAGATGTGCTGTGAAGGACCGCATCAACTCCAACATTCTCCCAAAGGTAGAGAGTTCACATTATATAACTTAAATATTACTGTTTAAAAGGATATGATTTCAGAATTCTTATAAAAAAGTTACTTTTTATTAATTTATTATCTGAAAACTGAGAAAGGGCCATGATTATGTATAGTGTCTCACTGTCCATTCCTACCTATCTCAGTACAAGAGTCTCTGCTAGTAATGACTTCCTGTAACAGAGGAAAACAAACCAATGCCATATTGGATCTATCCTTCAGCTCTAACCTTTGTGCTGCATTGCCTGTGCTTAGTCATGCTGACTCAGCACTTAAAAAAAAAGTTACCTATAGCATGAAATACACATAAGAGACCATTCTCCAGGCTCTGCCTCCCCGGCTTGACCTTTAAAGGTATAACACTTAGCATTCCTATGATAAAAAGTTCTCTCATAGGAGATAAAAAGTTGGGAAACGGAATAACTCTTGTCTTGTTGGAGGTTTAAGGGAACACAAGTAACCTGATTTACATGGACAGCCAGAACAAAGGGCTTGGGTGCTAAGAAGTTTACAGGGATTGGCCAGATGCTTTCCTCTTTTAGCATAAAAGAAGCCTGAATTCTAACTTGCGTAAGATGGCTTCTGGGGACACTAGTCCATCGTCTTCTTGGTCTGCTGGCTTTCAAAATCACAGCAGATGGTGACTGCAGCCATGAAATTAAAAGATGCTTGCTTCTTAGAAGAAAAGATACAACCAACCTAGACAGCATGTTAAAAAGCAGAGACATTATTACTTTGCTGACAAAGGTCCATATAGTCAAAGATGTGGTTTTTCCAGCAGTCCTCTATGGATGTGAAAGTTGGACCATAAAGAAAGCTGAGCACCAAAGAATTGATGCTTCTGAACTGTGGTGTTGGAGAAGACTCTTGAGAGTCCCCTGGACTGGAAGGAGATCAAAACAGTCAATCCTAAGGGAAATCAGTCCGGGTGTTCATTGGAAGGATTGATGCTAAAGCTGAAACCCCAATACTTTGGCCACCTGACGCGAAGAACTAACTCACTGGAAAAGACCCTGATGCCGGGAAAGATTGAAGGCAGGAGGATAAGGGGATGGCAGAGGATGAGATGGTTGGATGGCATCACTGACTCAATGGACATGAGTTTGAGCAAGCTCCAGGAGTTGGTGATGGACAGGGAACCCTGGTGTGCTTCAGTCCATGGGGTCTCAAATAGTTGGACATGACTGAAGTGAACTGAGTCCATCACCTTCTTGGTCTGCTGGCTTTCTGAATAAGGTCTCTACTTCTTGTCCCAACAGCTCATCTCTCAATTTGTGGCAAGCAGTCCTAGCTTGTTGTACCTGACAATATTCCCACATTTCTTCACAGCACCAATTTTTTCCCTACTTAACCAATAATACTTAGCTCTTCTAGAAGGCTTTACTGACCATGACCCTCAACAAATATGAATGAATCAGTTTTCTGTGTGTTCACAGAACAACCTGTGCAAGCTGCTACCCATTAGAACACATATAGTCATTCAAAATAACTTAAGATTTATGTATTTAGCATTACCACTAGATTTTTTTTTTTGCCCTAGAAGGCAGTAATTGTGTTTATCTCCAACTTTCAGTAAATAGTAGGTGCTCAGCAAGTACCTATCAAAGCTGATTCCCTTTTCATGATAAGTCTTTCTGAAATTTGTACTGAAAATTCTAATTCTTCTAACTCTGCCTTCTGATTTGGAAACACCAGGTTCAATGCTAATTCCTCTTTCTCATGAGAGCTCCTCAAATATTGAAAACAGCACTATCTTTAGTATGTACATGAATCACTTGTGGATTTTTTTTTAACTGAAGTATAGTTTATGTACAATATTGTGTTAGTTTCAGGTATACAGCAAAGTGATTTGGATATATATATATGTATACACATATATACTTTTGTTTCAATTATTTTACATTATAGGTTATTACAAGGTATTGAATATAACTTCCTATAAATTCTTATGGTTTTATCTATTTTATGAATAGATACGGCGGTGTGCATCTGTTAATCCCATACTCTTAAGTGTATATTTTTAAACTGTAGATTTTGATTTGAAAGATTTGTGATGAGTTCCTGAGATTCTGCCTTTCTAACACATTCCCAGGTGATGCTGCTGCAGAGGAATCTTGGCATATCTGGCTTGCACACTTTATGTGGGCTCTCTAACTCCATAGATAATCAGCAGACTGTTTCAGCCAATATTCATAAGTCTGTTTTGGAGTCTGCTTATCTTTACAATTTTCAATTAGCCTAAGAGGATATGAAGGAGGACTGTAGTCAAAATAGGTTAAATATTTTCCTTGATTTCCAAAGGTAATAAAAGTGAATTTTTAAACTAAAGGGAAGCATTACTGTCATATTTTCACTGAAGTTTAATACAAACATGTGAAAGATCTGTCCAGACACAATTTGTACTGCAATGAACGGGGCTCCACATGGCAATAGGATCATGATTCAAATGGCATAAATTCACACGCTCAATTATACTTAAAAATGAGTTATTAGTTATTTCAGGTTGAGATGCATGACATAATATAATATACATGCCAATATGTTCATAGAGAAAAGCTATTGTGAGATACAAGTAGCAGGCTCTTTTGAAATTTCAAGGACAAATCTGATATGAAATACTATGGTGCTATATCTATGAGTCACAAATCCATAAAATTTAATAATTAAGGGGTTAACATGAGCCAGTTATTGTTTTAAGCTCTACATATGGATTATCAATTTAATACTGACAGCCATAGAGGTAGGTGCTACTGAGGTAAGTGAAGAAGGTACTGTCACTAGTCATTTTACAGATGAGGAAATTTAGGCAGAGAAAGTTTAAGGAATCTGCCCAATGTGACACGAATCTATGTAGTAAAGTTATGATGCCTGGCCTGGGTGGTCTGATTCCAGAATGCACCACTGAGCTATTATTTTCACTGCCTTTTGGGGGCCTGCAGCCACATAAGCAGCATGTTTTCCTGTGCTCTCAGTTCCCCGATGTAGGTTTCCTCGGTGTGTGTGGGTGTGTGTGGGGGTGTGTGCACATGTGAGTGCTTGAGCTCAGTGTATCCGACTCCTTTGCAACCCCACTGACTACAGACCACCAGACTCCTCTGTCCATGGAATTTCAAAGGCAAGAATCCTGGAGTTAGTTGCCATTTCCTCCTCCAAGGGATCTTCCAGACCCAGGGATCAAACTTAGGTCTCCTGCAGTTCCTGCATTGGCAGATGGATTCTTTACCACTCTACCACCTGGGAAGCCCATCCCAGTGTTCCTCTATAATCCACTAAGTTACCACTTGAGCAGAGACATGCATCTTACATGAAGGAATTGCTATTTATTCAAAATATTTGTAGGTACCTATCAATATGTTCTATAAATCTGCATTCACCTGGAGTCATTTAGCTTCATGTCACCTAACTCCAAGCTTGATCTGATAAGGAAGTATGAGCATCTCCATTATCTCAGTCCAGAGTAAAACAAAGCACCTGAAAATGTCCTTATGCTTAACGAGAACATTTCTTCCTTCAGAGAGTTCTCGAAGAAATCAAACACACGTTAAAAAATTACAACAATGATTACATATATTCCGTTTCATCTCATAGAAGAAAAATACTAGATGGTGAAGGATTATATATGGTTATTTCATTGCCTGTAAGAAAATGTATAAGATTATAGCATTTTCCTTTTCCTAACAGTTGTATGGCAGTAATCTATTCACTATTA
Organism: Ovis canadensis; assembly: GCF_042477335.2. Lineage (NCBI taxonomy): Eukaryota > Metazoa > Chordata > Mammalia > Artiodactyla > Bovidae > Ovis > Ovis canadensis. The sequence goes on along the minus strand of NC_091248.1, from coordinate 124,690,502 downwards.
TTAATAACATAGTATTTTTATCTTCTAAAGTTGGGGGGAGGGGATTAAACATATAACCATGTCAATTATAATGGTTCTACATATGTGTAGACTAGTGAGTGACTCACAAATTAACACAATACAAAATCTCATAACCTCTTAAAACACACATGGTAGAAATGTGTATTTAGAAAGGTGATCAAAATTCACTAGTGGAGGCATTACAGTATATGCAAAAGGATCTGGAATATCTACTCAACTTATTAAAATTCATGAGACTTTAAAAATGTCACCCATCCTAAGAGGGGTGTAAGCAGAAAAATCTGTTTCACAGAAATAAGAAGCCTATTGCAAACTCACCTTGGAAATTATTTTCTTCCATACAATTCCTAAAAATGTCTTACCCTATTTATTTCAAGGGTCATTTCAGAAATGGTTTAATGAAGATTACTCTGGTATGTTTTATTTCTCAATAAACTATTTATAATATTATTTTGAATATATCCACCTGGTTCATTTCCCCAAGTGGCTGATTGCAGCAACAATGCACGTGTGTACATAAATAAGCAAGAGAAATTCCTACCCATTGGTGAAAAAAATTCCTTTAGTGTCCTAAATGAAGACGAGGCTGTTATTAATTCTATCTGATGGATGAGATAGAAACAAGTAATGAGGATGGTTGTCTTCCTCAGTGTCATATGCAGGAAAAATTCTAGATTTTTTGGAAAGAATTTAAGTATACTATTAAATTGTAAAACAGTTATGTTTTACATTTGTATTTGGAACAGATTTTTAAATGATTTGGAAAACTTGTGTAACCACTACAACAAATGGTTGAAAAGATAGAACAGAATAATCCATTTGTTTTTAAACAATATCCCCTTACATGGCTCATTGGACCCATGGCCATTGTTATGGAAACAAATAATTTGTTATAAGCACTGCCAGGGCACTTGGCTTGGAGCGAGGTCTGTTAGCCATGCCTCACAAGCCTGCCCTGCCCCGGCAATGGCCACTCTATTTATGAACTGGAAAACATGCCAGAGATTTGCCCACATTATACTTCCTACCTCGTCATAATATTTTCATCAAAAATATTGTCAGATATTATAAATCTTGAATAAGAGTAAATGGGTCAACTGGATCTGGAAAGGAGAGAGGGAGCCTAAAAAATCTGGAAATTATAATAGACTACTGTCACTGAATACAAATACTACACTAGTTTTGGAAAATGCTTCTAAGACTGGCAATAGATAACACATTTCTAAAACCTTATAGTTTGCAAAACTTCTTACATAATTCCACTTAAATATTCCCTTAAATAATTCACTTAAATATTAAAAGACATCATTCCTGTTTCTCAGAGAAGAAATCTGAGGTACAAGGGACTTTTGCAATTTTATAAAACCAAATAAATGAACCTATATACTTGAATTCAGAACTTTGGAATCCATATCTTGGTTTTCTCTTTTCAAACACATAGGCTGATCAAGAAGGATATTATAGGAAATTTTTGTTATGCAAATCTTGGCTGATGTGCTATTTGATTTTATATAAAAAAGTAGAGAATGCATGTTCCAACCATTGACTTGATATTCATAAAATCAAAGAATTTACTAAATGAGTCTGCTAACTACTACTTACTTTTCAGATTTTTTAAATATTTTAAAGTTATTAGAAACAATTAAGTTTTGTGTGTCTATGTGTATATATATACACATATATATATATGGAAAGTATGTAAGAACATAGAGATCTGAGTTTTTAACACATCTAGAAAATTAATACTCTACTTAATATTGCTTAGAGAATACAAACTTACATATTCCTATATCCTTGATAAGTATTTAACCATGCAATTTAAATATAAAACATTTCTGTTCTATGAGACTTTCCATTTAATCTATTCAGTGATTACTGATCCTAGCCTGATACTATTAACAAAAGAGGTCAAAAACTATTTTAAAAAATAATTAGGAATATACAAGCATCTTCTAACCATTAAAAAACATTTTTTAAGAGAGAAAAACTGTTTACAAGTCAATTTGTAATATGTTACTATCCTGCAAAACAGTAATAGTATGTAAAGAAAGTATTCACTATTAATACTCCAATTTCCTATTTTGGCCCCAAATATCTACATTCAAAGCTGGTAATAGAATTTCCTAAGCAAAACTAAATGCAGCTTCTTAGAAAGACCTGCTGGAATTTCTTACTGAATGTAATGTTTAATGGACTTTTGATAAGAAATGCTTATATAGAATATCCTTCCTTTCCCTCTAACAGATTGTACAGAGGAAATCTGAAAATACCTTGGAAAGTATGCAAATTAGAGTTTGTAGAATATGTAAATGGAAAATTTTTCTTTGGCAATTTTACCAACCTGCACATATTTTCCCTTTATATCGGAAAAGAAATTCTAAATAAAAGGAAATGACATTGTCGATAAAGTGTAAAGGATTCTATAAAGCTTTAGTATCATCAAAGAGGAATAAGAAGGCTTGACTAGTTTAGCACATTTATTTAATAGCAACTCACATATTTGAGAATTAAATATTCAGATAAACTCTTCTTCAGAAGTCTCTTTAAGAATCATTCTCATTACACAGTATGAGATTGATGACTTTAAAATCTTGTGAGACTGTTGTAATTTCTTATTTGCATGACCCTTCTTATTTTAACATTATCATCCAATGGTCATAAAATAATTCTGAATCTCCATATGGGCATTTAACAAAAATATAACAAAATTGGTCATGGTTGTCTGTTTCTGCAACCATAGAAAGAATAACCATTGACATTTGTTAAAAACAATACTAAACTGGTTGAATGGACATTACACTGCATTCTCCTCAGGCAACCAATTTTTCTTTTTTGAAAGGATAGTTAAAGTAACCTTAGAACTTAATCAACTTTAAAATCTTTTTACTCTAAAACTTTACATCAGATAAGGTGTTGTCTATTAAAAAAAAATCCAATCTTATCTATGTGAGAAATCTCTTTTAATTGCAGTATACATTATGTTATACAGTTAGATTAAAGGAGATATCTAATTACCATTTTTAATAGATTTAAGGTTTCCCTCATAGCTCAGTTGGTAAAGAATCTGCCTGCAATGCAGGAGACCCTGGTTCAATTGCTGAGTTGGGAAGATCCCCTGGAAAAGGGATAGGCTACACAATCCAATAATTCTTGGGCTTCCCTTTGTGGCTCACCTGGTAATAAATTTAAGTCAAGTATATTTTTGGTTGAGGTCTGTAAGTGCTAAACTTTAATTATTTAATGCATTTTAAGACATAAGTTCAAAAGTACTCAAGAACTTTTAAGAAACAATGAATTTTATCACTTTTATAAAACACCAACGCAATGAACTATTTTTCACACTAGCAAGGAATAAAATACTTCTTCAAAGATTTTTTGGGTTTTATTGGCCACGCTTTGATTCCTGTGGGATTTTAGCCCCTCAATCACGGACCAAACCAGGGCCCCTCTGCAGGTGAAGTGGAGTTCTAAACACTGGGCCATCCAGGAATTCCCTATCATAGATTATTAAAGTAATGTAAACTTTATTGCAGGTTCATTGGCATTTAAGTATATTTTGCAACATTTAGCTTGTGTCTCAAATTTGTTTTGATTTATAAAATTTTATAATTAACTCGCCATAGTTTTATCTGGAAATAATCATTCATTGCTTATCATGTTCTTCGTTTTAATGAGAAGTACATGATTTGAAAGGAAGCAACAAACATAAACATCAGAAAAGCCAAAAACTATAGAAATACACCCTTTACACCATCTGAAAAAATTGAGAGTCCTCTGTGTAGATGTATTAACAGCTTACCTTCACAATTTGTGATATTTTCACTGAATGACCTTGTCTCCCTGACTCAACCTCTGGCATTTTATATAAATCAGAAAAGTACAAGTCATGCTGGAAAATGTCACCCTTCTTAGTTGTTTGAACTTGTGTCTCTGTATTTAGCCAAAATGAGACCCTCCCTTAATGCTAAGTGGGTTTCCCAGATGGTGCTATATCTGCAAATGCTGGAGACAGAAGAGACATAGGTTCAATCCTTAGGTCGGGAAGATTCCCTGGAGCAGGAAATGGCAATCAGCTCCAGTGTTCTTGCCTGGAAAATTCCATGGACAGTGGAGCCTGGTAGGCTACAGTACATGGGGCCACAAAGAGTCGGACATGACTGAGTGACAAAGCACACACTTACTGCCCATTACCTGGTAAATGAAGTCCTAATATCACTGCATTTTAGCAACCATCTTGAGGGCAGCCATCTTTATAAGCACCCATCTTTATAACAGCCATCATTAGAGCAGACATATTTAGGGCAGCCATCTTTGCAAACTGTCTGAGTGAATTATAAGCATCGCTATGAACAAAGCTAGTGGAAGTGATGGAAGTCCAGTTGAGCTTTTTCAAATCCTAAAATATGATGCTGTGAAAGTGCTGTACTGAATATGCCATCAAATTTGGAAAACTCAGCAGTGGCCACAGGACTGGAAAAGGTCAGTTTTCATTCCAATCCCAAAGAAAAGCAATGCCAAATAATGCTCAAACTACTACACAGTTGCACTCATCCCATCCCCTAGGAAAGTAATGCACAAAATTATCCAAGTTAGCCTAAAGACTATGTGAATCATGAACTTCCAGATGTTCAAGCTGGATTTAGAAAAAGCAGAGGAACCAGAGATCAAATTGCCAACATCTGTTGGATCATCAAAAAAGCAAGAGAGTTCCAGAAAAACATCTACTTCTGTTTTATTGATTATGTCAAAGTCTTTGTGTGGATCACAACAAACTGTGGAAAATTCATCAAGAGATGGGAAAACCAGACCACCTGATGTGCCTCCTGAGAAATCTGTATGCAGGTCAGGAAGTAGCAGTTAGAACTGGACATGAAACAACAGACTGGTCCCAAACTGGGAAAGGAGTTCGTCAAGGCTGTATATTGTCACTCTGCTTATTTAACTCATATGCAGATTACATCATGTGAAATGCCAGGATGGATGAAGCACAAGCTGGAATCAAGATTGCTGGGAGAACTATCAATAACCTCAGATATGCGGAGGGCACCACCCTTATGGCAGAAAGTGAAGAACTAAAGAGCCTCTTGATGAAAGTGAGAGAGTGAAAAAGCTGGCTTAAACCTCAACATTCAGAAAACAAAGATCATGGCATCCGGTCCCATCAATTCAGTTCAATTCAGTTGCTCAGTCATGTCCAACTCTTTGTGACCCCATGGACTGCAGGACAACAGACCTCTGTGTCCATCACCAACTCCTGGAGTTTACTCAAACTCATGCCCATTGAGTCGGTGACGCCATCCAACCATCTCATCCTCTGTTGTCCCCTTCCCCTCCTTTCTTCAATCTTTCTCAGCATCAAGGGTCTTTTCAAATAAGTCAGTTCTTTGTATCAGGTGACCAAAGTATTGGAGTTTCAGCTTCAAAATCAGTCCTTCCAATAAACACTCAGGACTGATCTCCTTTAGGATTGACTGGTTGGATCTCCTTGCAGTCCAAGCAACTCTCAAGAGTCTTCTCCAACACCACAGTTCAAAAGCATCAGTTCTTCAGCACTCAGCTTTCTTTATAGTCCAACTCTCACATCCATGCATGACTACTGGAAAAACCATAGCTTTGATTAGATGGACCTTTGTTGGGAAAGTAATGTCTCTGCTTTTCAATATGCTGTCTGGTCACTATCACTTCATGGCAAATAGATGGGGAAACAATGGAAACAGTGACAGACTTTATTTTCTTGGGCTCCAAAATCACTGCAGATGGTGACTGCAGCCACGAAATCAAAAGATGCTTGCTCCTTGGAAGAAAAGCTATGACCAATCTATACAGCATATTACCATTACAATATTATAAAGTAACTAGCCACCAATTAAAATAAATAAATTTAAATTTTTTAAAAAAGCAGAGACATTACCCTGCCAAAAAAGATCTGTCTAGTCAAAGATATGGTTTTTCCAGTAGTCATGTATGGATGTGAGAGTTGGACTATAAAGAAAGCTGAGCACCCAAGAATTGATGCTTTTGAATTGTGGTGTTGGAGAAAACTCTTAAGAGTTCCTTGGACTGCAAGGAGATCCAACCAGTCAATCCTAAAGGAAATCAGTCCTAAATATTCATTGGAACGACTGATGAAGATCAGACTCCAATACTTTGGCCACCTGATATGAAGAACTGACACATTTGAAAAGACCCTGATGCTGCGAAAGATTGAAGGCGGTAGGAGAAGGGAATGACAGAGGATGAGATGGTTGGATGGCATCACCTGCCAAATGGACGTGAGTTTGAGCAAGTTCTGGGAGTGGTGATGGACAGGGAAGCCTGCTGTGCTACAGTCCATGGAGGTGCAAAGAGTCAGACACAACTGAGAGACTGAACTGAACTAAACTTAACTAGTCCATTATGATAGGAGAGGATTTAACAGTCTCTCAATTTTGGAATGAAAACTTTACAGAAACAGAAATCTGAAAGATAGTTTGGAGTCTGACTGCAGCTCTTCAAATAACTGCATTTTAGACAGAAAATAATGATTGCTCTCCTGGAAGAGCCTGTGATCTGAGCCTTACTTGTCTACTCCCAGTTAGCTGGTCTGCTGTTTGTGTAGGCATCTGGTCAGTATCTCTCTCTTTCTGCTCAACTTTTAGGAAGGTCCTTTCAAATTTTCTGCTCTACCATTGTTTTGCACAATAGACCTCCTCCGTGCGCACTTGGTAGTAGCAGTGTTAGTCACTCAGACTCTTGCGATCCTACCAACTGTAGCCTGCCTTGCTCCTCTGTCCATGGGAGTCTCCAGACAAGAATACTAGAGTGGATCGCCATTCCCTTCTCCAGAGGATCTTCTCAACCCAGAGATTGAACCTGGGTCTCCTGCATTACAGGCAGATTCTTTACCATTTGAGCTATAGGAAAGACCTTCATGCCCATCTTACCTACAGGCTGAAAACCAATCTACAATAGGGTTCTCAGTGCTAACTATACATTAGAATGACTGGGGGAGCTTTAAAATCTCAATGCCTAGGTTTCATCTTAGACCATCCAATTTCAAATCTCTGGAAATGAGACCCAAACATCCATGTTTTAAAGCTTTATAGGTTACTCCATTGTGTATCCAGGGTTGAAAACCACTTTTTTAAAAATATGAATTATGCCTGATACTTAGCTTAATTGTGAGATGAAGACTTTCCATGAAGAGAAATTTTCCTCCTTACTTGCTTCTGACAATTTACACATCCCAATATACAAATGTTCTTGCCATGCAATAAAGGCTTAATAGAACTTATTTCTAAAGCACTACTCTGGCATATGTACTATTTATTATCAGAGTATTATATCCTTATTTCACATGACAGTTATAATCATGGACAACTGCTGTGGAAATGACCAGCTACTTAAGTTCAGAGCACTAGACTCTGCCTGCTCACAAAAATTACTTAAGAGTTTTAAGATGTCACCTTTCTGGGAGTGGGCCCTGATCAGGTCAAAAATCCCAAGCATTCTGTCTAATATATAAATTAAAAACAAATTCCTCCCATTCCTCCTCCTCCTCCCACCCCATCCTTTTCATTTCTTATTGATGGCTTTACTTAATTTTGGTTTTGACTGCCTTAAAAAAAATAAAATAGATCCCTTAAAATTTAGTATTTTATAACATATATAATTAATTTATATGTTGTGAATATTTGATTGAATACACACAACTTTCCAATTTAATTAATATGGTTTTAAGAGTAAATGGATTATGCTACCTTTTTTCTCAGAATAAAAAAAAATAATAAAATGCCTACAGAACTGTAATAAGGGTTTAAACTACCATTATGAGTGTTTTCTTTGCTATATTACTGTTCCTACTCCTCTAAATTATTTCTTTATAATTTCAATATTTTACTCAAATAGAAGATCTCTGTTCCTAAAAAATATCAGAGTCATTAATATAAAATACTACTTACATGATTCTAATTTAATTTGCCTGGGTGGGCCTGGCATTCATATACTTTAAATTCTTCTCAGGCAACTCAAAACGGTAGCCCAGACTGAGACTCATTGCCCTAAGCCTTGGATAGAAACTGTAGCCTAAAGAAACATTCTTCAACCAATAAGAATGTATGAATAAACAGCCTCTTGGTGGTTTTTAATACATAAATGCAGACAAGTGCACACACCTTAGAGTGAGGACTAGTAATATTTTAAAATATTTAAAATTGAGAAGGGGATGCTCATTGTGGTGTCTAACATACTCCAAAGCTATGGCTGGTCTATTTGCTTTTTCTTTAAAACTATTTTTCTACCTTATTGTCCTCTTCATACATATAGTCAGTAGCTACGGACTTTCACAATGACATCGGCTCCTCAAGACTAGCAGAAAACCTTTCGTAAAATGAGCACTTAATTGTATTGAACTCCCTGTTCACCAAAATCTATTTGACCTTTCTCCAGTATCTCTTTGGAGCAGTCTCTCAGAGCTATCTGAGGTGCTGCGTCCCAGGCTGGAGCCCCATTTTGCCCCAAATAAAACTTAACTCACAGCTCTCAAGTTGCGAATCTTTTTCAGTTGACAGAGGCAAGTAAGAGGTTTTTTTTTGTTTTTTTTTTCCTTCTATTTACTTAATTCTCAGTTCAGAATTTCAATAATTTGTTCCACTGCAGTTCTGTGCTACAAACTAAAATACAGTTACTTGAAACATTGTGCTTAAAGAATTCTAGTGTTCTATCATTATTCAATTATTTACCTAATTTTTTTTTTCAGGTTTCAACCCAGTTTTATTGGGTGGTCTTATTGTCTGTGAAATACACCAGAGGTTGGGGAAGGAGACACCCATTGCATTGACTTTGCAAGATAAGGGGTTTTCATCACTAAGGAAAGGCTTGGGGTGGAGCAGGTTAGGGCATACTGGGTTTGGTTTCATTTTACCATCTTCTTTTGCTTTGCTCACATTTCTTTTCTCTCTCAGCAAGTACCAGAGGACACACACACATGGAAACAAAAATAGCAAGATCAGTCTCCAATCACTTCACTCCCAAGCCCTTCCCCAGACTGTACCAGGGATGGGAGGAGTCAGATAGCTACTCTTCAGCCAAAGAACACACCAGAATCCACTACCATTTTCAAATATCTGCAAACTCAGTTCTGTGTCTTCTTCTGACAGTGACTCACCCAGATGTTCCCATCTTGATGGTAGGGTTTCCAGTTTCTCCCGGTGTCGCTGTAGAGCATGCGATATTGGGTCACCCAGTCTGAGCTGCTGTATCTTCCTTGAGTTGCTATGGCACTGATCTGCTTCCGGTTGCCAAAATTAACCTGAAGCCACTGATAATGGTCACTGTCTGATGGAGACCATCCCCCAGCACCTGAATAAGGTAGACACAAGAGGAGGGAAATAGGTATTTAATGTTGAACTTCTACAATTGGCAATAGATCATTCTACATCTTTTAATTGGCGTTGGAAGTACTATATTTCACAGATACATTATCATGTGTCCTTTATAGATGCCACAGGGATTTCAACTAATATCCTTCTAGCAGGGTAACATTGACACTCTGACCTCTTTATGGTGTAATTATGTGCTCATTTTCTCCTGTGCAAATGTCTTCATAATTCCTCAATTAGATCTTATTAGTACATGTCAAACTCTAATTGGCTGAGGCTTGATCAATTTACCGTGAATTCTTCAATTAACAATCACTAGAAAAAGATACGTAGCAATCTAACATTTCCTCATGTAAGGATTTATTTTTAAGCAGATCATAAATGAAACAAAATGCAACTATACACACTCTAAAATATATATTTACTTTACAAAGTTCAGAGTTGAAAGAACACTACTAGCTCTCAAGAGGAGACCTCATCTTACATCAACTCCTGAGACCTAAGATATATAGTAAACTAGTCAAAATGTTCACTAACGCTTAAGAGCTATACAACCAATGACTCTAGATGAACACATTTCTAGGAAAATAATAGAGTCACTAAATGAAGTGAAGCTTCTTTTGGTAAAATAAAGTAAACGACTGGCAAAGAGTAAGAATGTGAAAATATCCATTAGAGAAACAGTACTAACATAGAACAAAAAAGACTCCTAATTTATAACACTATGTGAAACAACTATGATTCCAAATAAATAGACTACAGAAAATATGCCATGATGCTTAGTTCTAAGAAGCAATATAATTTGTTGAGTGAATTTCATTACTAATGGTAGTAAATAATAGGAAAATATTCAACAAGTTATCCAATGTACAGTATATGAGAACATATGCCTCACTTTTCAAATAAAGAATTTAAATGCTGACAATAAAATAATTTATTTTATGAAATCTTTGCTAATAAAGATCATTTTGCAAATCATCATTGATATATCACTTATATAATGATATTTACAGGGCTTATTTCTGTTCTCAACCATAGTTGTCCCACCGCAAAGAATTACAAATCCAACAAAATGTATAGGATTATACTTTTAAGAGATTAGACAATACACTGTACTGGACTCTGATTCATGAGATATGATAAACAGAGGTGAGCCCTGCCAGCTTCCTGGCTTTCTGCATGGTCCACTTTCCAGACCATGGTGTAAAAGAATATTCTGAACAGACACAACAGCATCACCGAGTTGAAGGCAGAGCAGAATCAAAGCTCTCGAGGAATCCAGAATTTGTAGGACAGGGTATCAGGGAAGGGGCAGCTGTGCAGAGAAGAAGCTTTGGGAATGTCCATTGGGTCACCAGTGACTATCTTCAGTTCAGACTTTGGACAAATGCTAGGCTGTGTATTTGCAGACTAAGACTCAACAAGACAAAGCGAAGTGAGATCTGAAATGAATAACAGCCAGAAGATGCACAGTCCTAGGAGTAGAATTTGATTTCAGACTGGACAAGATTGAGAGAACTCGAGCAGAGATCTCAGAAGGAGAGTAGAATAATTTTATCCTAAAATAAGGATTCTGATTCTAATCCTACTCTGAGTGAGTGAGTGAGTGAGTGAAGTCGCTCAGTCATGTCTGACTCTTTGTGACCCCATGGACTGTAGACTACCAGGCTCCTCTGTCCATGGGATTTTCCAGGCAAGAGTACTAGAGTGGGTTGCCATTTCCTTCTCCAGAGTATCTTCCTGACCCAGGGATCAAACCCAGGTATCCTGCATTGTAGGCATACGCTTTACCATCTGAACCACCGGAGAAGCCAATCCTACTGAGAACATATCTGAAAAAAGGTTGGTAACGAGTCTGAAAAAAGATCATTCTGATCCACAACTGTATTAACCCCTTGGTTGAATGAAACTCAGCACTCCATTATGGGAGACCGTGGAAGTTTATTTTTTCATGAGACTTCCATGAAAATATGAAAGAGACTCAACAACAGAGAATCCATAATGTCCAGTAAAAACTTTTAAAAAAAATTAGATATTTGGGTAAGCAGTAAAATATGACTCATAACCAGAGAAAAGTCAGTCAGTGGTAATAGACACAGATGATTAAATTAACAGAGCACAACTTTACAATATAGATTATAAATTAGTTGTGTTACTTGAATAAGAATGTATAAATATTGAAGAAACAAATATGAAAATTTAATGGAGAAAAGAAACAGCAAAGGAAAACAACATGGGAGTTTTGGGACTAGAAATTATATCTGAATTAAAACATTTACTAGATGAGCTTAAAAGCAGATTAGAAACTGAGAAGAAAATAGTGCATGCTAACTCCCTTCAGTCCAGTTTGACTCTTTGCACCCCCATGGACTATGGACTACCAGGCTCCTATCTCCATGGGATTCTCCAGGCAAGAATACTGGAGTGGGTTGTAATTTCCTTCTCCAGGGGATCTTCCCAACCCAGGGATCAAACCCACGTCTTTCTATGCCCCTGCACTGGCAGGTTCTTGACCACTAGCACCACCAAACTGAGAAGAAAATAGTAGTGTACTCAAATACAGAGTCAGATAAACCATTCAGGCCTAACCTCACAGTGGGTAATATGGCTTAATAACGAACCTGTAGTCCAGTAACCTGGAGGATAACATTAAATGTCTTAACCATCACTTCATGGGAAATAGAAAGGAAATGGTGGAAACAGTGTCAGACTTTATTTTGGGGGGCTCCAGAATCACTGCAGATGGTTACTGCAGCCATGAAATTAAAAGACGCTTACTCCTTGAAAGAAAAGTTATGACCAACCTAGATAACATATTCAAAAGCAGAGACATTGCTTTGCCAACAAAGGTCCGTCTAGTCAAGGCTATAGTTTTTCTAGTGGTCATGTATGGATGTGAGAGTTGGACTGTGAAGAAGGCTGAGTGCCGAAGAATTGATGCTTTTGAACTGTGGTGTTGGAGAAGACTCTTGAGAGTCCCTTGGACTGCAAGGAGATCCAACCAGTCCATTCTGAAGGAAATCAGCCCTGGGTGTTCTTTGGAAGGAATGATGCTAAAGCTGAAACTCCAGTACTTTGGCCACCTCATGCGAAGAGTTGACTCATTGGAAAAGACTCTGATGCTAGGAGGGATTGGGGGAAGGAGGAGAAGGGGACGACAGAGGATGAGATGGCTGGATGGCATCACCAACTCGATGGACGTGAGTCTGAGTGAACTCCGGGAGTTGGTGATGGACAGGGAGGCCTGGTGTGTTGCAATTCATGGGGTCGCAAAGAGTTGGACATGACTGAGCAACTGAACTGAACTGAACAATCATGCAAATTGAGTATGAAAAGCAGAAAGGGTAGAGACTGAGGTAGAAAAAAAAATACATTTGAGGAAATAATAGTTGAAAAATACAAGCCCAAATATCTGAGAAATTCACTGAAGACCAAGAAGAGTAAATACAAAGAAAATACACCAAGGCACACCATAAATAACTGCTTAACAAACCACGCTAAAGAGAAAATCTTAAAAGTGTTCAGAGGGCAATGACATCTTAACAACCGCAGTGCAAGCCAGTGAACAAAGAAATGACGTGATGAAAAGAAAAGAAAAAGAGTCAGTGTAAAATTATACATCTAGCAAATATACCCTTCAAACATGAAAGCAACATAAGGATACTTAGGACAAATGCTGAGAAAATTCATCATCAATAAGCATGTTATATAAGAGATGGAAATTTTTCAGCTTCAGGGAAACCTGGCCATGCTGAAATCACATGAAGGAACAAATGGTGAAAATGGTAAACATGTCAGTAAATAGGAAGTGTCTGTTAATGCTTTTGCAATTTCTTTAGAAGATAATTGCTTGGAACAAAAATAGTAACAATGAATAAGAGGGCTTATAACAAATATAGATGTAAAATGTATGATTACAATAGGACAAAGGATAGGAGGCAAGGACAAAGTGTACTGTCCTGAGTTTCTTTGACTACATTTGAAATGATACAGTATTACTTAAAAGTAGTAAACCCTAGATCAAGGGTCTGCACACTTTTTCTCTAAGGTTTAAACACTGAGTATTTTAGGCTTTGCAGACCATGCTACTTCTATAACTACTAAACTCTGCTACTGGAGCATGAAGCAGCCACAGAAGACCCAGAAACAATAGCGTGACTGTGATTCAATACAATTTTATTAATAAAGACAGGAGGCTGGCCAAAGAGCTGTAATGTGTTAACCTCTGCTAAAAATCAACTTCCGTTTTACATCTGTGCATTTCACTATATCTAAATTATACCTCCAAAAACATTTTTAAATGCTCTATCTACATAAAGTGTGTGTGTTTCGTTTACATGTGTGCTATCTATAGAATGTGTGTATAACCACCTCACAACTACCTTCTCATTCTTCATTCCCCTATTTATTCAAACTATACTTGTACAAGAATGATGTTTCTATAAGGCAGATCTAATCATAGTTAATCCTAGTTCAATATTTTTCAATTGATCCTCATTGCCTCCAGAAATAAATGATCCAGGCCTTCACAAACAAAAGACTCACCTGGAACACACCCTCTATACCTTTCCAAATCCTCCCTCAACTTATTATGATCCTCCCTCAAAGTATTATTTCTCCTTCAAGGATCAGCAAGTTCACTCCAAATATCACATCTGCAATGGGTGCTGTGATTTGCCTTTTTGCTTTTAATATATGACTGGAGGACTTATTCTTTCAGATATTTACACTGCTGCTGGAAGACCAAATGTAGCTATGATTCCCCTCAGGCATTCCCTGGGTTAAAAAAGAGGCATTTTACACAAGGTCATGCCCCTTCCTAGGGTTATACAGATGTAACAATGGGCTATCCAGGGGCTGCTGCTGCTAAGTCACTTCAGTCGTGTCTGACTCTGTGTGACCCCATAGACGGCAGCCCACCAGGCTCCCTCGTCCCTGGGATTCTCCAGGCAAGAACACCAGAGTGGGTTGCCATTTCCTTCTCCAATGCAGGAAAGTGAAAAGTGAGAGTGAAGTCACTCAGTCGTGTCCGACTTTTAGTGACCCCATGGACTGCAGCCTACCAGGCTCCTCTGTCCATGGGATTTTCCAGGCAAGAGTGCTGGAGTGGGGTGCCATTGCCTTCTCCAATCCAGAGGCTAGAAATGGTCAATACCATTGTCCCAACTGGGGAAAAGTATAAACAGTCACCACAGTCTGGTCTCAGAGCTCCCTGAGAAATTGGAAGTTGAAGCTTCCATGGAGATTGCATCGCATGCTGACTACTGCCTCTGCCTATTTCTGTTTCCTTCCCTTCCCTTACCCCAGTTTTCATTCTGAAGGTACTGCCTACAAAATTTGCACTTCTCTGACTCATAATTTGTATCCTGGGAAATCCAGTCTGCAATATTTTTTGGAATCACTTTCCTTATAACCTGCATAGGAGTTTGTTTTCCCAGCTTTGTACTTCATTTGCTGTTTCTATGCTTTCTTCCTTTTTGTAGTATCTAACATTTCCAATAGTCATATGTCATCCATATGTTGATTTTACCAAGAATTCTGCAAAATTTTGGAAGAGCCATATATTAATTTTTGGGTCTTTCTGGTGGCTCAGACAGTAAAGAATTTGCCTGCAATGCAAGAGACCCAGGTTTGATCCTTGAGTGGGGAAGATCCCTTGGAGAAGAGGATGGCTCAGTTCAGCTCAGTTGTTCAGTCATATCTGAAGCTTTGTGACCCCATGCACTGCAGCACATCAGCCTTCCCTGTCCATCACCACCTCTCGGAGCTTACTCAGACTCCTGCACATTGAGTCAGTGATGCCATCCAACCATCTCATCCTCTGTCGTCCCCTTCTCCTCCTGCCTTCAATGTTTCCCAGCATCAGGGTCTTTTCTGATGAATCAGTACTTCACATCAATATTGGAGTTTCAGCTTCAGCATCAGTCCTTCCAATGAATATTCAGGACTGATTTCCTTTAGGATGGACTGGTTGGATCTCCTTACATTCTAAGGGACTCTCAGGAGTCTTCTCCAACACCACAGTTCAAAACAATCAGTTCTTCAGTGCTCAGCTATCTTTATAGTCCAACTCTCACATCCATACATGACTACTGGAAAACCCATAGCTTAGACTAGACAGATCTTTGTTGGTCAAGTAATGTCTCTGCTTTTCTAATATGCTGTCTATGTTTGTCATAGCTTTTCTTCCAAGGAGGAAGCATCTTTTGATTTCATGGCTGCAGTCACCATCTGCAGTGATTTTGGAGCCCAAGAAAATAAAGTCTGTCACTGTTTCCATTGTTTCCTCATCTATTTGCCATGAAGTGATGGGATCAGATTCTAAGATCTTAGTTTTTGGAATGTTTGGTTTTAAACCAGCTTTTTCACTCTCCTCTTTCTCCTCATCAAGAGGCTCTTGAGTTCTTCTTCACTTTCTTCTATTAAGAGTGGTATCATCTGCATATTTGACATTATTAATATTTCTCCCATAAATCTTGATTTCAGCTTGTACTTCATCCAGCCTGGCATTTCACCTGATGTAGTCTGAATATAAGTTAAATAAGCAGGATGACAATGTACAGCTTTGACACACTCCTTTCCCAGTTTGGAACCAGGCCATTGTTGAATGAGTAGAGAATGGATACTCAGTATTCGTGCCTAGAGGATTCTATGGACAGAGGGACCTGGCAGGCTTCAGTCCATAGGGTTACAAAGAGTTGGACACAACTGAACGACTAACACTTTCACTTTCATATATGAATTTGGGGGATACCAGTATACCTAGTCATCAAGAGATAATAAATATATTTCCTTATCTGTTAGATAGTTCCAAACTTTGGAAAAAATCCTATACCCAGCTGCATATGAATTTCTATATATGCATTACTAAAAGCAACAGGATGATTTTAGTTATTGAAATAAAAAAGCAATTATTATTGTGAGTAAAATAAGAAAGATATGTGCATTTGACTGATGCAACTTCGAATGTTTCCCCTAACTAATTTTGCAAAATGCATTTCAGGATAAATTTTCTTCATTTACCCTTTTTTTTTTTTTGCTGCATTACAATTTTTCGATAAAGAAGCAATTAACAGCTACTTAATCTCATTTACCTCATTACTTAAAGAAATGAATTAATGGTCAACTTTAAGGGAGGAAAAAGTCTAAACGCAGTAAAAATATAAGTTAAAACTTCCTCCTTACCTGAAGGAAATGTGAAGAGAATAGCGATCAACCTCCCGGGGAGGGCAAATGTCACGCTTTCATGAGAAGCATGGTGGAAAGATCGATGACAAGTTCTCTGTTTCTCTTTGATCTCTCTCACAATGTAATTTGGGGAAGTTGATTTCTTTGTTCATTTGGCTTGTGAAATGTGTAACCTCTATCGATCTAAGGATTAAGAATGATACCTCTTTCATGACAAAAACCTCAGGAAATGGTATATAAGAGAGCAGAAGGGTTCCCCAGAAACACTATGGAGAATATATGAAAGAGGACAGAAGTGTTTCCTAGTGGATACAGTGATGGCTCAAGGGATCGAAGTGGAAAGTCAAAGAGGAGAACAAGAATGCAAAGACAGTGAACAGCCATAAACTCTTAGATTCTAAGATGATTTAAGAACAACTTTCATCTAGAAATAATAGAGTCAAATTATCTATTAGGTAACTAATAAATTGGTACAGTGACTTGAAAGATGGGTCCTTATACAGAACTCCTGCCATTCCCTAAACACTGGGATGCTGTTCCTGCCCTACCTTTTCCTTCCTCTATCTCCATCTTCCTCCACTCCTTCATCTCTCTCTCTCTTTCTCTTTTTTTTTTCTCTCTTGAATACACACATTTTCTCCTTCCAGATATGTGTGTGTGTATGAACTATAAGATACTCAGCGTTTGCATTCTGGATGCTCACCCCCACTGGGGTTACTTGAGTAAAGAATTATATTAAAAAACTTGGAGAAGTGGATGAAATCAGCTCTGTAAACTCGGAGATAGCTTATAACTGTGATAGCCATTTCCTCTTTGTAATTTGTACCTCTAAGAGCTAACAATGAACTGAACTGAACTGAAGAGCTAACAAAAACATGAAACTGTGTGGGTGGTTCAAGAGAGGGCATGGAGTTTCTTTCCAGTTATAAATGGCTCTTGCATAAACCTGATGCCTAAGCAGGTGGCTATAACACCACTGGAGACTACACGCCTCAATTCTAATTTAACAGAAAAAGGTAGAAAAAGAATTCAATTAAGGCTAGAACTACCTTTAATAACTGGTTGAGAAATATGTATCAGATGAAAAGAATAAATTGAAAAGGAGGCTTGAAGGCCAGATAGCATTATGAGTTCAGGCTGGGAGACCTCCTGCTCTAAACACACAGAATTTTTAGATAAGATAGATAAAAATAAAATTGAAAAGACATATCCAGGATCAAAAGTACGATAAGCTTCTCCATGCACAAGAAATGCAACCAAAATGCAAAGCGGTGAGTAGGACCAGAACCAATTCCTGCTGGAGTCGGGGCTGGGGACAGAGACAGAGGGACACTGGGCTCCTGGGGAGCGTTGGTGAATGCACGTCCCTGTGTGTGTTACCGAGAGGAAGCCTGGGTCAGAGCTGAAAACCAAACTAACCCAGGACTAACTTGCTCTGAAAAGAGACTAAAACAACTGTTTACTGACTTAGAGATGCGGGTAATAGGAGACTGTATAGGCCAGAGGGTCCCAACCTCCAGATGCTAATGCCTGATGATTTGAGGTGGAACCAATGCAATAATAATAAGAGTAAAGTGCACATTAAATTTGGTGTATTTGAATCATCCCTAAATCATTGCTCCCTCACCATTGACTGTGGATAAACTGTCCTGCGTACAACTTGTCCCTAGTGTTCCAAAGGTAGGGGACCTCTGCCACTTAAGGAATTTGGAAAAGAGGCATATCTAAGCCAAGAGAAGGCACCCATTGGCTTGTTGACTGGACTTATGATTCTCTAGTAACACTGGCAGGCAAGGACACAGGGTCCTCCATGTAAAATGTGTTTCTGCACTGAGGATGGGGAAGCTAAGGAGAAAAATCACCAAATTATAGGGAAGAAAAGGAAAGAGGGTGAGAGAGAAACAGCTGACTGCAAAGAAGAGACTAAAAAAAAAAAAAAAGCAAAATCACAGAAAAAATATGCCATAAGTCAGCTAACAAAGTCAAAACATCAATGCAAATGTCTCCAGATATAATAGCAAGCGAGGAAGAAGGGAAGTAAAATCCTCAGGTGCTCAAAAATATAACATAAGTAATGCCATTCATTGAAAACCAGCAGTAATGATCACATCCAAGAGGGAAAAATAAAAGATTTACAGACAGATAGTAAAAAGAACTAGATAGTGATCTCAGAAGTAAAACAAGTAGACACTGACAGGAAAATAACCTCATGAGAGGAATATCCTGAAATTATCTGTGTGTGTTTAGTCATTCAGTCATGTCCGACTCTTTGTGACACTGTAGCCCTCCAAGCTCCTCTGTCCATGGGGATTCTCCAAGCAAGAATCCTGGGGTGGGTTGCAATGCCCTCCTCCAGGGGATCTTCCCAACCCAGGGATCGAACCCAGGTCTCCCACATTCCAAGCTGATTCTTTACTATCTGAGCCAGCAGAGAAGCACAAGAATATTGGAATGGGTAGCCTATCCCTTCTCCAGGGGAACTTGCCGACCCAGGAATCAAAGTGGGGTCTCCTGCATTGCAGGTGAGCTACCAGGGAAGCCATTCTATAACCATATAGTGGAAGCTATTCAGCAAGAAAAAAGAGAGGGCCCTGATACATGTTACATCAGTTCAGTTCAGTTGCTCAGTTGTATCTGACTCTTTGTGACCCCATGGACTGCATGATGCCAGGCTTCCCTGTCCATCACCAACTCCTGGAGCTTACTCAAACGCACGTCCATAGAGATACTGAAGCCATCCAACCATCTCATCCTCTGCCGTCCCCTTCTCCTGCCTTAAATCGTTCCCAGAATCAGGGTCTTTTCCAAAGAATCAGTTCTTCGCATCAGGTGGCCAAAGTACTGGAGTTTCAGCTTCAGCATCAGTCCTTCCAAAGAATATTCAGGACTGATTTCCTTTAGGATGGACTGGCTGGATCTCCTTGCAGTCCACGGGACTCTCAAGGGTCTTCTCCAACATCACATGTTACATGATCAGTCTCAAAATAACTATGCTGAGTGAAAGAATCCAGGGAGAAAAAGTACATACTGTACAATGCAAATAAAGTTCTAGGAAATGCAAATTGAAACACAGGAATAAAAGCAGATCATAACTGAGTAGGGATGGGGGGGCCAGAGGGAGAAGAAAGGAGTTATAAAGTGGAAAAAGAAAACCTCCTGAGGTGATGGATATATTCATTATATTTATTGTGGTGATGGTTTCACGGCTGTATACATATATAAAAATGAACAAATGGTGCAATTTCAATAGGTACATTAGTATACATCAGTGACGTGTCAATTAAACTGAAACATTGTGGGAGTAAAGAGATAAATAGGTTAAAGTGTGAATTTCAGTGATAAGACTTGAAGATCTAAAATAAAGCAAAGGCAGAGAATATAAACATTTGAAGAAGTAATGACTGAATTTTTTTTTCAAAATTAAAACACCAAAAAAAGATACCCCTCAAAAATTGAAAGGGTTCTCTGAAAATTGTAAAGCGTACATGAAATGGGCACATTATGAAAAGTATGTAATGAGATCCAAATGAAAGGTGCTCTAAAACAGTAAGATTGAAGAATTGTAAAATTCAAGTATAGAAATTGTGAATTATCTCACTGATAAAGAGAAAAGAGTTGGTGTCTTAAGAAGTGATAAGATCGGCTTGCTAATGACTTCAGATTTTATTTACAGTGGGAATAAACAGCTAGGACGTGTGACATATGACCTATCTATGAGAAGGATATACTTTATTAAGATATACTTAATCTACACAATTAAGATCATGGCATCCAGTCCCACCACTTCATGGCAAATAGATAGGGAAACAATGGAAACAGTGACAGATTTTATTTTCTTGGGCTCCAAAATCACTGTAGATTGTGACTGCAGCCATGGAATTAAAAGATACTTGATCTTTGGAAGAAAAGCTATGACCAACCTAGACAGCATATTAAAAAGTAGAGACATTATTTTGCCGATACAAGTCTGTCTAGTCAAAGCTACAGTTTTTCCAGCAGTCATGTACGGATGTGAGATTTGGACCATAAAGAAGGCTGAGCACCAAAGAACTGATGCTTTCAAACTATGATGTTGGAGAAGAGAGTCCCTTGGACTGCAAGGAGATCAAACCAGTCAGTCAATTCTAAAGGAAATCTATCTTGAATATTCATTAGAAGGAATGATACTGAAGCAGAAGCTCCAATACTTTGGCCATCTGATGAGAAGAGCTGACTCATTAGAAAAGACCCTGATGCTGGGAAAGGTTGAAGGCAGGAGGAGCAGGGGACCACAGAGGATGAGATGGTTGTATGGCATCACCAACTCAATGAACATGAGTTTGTACAAATTCTGGGAGACAGTGAAGGGCAGGGAAGCCTGACATGCTGCAGTGCCGCATGGGGCCACAAAGAGTAGGACATGACTGAGCGACTGAACAACAGTGAAATGAGAAGTAGTATAAATAATCTTCAACCAAGTCTAGAAGCTTGTTGATTGGAAGTAGCCAGAAAAGAGAACCATGGCCATTTATTAATGTTTGTCATGAGCTAGAGAAGGAAAAACAGCCGTGCTACCATCATTCCTAAAATACGGAATAAACTGAAAAAATAATGCTAAAATAAAAGTATAAAAGCTAACTTTGAAACAAAACAGAAGAAAAAAAAATACATGATTTTTATCAGAGTACAGGAAGTTATCCCTAGAGACAAATTAGGATATAATTAAAGAACTATAGATGCTTTAACATTTTCAAACATTCAGATTTTATCTCAAAGGACTGGCATTACTCATAAAAGTAAGGTTAGCTTCCTTGAATACTTATCAAAGGAATTGCCAGAAAAGTAGAGGTAACTAAAAACAAACACAAACTAATAACATCCCCCTTCCAAAAACAATACATTTTCTAAACAAAGACTTGGAAAAAAATAGACGAGAAGAGTGGTGGTAGTGATGGTGGTTCAGCTGCCAAGTCATGTCTGACTCTTGTGACCATATGGACTGTATGTAGCCGAGGCTACAGTCCATGGGATTTCCCAGGCAAGAATACTGGAGTGGGCTGTCATTTCCTTCTCCAATAGACAAGAAGGTTCTTCTTTAAAATCTGGTGTGTTCATTATGAAAATTTAGAATAAAAGTGAAAAGTGAGGAGTTATTAATACCAAAAAGTAAGGAGTTATTGATACTGGGGGTGGTGTTGGTGGGTTATAAGGATTTCCTGTTTTGATCATGTTCCTGTTTAACATGAGACATTAAATTTCATAACTGTATCTTCAAGTTAACTTTTGCAAAGCATTTGGCAATATTCTGTTAAGTATAAAGTAGTAAAATGTGGTCTGGGAAATATTTTTGGTAAATTCAAAAATGGTTAACAATTATGCCTCAAATACATTGATTAATGACTATGTCAGCTTGAAGAGAGGTCCTAATGATGAGCCACAAGCTTTGGTCTTGTATGCTGTCATTTTTAATATTTTTATTATCTAAGGCATGGAAAACATGCTTATGAAATTTGTCAATTACATAAAGCTGGAAAAGAGACCTAATACAGTAACTAGCTGAATTATGATGTTAAATGTTCTTGACTGGCTGGAAATCTAAGCCTCTCCTAGCAAAATTTATTTTAGCATCAGTAATAACCTAAAATGCCCATTTTGAACAAATGCATTATCTGTATTATTAAGTTATACAATGCTTATAAATAATTATGCAACCTTAATTTACTTTATCACTGACTCAGCAGACATGAGTTGTTAAGCAACTTCCAGGTGATAGTGAAGGACAGGAAAGCCTGGAATGCTGCAGTTCATGGGGTCGCAAGAGTCAGACATGACTTAGCGACTGAACAACAACAATTTACTTTATGGGTAAATGTTAAAATTATGGCATCTATGATACTACATTTATAGTATTGCTTCAAAAAATTTTGATACATTTTAATTAAGTCTTTGCACATAAATAAGAACCTAGGAATTATCCCAAAATGAACACAACCATACAATCACCACCCAGATCTATAAAGAAACCATTGCCAGCAACACAGGTGCTCTTACTACGTCCTTTTCCAGATACAGTCACCTCTCCTCCTCAACGAACTGCCCCAGAGATTCATCCATGTGGTGGTGTTTAGCTGCTGATTCCTCATTTCCATGTTGCCTAATAGTACATTATGTAGTATACAACTCCTTATTGATCAAGCCTAGGGAATTGTTGAACATGTGTATATTTCCAGTTTGAAGTTGTTATAAATGATGCTGCTATTAACATTCGTGCTCATGTCTTTCACCACTTCTTTGTACCTCTCTCTTGGATACATGCCCAGGAAGAGAACTTTTTTTGTATATTTTTAAAATTCTATTTATTTGGCTGGGTTGGATCTTAGTTGTGGCATGTGGGATATTTTTCACTGTGGTGCATATAGGCTTAGTTGCTCTGTGGCATATGGGATCTTAGCTCTCTGACCACAGATCAAACACACATCCACTGCCTTGTAAGGCAGATTCTGAACCACTGCACCACTAGGGAAATTCCATGTTTTTTAAATTTAATCAATTTCACCAACATTTTTTAAAGTAGTTGAACTGATTTTTACCACTCCCATCCATGATATGCCCTAGGAACTTCGTAAGAGTTTCTGCTATTCCAAATGCTTGCCACAACTTAGCATAGTTAGGCTTCATTTCTGCAGTTGTTTTCTAAATGCAGTCTTGCAGGTTTGACTTATATTTTCTTGGTAACCACTTTCATTCTGTTGACAGCAGGACTCATTATAAAACTATTGTAAACTACGACAAAATGTTATGAGTGCAAATAGGCCATATAAAACAAAATATAGATCCCCAAAATAAAACCACATGTATATATGTGTATAGTGAAAGTGAAGTTGCTCAGTCGTGTCCGACTCTTTGCGACCCCATGGACTGTAGCCCGCCAGGCTCCTCTGTCCATGGGATTCTCCAGGCAAGAATACTGGAGTGGGTTGCCGTTTCCTTCTCCAGGGGATCTTCCCAACCCAGGGATTGAACCCAGGTCTCCTGCATTGCAGGCAGATGCTTTATCCTCTGAGCCACCAGGGAAGCCACCTATAATACTAGCATGTAAATTGTGACAAAGGTAGCATAGGAAAATAGTAGAGAACAAAGGTACTTTTTTCAATAATATATTCAGGATGAACTGGATATCCATGTGTAAAAAAGTGAAAGGTGGCCTTGCCTTATAGTATACTGAGATCAAGGTAAAAATGTAGCTTTAATTGTGAAAAGTAGAACATGGAAGCTTATAGAACTTGATTTAAGAGAATAACATCATATTCTTGGGGTTGGGAATGATTTCTTAAACAGGAATAAAATCACTAGCTATAAAGGGAAAGATGCATAAATTAGGTTATATTGAAGTTAGAAATTTTTATTAAAAGACATTAATAGAAGAGTGAAACGGCTAACCATGGTTTTCGGGCAGCATATTTTCAAACATCACTGACTCAGGGGACAAGAGTTTGAACAAACTCTGGGAGATAGTGAAGGACAGGAAAACCTGGTGTGCTGCAGTCCATGGGGTGATGAAGCATTGGACATGACTGAGCGACTAAATAGCAAATTTCAAAACATGCAAGCAAGGAAAATACTCATATCCAAACGGTACGGTGGGCCAGTGGCTAAGAATCTACCTTATAATGGAAGGGGCTCTCGTTCAATTCCTGGTCAGGAAAATAGGATCCCACGTGTGCGGGGCATCTACTGAAGCTGGGTGCTGCAATAAAGATCCTATGTGCCACAACTGAGACCCAGTGCAGCCAGATAAATAAATATTTTTTAAAAACACAGAGAGATGTCATGGGGAGGGAAGTGGGAGGGGGGTTCATGTTTGGGAACGCATGTACACCTGTGGTGGATTCATATCAATGTATGGCAAAACCAATACAGTATTGTAAAGTAAAATAAAGTAAAAATAAAAAATTTTTAAAAAAAATTAAAAAAAATAAATAAATAAAAATAAAAAACACAAAAAAACAAAATGTATAAACAAGGCCTGCAAACCAATAAGACACATTCAGACTTCCCAATTTTACAAATGGATGAGGAACTTTAACAGGCAGTTCCCAAAAAAGGACTATATGTTACAAAGCATAAAAAGTTGCTCAACGTCAGGGCTCGACATTTTCAGAAAACAATTTAAAAACTAAGAATATTCAAAGAGAGTAACATCATTATGAAAGGACTTAATCTTACATATTACTTTGGGGAAACCAAAGATGCGTAAGCTTTGTAAGAGGAAATAAAGGAGTAACTTAATTTCTGTCTTCTACTATTTAAAAGCCTAAAGATATAAAGTTTCCCAGCGATGTTACAATACAAAATAATCCAAAAGTATATATTCTTTATGTATAAAAATTATATAGTTTCAACTTATTTTTTTGAAATGTAAATTCTGATTAGACTAAATGAAGATTTTATCTTTTAACTCAGTACTCTCAATTGGATTTGTCTGTATAAATTGTCTCAATTGGATTTCTCAGTATACAAGTTCTTTTCATTTTGGATTTTGACCAAAGAAGAAAACTAAATATCAAACTGATTTTAACAAATCTGAAACAGGTGCTTTTCTGGAAGAACAAAAGTCTTGTCAAATATGATTTTCCTTCAAGGGTCCAGCATACTATACTATACTATACTATACTATAGTATATAAGAAATATGCAGGGATGTCTCTTTACAATGTTGATATCATCCAGATATGAATTGTCTCATTAGAGTCAGCACATTTCATGTGATTAGGGAAAATCAGAAGCAAATTCATCTATCAAGATCTCAGTTTCATATCCATCGCTTCAGAGGTAAATGACTGTATCTGAGTTGTGAGAAACTGACTTACTGCAGGGCAAGTTTGCTCTGTGCTGTGATTAGTCACTCACTTGGGCCGGACTCTGTGACCCCATGGACTGTAGCCCACCAAGCTCCTCCATCCACGGAATTCTCCAGGCAAGAATA
Organism: Ovis canadensis; assembly: GCF_042477335.2. NCBI lineage: Eukaryota > Metazoa > Chordata > Mammalia > Artiodactyla > Bovidae > Ovis > Ovis canadensis. Next base: position 124,664,970 of record NC_091248.1, on the reverse strand, counting down.
CTGGAGTGGGTTGCCAAGTCCTCCTCCAGGGGATCTTCCCAACCCAGAGACTGAACCCAGGTCTCCCACATTGCAGGAGGATTCTTTACTGTCTGAGCCACCAGGAAAGCCTGGCAGGGCAAGTTTATTTTCATGTATTTTTCAAAAATATAAAGTATTTCTATGGAATTTCACCAGTCAATTATATTAAGATCTTTGATGTAAAGTGTCAGGTTTTTTAAAAATATCAATTATTACCTTAAGATTGTGCTATAAGATATAAGAAAATAAAAGCTACACAAAAGAACTATATGGTTGCATAAAACTTCATTAAGGCTAGATAGCAGCTGAAACTAATGTGAATCCCACATTGTCTGATCAGCTTCTTTTTCTGCATATCAGAAAATCTTGAATATGTATATGACCTGTAATTCTTAAAGTTACTTACCAAATAGTGTAAATGATATATGGTCTTTTTTTTTTTTTAATCTCCTAGCCATACACAACTGGGTGAAAACTGACTCTCATGTGTATTATTTCAGATGATGGTATTAGGAAAAGAAATTTAAAGTTATAGAGGGTCAGATTTCATTGTAACAATTTTTAAAACATCAAAGCTGATAACACCAGCAATAGAAAGGATTATCGCTATCAGTAGTGAGTTCTCCATTCCTGGAGATACTCAAGTGAAGGCTGCATAATAAGAATTTCCTCATAGCAAAATATTACATAGTCTGGGACAGTAGACTCAATGTCCACTAATTTCATTTACTAAGAAAGCTGAAATGGAATGCAAATTATTACATTGAATTTTTTATCAAGTTTTTAAAATTTTTCTTATTGCATTTAAAGTAACAGTTATGATCCAAGTTTTGGTTGATCTATTTTATTATCATCAGGGGAGATTTCATTTATACCACTGCTAAGTAACATGTGACTATATATAACTTTCATTATTAAAAAGTGGATGGTCATTTCCATTTTTACTGTTAATAACTCCCCTGGCTCATTTACTCAACAATTATTTACAGAGCACTTTTATATGCCGACCATTAAAGATTTTTTTAAAGAATTTTTCATAAGCAATTTGTACTAGACCTTTTTTGTAACTGATGATACAGTTTATGTATTTGGAAAATGTACAAAAATCTTCTTTATCTCATAAGCATTTATTACTGGGAAAATCAAATACCTAACATACTTTTAATGTGCATAGAAATGAGATTTTGTTTGAAAAAATAAAGGCAAATGAAAATATTATGAGAAAGTCAGGGTCAATGAAGTCATGGTTCTTCTCTGCACCTACTAGGAAGCTGCTGTTTGATCCTTACCTGTAGGAAAGGCTGAAGAATTTCACCTTGTACATGTGTGAGCAAGAGGTCAATTTGATGTTTGTAAATCTACTGTCTAATTCATGTTCTTCATCTCTGGTCTGCATTCTTATTAAAGTCTACAGAATTTGGAAACAATATGTTTAATTAGAAACGATTTGCTAACTGCTCTAGTCAAGTGCACACCCATTGGCTTTGTTCAGAAAATGCCATCATTCTCAAGATGTCATTCTTTGTGATAAGAAAAGAAAAAACATTGTTCTCTGTGCAGCTCACAAAACTTTGTTTGGTGGGGGTGAAGGAGATAAGTTTATAGATTAAAAAAGGTTTAAGAGCTCAAATACACATCTTTAGGTTATCAAATACATCTAACCTCTATTCATAGAGTGAACTGAAAGAGAGATATAGCTGCAGAAATCAACGAAGTGATGCAACTCCAAACAAATCCTGAATACATGAATAAGTAAATTCAGGATAGCCCACTTTTTTGAGTCAAGGAATGAGTTTTATTTGTCATTTAACAACCACCGCCAAGTATGATACCCTACAGATAGCACTCAATAAATACACGTTATACATGAAAATGATACCATTTTAATGGCAGAAAATGAAGATTAACTAAAGAGACTTTTGATGAGGGTGAGAGAATGACAAAAGTGGCTTGAAACTCAATGTTAATAATAATAATATCACGGCATCATGTCCCAAAGCTTCATGGCAAATAGAAGGGGAAAAAGTGGAAGCAATGACAGATTTGATTTTCTTGGGTTACAAAATCACTACAGAAATTAAAAGATATTTTCTCTTTGGAGGGAAAGCTATGACAAAACTAGGCAGTCTATTAAAAAGCAGAGAAATCAATTTGCCAACAAAGGGCCATTATACCCAAAGCAATCATTTTTCTAGTGGTCATATATGGATGTTAGAGTTGGACTATAAAGAAAGCTGAGTGCCAAAGAACTGATGCTTTTGAACTGCAGTGCTGGAAAAGACTCTTGAGAGTCCCTTGGACTGCAAGAACAAACCAGTTAGGTATTCCTAAAGGAAATTAGCCCTGAATATTCATTGGAAGGACTGACGCTGAAGCTGAAGCTCCAAAGCTCCAGTACTTTGACCACCTAATGCAGAGCTGACTCATTAGAAATGATCTTGATGGTGGCAAAGACTAAAACCAACAAGAGAATGGAACAAAAGGGGATGAGATGCTTAGAGAGCATCACCAACTGAGTGGACTTGGATGTGAGCAAACTCTAGGAGATAGTGAAGGACAGAAGAACCTGGTGTGCTGCAGTCCATGGGGTCACAAAGAGTTGGACATGACTTAGCAAGTGCACAAACAACAACAGAGTAAATGAATTTCAGAGTTAATTGCTTGCTCAATGTGTCCCACACACTTCTTCCGCTGCTGTGTCCAGAAGTCTGTTTTCTACGTCTGTGTCTCAATTCCTGCCATGCAAATAGGTTCATCAGTACCATTTTCCTAGATTCCATTCTTCAGTTCATCAGTTCAGTCGCTCAATTATGTCCGACTCTTTGCGACCCCATGAATTGCAGCACGCCGGGCCTCCCTGTCCATCACCAACTCTTAGATTCTATATATATACACGTGTGTGTGTGTGAATATGCGGTATTTGTTTCTCTCTCTCTGACTTACTTCACTCTGCATAACAGGTTTTAGGTCACCTCAGTTCAACTGACTCACATTTATTCCTTTTCATGGCTTAGTAATATTCCATGGTAGGGCTTCCTAGGTGGCGCTAGTGGTGACGAATATGTCTGACAATGCAGGAGACGTAGGAGCCACAGGTTGGATCCCTGGGTCAGGAGATTCCCCAGAGCACACATGGCAACCCACTCCAGTATTCTTGTCTGGAGAATCCCACAGACAGAGAAGCCTGGGCGGCCACCATCCATATAGGATTGCAAAGAGTCAGGCATGACTGAAGCAACTTAGCACACACACATACAATATTCCATTGCATGTATGAACTTCCCAGGTGGCTCAGTGATAGAGAAAAAGTCAGCCTACTAATGTAGAAGACCCCAGAGATGTGGGTTTCATCCCTAGATGAGGATGATTCCTTGGAAGAGGAGATGGCAACCTGCTCCAGTGTTTTTGCCAGGAAAATTCCATGGACAGAGGAGCCTTGCAAGCTACAGACTATGGGGTCACAAACAGTCATAAAAAGATTGAGCATAATATTCCTCTGTACATATGTACCACAACTTCTTTATCCATTCATCTGTTGATAGATACCTAAAAAGTAGCATTGACATATATATACCAATAGAAACATAGTAGGAAGCTGCTAGATTAGACAGGGAGGCCAGCTTGGTGCTCTGTGATGACTGAAGGGAAGGGATGGAGGGATGGGAAGGAGGCTCAAGAGGCATATATATATATATATATATATATATATATATATCAATCATATATATATATAAATCAATCATATATATATATAAATCAATCACATATATATATATATATATATATATATATATATATATATATATATATATATATATTCCCTGCCTCTTGAGCAGGTCCAAGACCTGCCTCTTGACCTGCCTCTTGAGAAATCTGTGTGCAGGTCAGGAAGCAACAGGTAGAACTGGACATGGAACAACCGACTGGTTCCAAATAGGAAAAGGAGTACGTCAAGGCTGTATACTGTCACCCTGCTTATTTAACTTCTATGCAGAGTGCATCATGAGAAACACTGGACTGGAAGAAACACAAGCTGGAATCAAGATTACTGGGAGAAATGCAGTTGACACCACCCTTATGGCAAAAAGTCAAGAGGAACTAAAAAGCCTCTCGATGAAAGTGAAAGAGGAAAGTGAAAAAGTTGGCTTAAAGCTCAACATTCAGAAAACAAAGATCATGGGATCCGGTCCCATCACTTCATGGGAAATAGATGGGGAAACAGTAGAAACAGTGTCAGACTTTATTTTTTGGGGCTCCAAAATCACTGCAGATGGTGACTGCAGCCATGAAATTAAAAGACGCTTACTCCTTGGAAGAAAAGTTATGACCAACCTAGATAGCATATTCAAAAGCAGAGACATTACTTTGCCAACAAAGGTCCATTTAGTCAAGGCTATGGTTTTTCCTGTGGTCATGTATGGATGTGAGAGCTGGACTGTGAAGAAGGCTGGGGGCTGCAGAATTGATGCTTTTGAACTGTGGTGTTAGAGAAGACTCTTGAGAGTCCCTTGGACTGCAAGGAGATCCAACCAGTCCATTCTGAAGGAGACCAGCCCTGGGATTTCTTTGGAAGGAATGATGCTAAAGCTGAAGCTCCAGTGCTTTGGCCACCTCATGCAAAGAGTTGACTCACTGGAAAAAGACTTTGATGCTGGGAGGGATTGGGGGCAGGAGGAGAAGGGGATGACCGAGGATGAGATGGCTGGATGGCATCATGGACTCGATGGACGTGAGTCTGAGTGAACTCCGGGAGTTGGTGATGGAGAGGGAGCCCTGGCGTGCTGCGATTCGTGGGGTCACAAAGAGTCAGACATGACTGAGTGACTGAACTGAACTGAACTGATGGTTGATTTGAATTATTGTATTGCAGAAACAACAACATTGTAAAGCAATTATCCTCCAATTAAAAAAGAATTAAATTATAAATGAATATACGAATGAACAAACTGATAAATGAATGAGATCCTAGAAGCAAAAGCCCTAAAAGAAGTGGGCAAAATCCTTGGCCCTAAGGATCAATGCGAGAGAGGCACAGATCATGAAAGACAAATATAAATGGATCAGTAATAAAAAATAAAATTTTAATAATGCTAGTGATTTACATTGTATCTTCAACAAAGAAGAGCTGAAATTTTTGCCAATGGACTCACTATATATATTCTAAATACTATTCTTGGGTTAACAGTAGTTCATTCTCATAAAGAATTTAATTTTTATAATTAAAAAAATTTGATTGTCAGTATCAATTAAATTTTCAAGAAATATTAATACATATTTTCGCCATTATCTTCAAAAGGATCTAAGTGAAAGTGAAGTGATAGTCATGTCCTATTCTTCACGATCCCATGGACTGTAGCCCGAGAGGCTCCTCCATCCACAGAATTCTCCAAGCAAGAATACTGGATTAGGTTGCCTTTCCCTTCTTCATGAGATCTTCTAGACCCAGGAATCACACCCAGGTCTCCTGCACTGCAGGCAGATTCTTTACTGTGTAAGCTATCAGGGAAGTCCTTCAAAAGGACCCAGGACTTGAAACCCTAGCACTCAGAGCGGACAAAACTAGGAAAGGAGAAGCTGTCTAAAATACTATTTTAACATTTTTTTTTAACGTGGTCTACAGTTATTTCTCATGCATTAGCACAGTCCATTCTGCAAACATGATAACAATCACTTCTTTAGCATGGCAGGAAGCCTTCAACCAATCAGAATCAGCAGAGTGAGTGGACAGTGTATTTTGAAAAGCTGGAAACAAGCAAGGTCTTTCTTAGTTTTTTTCACAAAAGATGAGAGATCTTGGCATTGACCTGCTCCAGAGGTATCCAGGACACTTGACTGAGAGGATGCACAATTCAGTGAAAGTTTTAAGAATTCAGATGTTAACTTACCACAGTAGGAAACATCTTTAATTTCTGCAGCAGTTTTTAGCTAACTGTTTAAAACTGAGTGAATTTAAAAATTGATTCTCATGTATATCATCAAAACCTAGGCTCCCAGCTAGAATTTTGTACAAAAGAAAATTTGGTTATTTATTGTTTCATTCACTTAAGAAAGAAAGGAAATCAGAGGCACATTTACATAATGGAAATGTTCTCACTGGTAACTAAACATAGTTTATTGTTTATTAACAAAATAATTAAGGATGCAAATAATATCTCCATGCCATCTGCCTCAGGGATCTCTTTATTGAAGGCTCATTATTTTCCGGGCCAGAGGCTTTGCCATAAAAGAGATCGCATGAAGAAATGCAGAGCTGCAAAAAGAAGCGCACGTGTTGTCTGTGCATTCACCAAACCTGTCACTCTGTCTGCCATCCTGTCAATGATCGAAGCAAAACTGTATGGAAAATTGTGGTGGTTACAGTAACAGTCAACCAATGAATGCACATTTTATACGTACAATGGTGTATGTACCATGCAAAGCTGTTCTATGCAAACATGCAAGGGAGATATCTTATTGTATAAGCAGTGGTTTCTAAGCTAGATCCACATGAAAGTGCAGAAACATGAGGCCATTCTTCCCAGTGACATACCATGATAACTGAGACAGATATTTTTACTGACTTGAAGTGGAAAATTGCCTTATATCTCTACTTTTCAAATTTGTACACTCAGGCTCAGACCAGTTTTGGAGCAATTCCAAATATTTGAAAACAGGTTATAAAGACTTTCTCTGCTAAAGTTCTGTTTTTTGTTTGTTTGTTTGTTTTTTTTTTGAGAGAGAAGATGCAAAGAGATTATGCTGAAGATCAATATAGTTAAGTATAGCAAATATATCCTTTAGACAAAATTCAAATGTCTTTTATGAGTTCTCTGGTCTTCCCCATAACTCACGCATAAGTAACTTCCTCCTCCTTGGTCATCACGTTTTGTGTGCTTTTTTAAAAATTTCAGTTGTAGTCTCAGTTCCTGGATGGCAGCAGGCATCATGTCATTACCAAGTTCACACTTAGAATTCCTATTATCATTTTGAAGGTGTACAGTATCATAACAGGCTCTTTCAATAAATACATTCTGTAACTACAGAATCCATTTTAATAAAGACGAAAGATTTTTGGCATTGGTACACCTGGCAACATGAAACTCCCACCAAAAATGTAGTGGGTGCACATTGATATAAATGGAAAATATTTATAGTAGCCCCATCTTCTCAGGCTCTGAATCAGTAGAGAAATAATACTAGGAGAGAGACACATAACAAATGGGACTTGAAAATACAGTTGATTTTAGTGTGATCGTCTATAAATGTGTTCTTCAGATACATAAACTCATCAATTTTCCTTGCAAAGAACTTAATGGGTTTTTCCATAGGGCAAGCTTGAAACTGGTTGTTCTAGCAATGGAATATAATGATAGAAAAAAGGAAATAAAAAACAGTATCAAAGCAAAACAGCACCAAAATTTTTATTTGTCCTCATAGAATTAACATGTTCCTCTTTCATGAAAAATGTCTTCCATCTTCATGACCACCACATCATTAATTTTGACTCTTCAAAATAGATTTAAATCCATAGCTTGAAACTGAGGGAATATAGTGTAACAGAAAGCCCATCCATATATTAAGGAAGGAATGAGTCCCTTTTTAGTGCTAAAATAAGACCACCACAGACTGGGTATTTTCATAGTTCTAGGTGACTGCAGCCCTGAAATTAATAGATGCTTGCTCCTTGGAAGAAAAGCTATGATGAACCTGGACAGTGTATTAAAAAGCAGAGACATCGCTTTGCCAACAAAGGTCCATACATTCAAAGCTATGGCTTTTCCAGTAGTCATGTATGGATGTGAGAGTTGGACCATAGAGAAGGCTGAGCACCAAAGAATTGGCACTTTTGAACTACAGTGTTGGAGAAGACTCTTGAGAGTCCCTTGGACTGCAAGGAGATCAAACCTGTTAATCCCAAAGGAAATCAACCCTAAATATTCTTTCCAAGGACTGATGATGAAGCTGAAGCTTCAATACTTTGGCCACCTGATACAAAGAGCCAACTCATTAGAAAAGACCCTGATGCTGGGAAAGATTGAAGGCAGGAGGAGAAGGGGACGACAGAGGATGAGATTGTTGGATGGCATCCCAGACTCAATGGACATGAGTTTGAGTAAGCTCCGGGAGATGAGGACATGGAAGCCTGGTGTGCTGCAGTCCACGGGGTCACAAGGAGTCAGATGTGACTGAGCAACTGATAAACACCACCAACAACAGAGTTTGGCAAGTTTAAGATCAAGGCACTGGCAGATTCTGTGTCCAGCAAGAGCCATCTTTCCGGGTCATAGACGGGCGTCTTCTCTCTATGTTCTCATGTGGTGGAAGCGGTGAGGGCCATCTCTCTCTGGGGCCCCTTGAAAAGTGCACTAATGTCATCATGGGTGTCTCAAGTGGCTCAGTGGTAAAGAATCTGCTTGCCACTGCAGGGGACACCAGAGACGCAGGTTCAGTCCCTTAGTCAAGAAGATCTCCTGAAAGGGGAAATGGCAACCTGCTTCAGTATTCTTGTGGGGAAAATTTCACAGAGGAGCGTGTCAGCCTATGTGGTCACAAAGAGTCAGACACGACTGAGTGAGCACAACGTCATCATGAGGGCACTCTGATGACCGAAGCACCTCCTAGAGACCCGAGATACCATCACACTGGTGAGGTTTCAACAGGTGAATTTCAGCAGAACACAACCATTCAGTTTGTGGCAGGTTCTGCATCAACTTACAAAATAAGCCTGTGTTTTCATATGGAATATGGTGTCTGATGATCAGCATAAACATTTTGATTCAGTCATAATAAAGATTCAAAGACAAGTCGTAGTAGTTTTCAATGAGGAACTCGGTAACAAGAAGACATATTTCTGGCATCAGTGCTTTAATAAGTAATGTTCTTGTGATTCTGTTAGCCATCTCATCCACAAATCAAACCCGGGTCTCCCGCATTGCAGGCAGACACTTTACCGTCTGAGCCACCAGGGAAGCCCCACAAAACATCACGTAAGAAAAATACTTTAAACTCAATGATTGTAGGAGTCGAGCAAGAGCAGTTTTAGAGACAAGACTGGATGAGACAGGAATCTAATGTACATTTAAAAATCTGTATTTTTTGTCAATTTTCTCCATTTTTCTTTTTATTTATTGACATATTTATTGACATACAATCTTTTTTATTTATTGAAGGAGCAAGAAATGAAGGCATTCAATGGCTAACTAGACAGTTTTTGATGAATTCCTCTCAAACATTATCTTCAACTTTATGATCACCAGTTTATAAAAATGGTTGTTATAGGAAATTGAATATTTATATTTTAAACTACAAATGAACATCAGTTTTGTATTAATGAATTTTATCAATATAAAGAAAAAAAAACCACAACTCACTAGCTTTAGGGGACCTGCCCTAATATCTATACTATATATTTTCTCTAGTATTTCAGAAAGCACAAGATAAACAACTTCTGATCAAACTACAATAGTAACTTTGTTTTATGTTTGAAAAAAAATACCACTGAAACTGGTACATGAAGAATAATTCTAAGGGAGTACAGAGGCTAACAGCAGAAGTGAAAAAATCATCATAAGTGACTTGGTTTAAGGCTGTATTGGCAGTGGGTACAGAGTGAAGTGATTCATGGGAGGGTTGACAAAACAGGCTGCTGGGGTGGACTTCAGGGTCAGGGTGAGTGGGGGCAATGGCAAGGGAAAGGAAGAATCAAGAACGGCTTCTAGAGATTTGGCTTGAGGGAATTAGAGTGTGTTTTGTGTTAATTCCCAAGATTAAAAGCCAAAAACATAACAAAAACATATTAGAGAAACATATCTGGGGAAGAAAATCAGGAGTTGTGTTTTCACTTTAAATTTGAGATATCTACTAGATATTCAAGTCAAGATTCCAAGTAGCAAATATACATCTGGATCTCAGGAAGAAGTCAGGAATGATAGAAATAAAGAAGTCATGGACGTCCCTTGTGGTCCAGTGGTTGAGAAGCTGCCTGCCACCTGCAAGGGGACATGGGCTCAGTCTCTGGTCTGGGCAAATCCCACATGCTGCCGCGGAACCCATGGGCCACAAGCACTCCAGTCCATGAGCTCGAGGGCTCATATGCCCCAACTAGTGAAACCTGCACAGCCTAGAGCCAAGAGAAGCCACCGCAATGGGAAGTCTGCACAACACAACTGGAGAGAAGCCCCCTCACACCGCAGCTAGAGAAAGCCCTCGCGCAGCTTCAAGCACCCAGGGCAGCCAAAACAAATGAATATAAATAAAAGCCATCAGTATACGGATGATATTTACAGATAACATTAGAATGAAATGATCTAGTGAGAGAAGTGAGGGGGCTCCAGAATGCCAGAGAACAGGCAAGATTTGATAAATATTTATAGACAAAGGAAATAGAAAGTCCAAGTGAGGTAGGAATAAAATGAGGAGAGTATGATGCTATGAAAAACCAAAGATAAAAGCTTATCTAGAAAGAAGAACTGCTTAGTTATATACAGATTTTTTGAGACAATGTGGCATCATGCTTTTTTCAAGAGTCAAAATATCATCATGCTTTCAATCTATTAAATCTATCTTGCCAGCACTGAAATATTTTTTTCCTGTAGGAATAACTCTTATTGCTTACCACCATTCTCTCTCCTGATGGTCTTTGTTCCATTATATCACTATTTAAAATCAACTGAAAATGAGAACATCTAAAATTTTATATATGAGGGACAGTTAGGACATTTTGGACAAAGCAATTGTATAGAATGCTTTGTTTCTAACAGATATAATAACAAATATCATTTTCAAATTATTTATGAAAAGAATGGAATATTCTTCAATTAAACTAATATACATTGATTAAAAGTAAGTAAAATTATGAAAAATACAGTCCAGGATTAATATAAAATTTCTCATCTTTACTAGTTCTATTTATCATTATTTTTAAAAGTAAAATATTTTAGCACCATGGTTTTACCTTTTTGCATGACAACTAGTGTTGTTAAATATTTTACACACACACAAATAACAAAGCTTCTAACTGAATAATCTCTATGATTCTTGTCTATTGACTTATCAATATCTTGATGATTCTTTTATCCTATTTAGTAAGCTTTTTTAAAACAACAGAGATGCTATTCTTGCTACTCTTACCCATATACATAAAATGCTAATTTAAAAAGTATACATTCAATGACCTTATATAATAATAGGTATGAACATTCCCAATTTACATGTGTTTATATACGAAGTCTTGGAGAGTTTAGATGCTCCTCCCAAGGCACAAAGAACAAAAGGGTAGAAATCAGTTTGACTCTTGATGATTCTGATTGCCTTTCTTTCTCCATGAAAAAAATATTTTTATATGGGCTATTAAAAAAAAATTGTTGTAACTTTAAACTCTTGACATATATCTTTTGTTATAAAATGTGTTTCATTCAATAAAGAAACATGAAAAATACGTTAAACAGGGAGTAATAACAAAAATACTTTGACTATCTTTAAAAAATGAAAGTAAAGGGATTCTATGAACTTATTAATAGGCAAATCAAATCCCTTTAAAAATTAATGATGTGTCACTAGTTTAATACTAAAATAAAGGCAAGAAGCATTATGCTCCAATAGGAACATGGTCACCTGTTATTATTTGAATCTGGGGTTAAAGATGAATCATTCTCACCATCCATTGGCAGAAAACTTGCCAATTCAATGAAACTTTTAAAACCATCTGGTACAAGAACTAATAAGGATCTCTAATAAATAATAAACATTTATAATACATAATATAAATAATAATAAAATTTTAATAAATAATATGAGAAATGAGGAAAATGATATTATAAGCTCATGAGGAAAAATAGAAATACAGCAATGCTTAATTATATTACTAATCTAAATTTAGTGCTCAATTTTTTTCTACTCTCTCGAAAGTTTTAAACGTACATGCTGCTTATAAAGAAGTATAATTTTATTTAATATAATTAATATAATGCTGTTTGGATAGACTTATGGATAAGATTCTTATGGATACAAGAATGCTTTTATGATAAAGGTATTATCATCTAACTTATCACATCTACTGAATTCCTGAAATTGCTACTACTCAACAGTGAAGCAACATGGTGTGTGGCATATTTGCTACAATATTGTCAATAGATTAACAACAAGGCAAGACAAGAACGTGCATTTAGCACTAATTCATGGGAAACAGCGTTTATCATCTTAAAAATATGCTCTCAGAAGCTATGAAATTTCTTGACTATGAATTAACTCTAAACAGTTTGTGACTGCAATGAAATTATGGGTCACTCAATTGCAAGGTACACATTCAATAACTGAAATATAAAATAAATTTGTGAAAACATGAGACCAAATTACTTCTTTAAATTTATACATTTTTTTCGTTAAAAAATCTATATACTGTAATTTCAGGAAATGTTACACTATGGCTTACTAATAAGTTGGTGCATTATAAATTTGTTTACATAATAGGGGCTTGGGGGATATATCTGATTGACCACAAGTGAATCTAAGATTCATCTTGGAGCTGGCTTTGCATAAATATTCATTATTTATATATATCCCTGGTGGCTCAGATGGTAAAGAATCTGCCTGCAATGTGTGAGACGTGGTTTCAATCCCTGGGTTCAGAAGATCCCCTGGAGTAGGAAATGGTAACCTCTTCTAGTATTCTTGCCTGGAGTATCCCCATGGACAGAGGAGCTTGGTGGGCTACAGTTCATGGGATCACAAAGAATCAGACACAACTAAGCGTTTAAGCATACACACATACACACATATATGTGTGTATATGGGATGCCCCAGTGGTTCAGGAGCAAAGAATCTGCCAGCAAAGCAGGAGACACAGGATACAAGAGTTTGAACCCTGGGTCGGGAAGATGCCCTGCAGGAGCGTATGGCAACACACTCCAGTATTCTTGCCTAGAAAATCCCATGGATAGAGGAGCCTCCCGGTGGGCTACAGTCCACGGGGTCACCAAGAGCTCCACAGGAGCATGAAGTGACTAGCACAGCACAGCACACATCTATACATGTGTGTTTGTACATATATATTTGAAATTATCCTTTAGGGTAGCTTTAGGTTGTTAAAGCGTCTGACAATGCAGAAGACCCGGGTTTGATCCCTGGGTCGGGAAGATCCCCTGGAGAAGGAATTGGCAACCCACTCCAGTATTCTTGCCTAGAAAATCCCACGGACTTAGGAGCCAGTAGGCTACAGTCCATGGGGTCGCAAAGAGTCCGACACGACTGAGCCTAGGTTGTTAAATACAATGAGTGTGGCTAAAGCCCATGCCTTCTTTCATTCACCAGTCACTGTTATCACTTCAAGGTTAATTTTCTTTTCAGAGTGCTGATTCTCCTGCAGTCCCAACAAATTCTACAGATTGTTTATGGACGAATACTAATCATTAATTGGATGGCTAGTTTTCAAAAGCTAAATTACATGGGATCCACACACTCAGTCTACAGTTTGTGATCTCTTTTTAGAACTGCTACGTGTGCTGTGCTCAGTCATGTCAGACTTTGCGACCCCCAGACTGTGCCTGCGACCCTGCCAGGCTCCTCTGTTCATGGACCTGCTCTTATTCAAACACAGTGAAAGAGCTCTATATTACTGTTTTGTTTTTTTTTTTTTTCTCTCTCTACATTTGCTTCTTATTTACAGTGTGATAAGCATTGAGCTAAGCAGTTGATTTCTTTAATACTTCAGCACAGCTCTAAGAAATGTATGTTATACCTATTTAAAAGATGATGAAATTAAAAATTAGAGGGGTTTGGTGATTCTCCCTGGTTTGCACAGATGGCTAGGGGAGGGGGCCTGGAATCAGATCCAAGACTGAGATTCTAAACTCTGTGCCCAAGAGTCTATCCATATCAGTCAAACTCTGCTGTGGATTTTGGTTTATTACTTAGCAATTTTTTTCATTTATATCTGGATGTGGCAGAAAAGAGTTTTTTTCCCAGTAAAGGGAAAAAATTGAATAATAAGACAAAGAGTAAGAATGATAATTATATCAGAAAAATTAAGGTCATGGGTGGGCAAAAGCAAAAGACTGCAATCTCTGTTCTTGGAAGGACATTTGAAGCTTAGATGGATAAAACCATCTAAGTTGAAATGAATTCTAGCCACACATTACCATTTAGTTTACATTCTTTGCAATACTCTCGATCAATGCACAGAATCTCGTTATATTACATGAAATACAAATTGCAAATATCTATAGCAGAATTATTTGAAACATATAATGTTGTTGTCTTTGGGGTTTAATTTTGTGTATTGTAAGGAGATGAAAATAAACCTCTAAGGCAGAAACACAATTGTATGCTTCAATGAATAAATTATATTAGGGAATGTACTTGAGAGATGGCAAGGAACATAAGACAGGCTGCTTATGTAATAAACTCGGTCTCCATTGAAAAGTAACAAACTTTGTAGGCTGCTGTAACAGCATCATATCAATAATTTTGCTATTTTCCAAGACACTTATTATCTCTCCACATTTAGAACCAAAATGAAAATGCAGTTTTCTGGAGGACCACTGCCACCAAGATCACAAGCAAACGTATTATACCAGAACCGAGAACGTGGATCTGAGAGATTCTTAATTACAAACAAAGGAGGGAGGTCATTACTTTGGAGTTAAATTCCAGCCAAGAATTCCACAAACACTGGGAAGAGCCTACATCTCCATATGCCTTCAGCAACACTGTCCTGATAAAAGGACAGACAGAAGAAAACACAGAGACAGAGAGAAGAGAGATCCCGAGAGAGAAGTGAAACAGGCATTGAGGGTGTGGAGGGAGGGAAGAGATGCGACTGGCTCCCAGGTGAGGGTGGATTAAGGTAAACTGACCTGGGATAACCCTGTTAGGTGGTCACAAGGAGAGGCAGTGGTCATATGACAAATGCAAATCAATATAACATTTCCGGGAATAATTTTGGCAGTAGTTCTCAAAGATCTTCTTGTTCCTACCATTTCTTTCCAGGTGCTTTCACCCTCCGTAAGTCTTTGCAAAGACTTATGCAGATGATGTTTATTACAGCATTAATACCTAATAACAGGGCATCATCTAACGATAGCTGTGGATGAATGTCACCTGACACACCAGGAAACAGGATTTTCAGCCATCAAGCCCTCAGTACTGCAGTTGTCCGAGGACAATGCACCCTGAGGGGGTTCAGGAGGGAAAAAAACAGGCCCCTGGCTTACAATAGTTAAGATGCATATGAAATGAATTCTTTCAGTGAGCCCGGACTCTTGCATCTTCCCAGGCACAGAAAAGCACTAAATTCATTAATTCGAGGTGTCTATTTTTCTTTAATTAAAATTAATCTTTTCACATTCCCTACCACCTGTTTTTGTTGTTGTTTTCAAAACTCCTATATATCCTTGCTGGCCTCTTACCTCTTCAGAGCGGTCACTCAAGAGTTTAATGAGAGGTTGCCTTCTGGGCTTAAGTCCTCAGCAAGAGGGCTGAATAAAATGTAATTCTCAATTTCTAGGTTCTGCTTTATTTTTTTTTCAGTTGTCATAGGGAATTAGTTTAATAAATATCTTATTAACAATATGTAAGACTATGGGATCATGCTTATAAAATTATAAATAAGAAAATGACATTATGGATAATACATACTGCTATATTGTAGGAGTCCAATTTTGCTTATAAAAATAGAACAACATACAATAAAATAGTATCAGTAGTTAATCCCAGATTTTAGGATTATGGTCATTTTTCATTTTCTTTCTTATTTCAGCTTAGTTTCCAAACTTTCTATAATGAGTATGTATGTAATATTTATATATCTTTAATTGGTATTAAACACGAATGAACAAAAGCTTTTAACATCCACTTAAGACTGAGGAAGATGTTTCATTTACTTATGTATTTGTTGGTTTATTCTTTCATTAAACAAGCACTTCTACAGTGACTACAATGTGCCAGCCATTATTCTAAACATTTCACAAATATAAACTAATCTGCTCATCAATTTTATACTTTTACAGGTATGTGCCAGGGCTGGAATCTGAAATTAGGGAGATTCTGAGAGTCCGTGGGACAGGATGGAGATCAATCCAGTCAATCCTAAAGGAAATCAACTCTGAATATTCACTGGAAGGACTGATGCTGCAGCTCGAATACTTTGACCACCTGAAGCAAAGAACTGACTCACTGGGAAAAGACCCTGCTGCTGGGAAAGTTGAGGGTAGGAGGAGAAGGGGACGACAGAGGATGAGATGGTTGGATGGTATCACTGACTCGATGAACAGGAGTTTGAACAAACTCCAGGAGATGGTGAAGGACAGGGAAGCCTGGTGTGCTGCTGTCCATGGGGTCACAGAGTTGGACACGAATTGGTGACCGAACAGCAATAGACTCAGAACCTGTCTTAAGCCCTACACTCTGCTGCTATGCTGTGAATGCACCAGATAAAGGTGCCCATTTCAAGGGACACTAGTTTGGATCTTCCTCCAGACCAGTGGTTCCTCAGTTCATTCTATCATATTTGATCAACAGGCAGATTAAGCTGAAAACAGAACAGATCCTGAGGCTACACACATTTGGGACTATGTGCCTCAGATGTATTGCAAGTATATTACTGAGATCTTTACCCATCCTGGCAGTCACAAAGACTTACCATATTGTAACGGCTACTGCGGGATACATTATTAGTGTATTAACATAAAGCCTTTGACAGGCATTTGTAACATTCCTGGAGCAAAGAAGAGTGATGAGAAGTTGTCTAATTCACAACGGCATGCTGCTAAATGAGATTGACCTATCTTGTGTCCAAAAGGGCCGTAATTCCTGACTTATCAGAACCTGAAAATATGAAAACGTACAACTTTAAATATTCTGGCCAGCTACATTTTTAAAAAAATTTCATTTCTGCTCCTTATTCTCATTCTCAAGTATTGTAGCCATGTTAGCCTAGGTTAATAATAGGGGACTAATACAAGAGTTCAAATTAACACATAGCTTCTCCTATGGTGCAGACTCTCTATCCATTGCTCAACTTCTTTTTCCAGTAAGATTGACCCTACTTGCTCTGGCCAACTTTTCCTACTGGTTGCGGTGGGGCTGCTTCCCTGTGGACTCAGAAATTAATATTATGATCGATCTGTAGTACAGACTGTTGGGCACTAATGTTCATTCCTAGGTATCCATCTTCCTCTTCCCTTCCTGCACTTCTCCCACCTTCCTTCTTTCATTTGCTACTTTACTTCTTTGTAATAAGCAAACCTCAATTGTTTTCAGATTCAGTGATCAATTTGGTACAAGCCTATCTTATGCCCAGTGATTTGCTTGGCACTCTGAGTCTACAGTAGCTGTTTCTCCATGACCCTGAGGGTTTAAACACAGGAAATGTGGGCTTTTAAGCCCATAAGCTGATTTGAAGAGTTACTGGTCACTAGCTCTTTTCTAGAGTTTCCTTGGTCGCTCAGATGGTAAAGAATCTGTTTGCAATGTAGGAGATCTGGGTTTAAGCCCTAGGTTGGGGCTCGAGAAGGGAGTACCCACTCCAATATTCTTGCCTGGGAAATCCCAGGGACAGAGTATCCTGGTGGGCTATGGTCTTCCCTAATGCTGATAATTGGTTCATACCTTTCTTTTCCTCCCCTGAGGACCCCAAACATTATTATTCCTTCCTGTATCCCACTGAGATGAGCTAGAGAAACCTTCTTTCGTAAAGCCACTGACTGCATACTCTCAGTCCTTCATGCCCCTCTTGTTTGAATCTTGAATTTCCATCCAGTGGAACTAAGAAAATGTTTCAGGGAGTGAGTAGTGCTGGTATCAGCAATGATTGGGGAGAATTAGAAGGACGCCAACGGGGCTTATGATACTGAACCTTCTTCAGTACCACACGAGGTGGATTATGGGTAATAATTAGGAAGGAAAGATGGAGAACGTCACTGAGACTAGGGCTCATGTGACTCTATCACTTTACGGACACTTTAGACCGGATGAGTGTTATTTCCTGATAATTAAACCTCTTTATAAAACTTGCATGAAGTATAGGTAGAAGGAGTGTTTATGGGGCCTTTCTGTAAGATTTATTTTTCCAGGTGCTGAATGAAGATTAATGCCAAGTGACATTTGTGTCATTGGTATGTAATTATTTTTATATTTTGCAATATCCAAACTTGGCTCAGTGGTAAAGAATCCACCTGCCAATGCAGCAGATGTATGTTCAGTTCCTGAGTTGGGACGATACCCTGGAGATGGGAATGGCAACCTACTCCAATATTCTTGCCTGGAGAATTCCATGGACAGAGGAGCCTGGCAGGCTATAGTCTATGGAGTCACAAAGAGTCGAACATGACTTAGTGACTGAACAACAACAATACCCAAGCTCATATAAAACCAAAGATTTGATGTATTTAATGTATTGTACTTTGAATACTCAGAGCATTTCACTTGATCTTCTACTTTATTACATTTTTCCATCCAGAAGGAAAATACATATTTATCTCTCCTTCCTAGTAGATTAAAAGTCCCTAGAGGACCAGGGCTATATCTTACTCATCTTTGCATCCTCCCAGTACCAAACACAGAGTTGAGTCAAAAGCATTCAACAAATATTTGTAAACCTGAGATGATTTAGGACTCTGAGGGCAGAATAAATTTTACTTTATAAACAAACATGATGAATAAACCTGAGTCAAAAACATTGTTTTCTGAGCAAATAGATCATTAGTATCTACAAGCAGGATCAGTGAGTTTTTGCTTTCTGTGACTAAAAGTATAAACAATCCTGTGATATGTCTCTTCTTTTTGCAGAGGGGAAACCCTTATTGCCCAAATCTCTGCTCTTTACTTCCCTGGGTGTCCCATCGATAAATCTCTGCCTACACATACACAATTAGAAGGTGCAGAGGTGTAGGCTACTTCTAATGGATTTATCTCAGGTAAAACTCAACAACTCTGAAGTCCAAAGGGAAAATTTATATCTGTAAATTGAAAACCTGTTACCAACCTCAGCCTAGAATTAAACTTTCCCACCCTCTATTTCTCATTCTAGGGAGGAAGCACCTTTGAAATCAAAGGGACCTCTGTAAGCAGAGGAGGAAGCCAGATGAAGGAATTCAAGGCTTCAAATTGCATTCTGGCATTATTTGAAAATATGCAGCTCACATAAAACTATACCCAGGCTTTCCCTGGAGCATACATTTTAACAGCCAACTGAATATTGTATCATGCATGCAGGGACACTGTTTCTAAATAATTCACTGCCACTTTTACAATTCTTTTAATATTTCATGATTATATGTTTGAAATGATATGGATCTGTGTTTCTGGGAAGAGTAATCTATCAAGTTCCCACCAGACCAATCCCTGGTACTAACAGCTCTTTTTTTTTTTTGAACAGATTACACCCTGTTATCTGCTTTATTTATTTATTTAATCCAAATCACCCCCCTCAAGTTTTATTTATTTGTTTAAAACTCATTGAGTACTAACTATGAGCTGTTGCTCGAAGACGCAACACACCGTTGCTGCCTTTGTTTGGCCCACTGTCCAAGACAGACTTGTGCAAACAAGAGGCGATGAACATTAAGATATTCTCCCATAAGCCTGTGTGAATACAAGACTTCACATGTTATTTCCCCGTAAGCCTGTGTAAACAGGCGACTTTGCACATTAATGTAATCTCCCATCAGCCTTCCTGAACAGGAAACTGCGCATTAATCTCCCATAAACCAGTGCGAATAGGAAACTGCACATTAAGCTCCCATAAGCCTGTGCGAACAGGAAGCTGCACATTAAGCACCCATAAGCCTGTGCGGACAGGAAACTGCACATTAAGGTCTTCTCCCATACCCTGTGAGAACAGGAGACAATGCACAATAATTTTCCAGTAAAGCTTTCCCCTTTTTAGCCCATTCTTCCTACAGCCATACTTCCCACATAATCTGCATCTTCATCCTCTTGGCATCCCATCTTCTCACTTAATTGCAATGAACCATTCCTCAGACGAGGGGTTCCTCCCACAGCGAGCCTCTCAGAGCGTGGTTTCTGCTGGGCCCACTCTGCTGGGTAGCTGGGGCGGTCAGCTTATTCTTTCTCCCTCCCTACTGCCTTCTCAGGGCTGATGCTGGACCACTTACTCATAAATCTTGCTTCTTAATTTTAAGTTGATGCTGTTTGATTTGGGGCTGCCTCTCCCTCTTCTCTACAGAGGACATTCTCCCTTTCCCTCAAATGTCATGACTTGTCACATAAACAGGTGCATGTTAAATATCAGTTAAGCGGTCCATGGGGTCACGAAGAGTCGGACACGACTGAGCGACTTCCCTTTCACTTTTCACTTTCATGCATTGGAGAAGGAAATGGCAACCCACTCCAGTGTTCTTGCCTGGAGAATCCCAGGGACGGGGGAGCCTGGTGGGCTGCCGTCTGTGGGGTCCCACAGAGTCGGACACGACTGAAGTGACTTAGCAGCAGCAGCAGGCACATTCAGATTAGTCCCAAGGTCACAATTTTCCTTTATTTGTTTCTCTCTTCTTTTCCATTCACTATTAGTTGTTACACCTTTCACACTCAGGCCATTTTGAGTGCCTTGGCATCAGAGTCACGTGACATTCTCAAGTACAGTGATGTCAATTTACCCTTCCTCTCTCAATCCCTGATATTTACTTGATGGGTGAAATTTAAATTTTTCAATACTTGATTTTTATTTTTTAAATCTGTAGGAGCTCAGATTTTTCATTCTGGTTGTCTCAATATACTTCTTGATTATATCATTCATTACTCTTCCTATCACTTCTAGGAGTGTTACTCTTAAATCTATATCTTTAATTTCCATCTTCTTCCAAAGTTCCAGAGGGCCTTCTAACTGCCCATCATTCCCCTAGGACTCTCAGATGGCTCCAGGGTTTCCTGTCCTAAGCCCTGGGACTATGAACATGAAGAGATAACACTGCCACAATTGTGTTCCATCATATGGCAAAGGGAATTCTACAGATTTTCAGTTACTAATCAGTTAATCTTATGACAGAAAGATGATTCTGGAGGAATTAATCTAGTCAAACAAGCAAAGTGAAAGTGTTAGTAGTTCAGTCCTGTCTGACTCTTTGTGACTTCATGGACTGTAGCCCCCAGGCTCCTCTGTCCATGGAATTCCCCAGGCAAGAAAACTGAAGTGGGTAGCCATTCCCTTCTCAAGGGGATATTCCTGATCCAGGGATCCAACCTGGGTCTCCTGCATTCCAGGCAGATTCTTTACCACTGAGCCACCCGGGAAGGAGAGAGTTATCTCAAATTGATAATGGAAGCAGAAATCAGAGAGACTCTAAGCATGAGAGACATCTGATATGAGGCCAGCTCTCTATCACTGAGGCCCACAGGGGTCTCAGTTCTACAGCTACAAGGAATGGATCCATCAACCCGAATGAGGTTGGGGCAGATTCTTCCCCAAATCCTCCAACTGACTCAGTCCAGCCAACATACTCACTTACATCTTGGGAAGCCGGGAGTAGAGAATCCAATCCGGCTGCATGAACTTCAAAAGCCGGGGGGTGGGGATGGGGGGAATATGTGTGCTATTAAATGGGTGTTGTTTTAAGCCACTGAGTTTGTGGCAATTAGTTATTCAGTTCAGTTCAGTCGCTCAGTCGTGTCTGACTCTTTGCCACCCCGTGAATCGCAGCACGCCAGGCCTCCCTGTCCATCACCAACTCCCAGAGTTCACTCAGACTCACGTCCATCGAGTCGGTGATGCCATCCAGCCACTTCATCCTGGGTCGTCCCCTTCTCCTCCTGCCCCCAATCCCTCCCAGAATCAGAGTCTTTACCAATGAGTCAACTCTTCACATGAGGTGGCCAAAGTACTGGAGCTTCAACTTTAGCATCATTCCTTCCAAAGAAATCCCAGGGCTGACTTCCTTCAGAATGGAATGGTTGGATCTCCTTGCAGTCCAAGAGACTCTCAAGAGTCTTCTCCAACACCACAGTTCAAATACATCAATTCTTTGGCACTCAGCCTTCTTCACAGTCCAACTCTCACATCCATACATGACCACAGGAAAAACCATAGCCTTGACTAGACAGACCTTCATCGGCAAAGTAATGTCTCTGCTTTTGAATATGCTATCTAGGTTGGTCATAACTTTTCTTCCAAGGAGTAAGCCTCTTTTAATTTCATGGCTGCAGTCACCATCTGCAGTGATTTTGGAGCCCCCATAAATAAAGTCTGACACTGTTTCCACGGTTTCCCCATCTATTTCCCATGAAGTGATGGGATCAGATGCCATGATCTTCATTTTCTGAATGTTGAGCTTTAAGCCACCTTTTTCACTCTCCTCTTCACTTTCATCAAGAGGCTTTTTAGCTCCTCTTCACTTTCTGCCATAAGGGTGGTGTCATCTGCATATCTGAGGTTATTGATATTTCTCTCGGCAATCTTCATTCCAGCTTGTGTTTCTTCCAGTCCAGCGTGTCTCATGATGTACTCTGCATATAAGCTAAATAAGCAGGGTGACAATATACAGCCTTGACGTTCTCCTTTTCCTATTTGGAACCAGTCTGTTGTTCCATGTCCAGTTCTAACTGTTGCTTCCTGACCTGCATATAGGTTTCTCAAGAGGCAGGTCAGGTGGTCTGGGATTCCCATCTCTTTCAGAATTTTCCACAGTTTATTGTGATCCACAGAGTCAAAGGCTTTGGCATAGTCAATAAAGCAGAAATAGAAGTTTTTCTGGAACTCTCTTGCTTTTTCCATGATCCAGTGGATGTTGACAATTTGATCTCTGCTTCCTCTGCCTTTTCTAAAACCAGCTTGAACATCAGGGAGTTCACAGTTCACATATTGCTAAAGTCTGGCTTGGAGAATTTTGAGCATTACTTTTCTAGCATGTGAGATGAGTGCAATTGTGAGGTAGTTTGAGCATTCTTTTGCATTGCCTTTCTTTGGGATTGGAATGAAAACTGACCTTTTCCAGTCGTGTGGCCACTGCTGAGTTTTCCAAATTTGCTGGCATATTGAGTGCAGTACTTTCATAGCATCATCTTTCAGGATTTGAAACAGCTCAACTGGAATTCCATCACCTCCACTAGCTTTGTTCGTAGTAATGCTTTCTCTAAGGCCCACTTGACTTCACATTCCAAGATGTCTGGCTCTAGATTAGTGACCACATCATCATGATTATCTGGGTCATGAAGATCTTTTTTGTACAGTTCTTCCATGTATTCTTGCCACCTCTTCTTAATATCTTCTGCTTCTGTTAGGTCCAGACCATTTCTGTCCTTTATCGAGCCCATCTTTGCATGAAATGTTCCCTTGGTATCTCTAATTTTCTTGAAGAGATCTCTAGTCTTTCCCATTTTGTTGTTTTCCTCTATTTCTTTGCATTGATCACTGAAGAAGGCTTTCTTATCTCTTCTTGCTATTCTTTGGAACTCTGCATTCAGATGCTTATATCTTTCCTTTTCTCCTTTGCTTTTAGCCTCTCTTCTTTTCACAGCTATTTGTAAGGCAATTAGTTATAGAGCAACAGAAAATAAGGGCTTCCCTGGTGGTTCAGGCGGTAAAGAATCACCTGCAGTGTAGGAGACCTGGGTTCCATTCCTGGGTCGGGAAGATCCTCTGGAGAAAGGAATGGCTACCCACTCCATATTCTTGCCTTGGAAATCCCAGAAGAGCCTGGCAGGCTACTGTCCATGGGGTCTCATACAGTCAGAGACCACTGAGAGAGGAACAGTAACTAACAGAATACAAACAAACACATTAAAATCAACACACTTTATATAAGCAAATGATCTTTCCTCCACAATATGGGTCCTATCGCTTTTCTATGGATGTTAATGACACCATTGTTCTTCCAGCATGGGCCCCAAGACTCACACCTGCCTTGCTCCCCACATCTGCATAACTGCCAAGAACCATGGCAACCCCATTATCTGTACCTCCCTTTCCACTCTCTTCTCTTCACCCCCATGCAGTCAAGATCCTCCTTTGCTGTTTGGGATAATGAAGTTGTTTTCTAATCTGTATCATCACTTTAAACCTAAGACCCTGTCAGTGGAAAGTTCCTGCTTTTAATCATGTCGGTCTCTTTGCTGGAAAAACAACAACAAAATAATAAAATGAATGTCAGACTTGAGTTCTCTGTTCTGGCATATACCTTCACCCCAATGTATTACTGGGCCCAAGCAACTTTTTAGGCCAACTGAACAGCCCATCTTAGCTTGAAAATTCTGTATATTCCTACATATATAACTTTGACAATAAAAAAACTTTCATTTCTGAAAAAAAAAATCCTTCACTGGCTGTAAAAAAAATTAGCATTTCCATGAAACATATATTGTTGGACTTTTAATCTTCATTTTCTCTGGGAAAGACATTCAGACAATGTTTGCACCAGGAGCAAATAAATACCTCCTTTCTGTTTGTTCTCCTTGAAGGAAGACACTTCTTTCAGTGCATTTCCAGGGCACTTTTGCTTCCCACACGACTTGTGACATAATGCACAGTCTATTCTTTACACCTCCCTTACATCGCTGTAAAGTGCCAAGCAGGGTTATCTTATTGTTCTCTGAATCTCGAGTACAAAGCCTACAGGAGGTTGCACCCAGCAGATTCTGCTGGAGGTTTTACAAATCAGAGCAAACACTGCAGCACTTTAAACTCAATGTGAGAGCTCTACTTACTGGTACTGATATAGGAGACACCAATCACCTCCACCAATTAAACTCGCCCTGAGGGTTCTTATTTGGACGGGTTGATGGGTCCTCTTCAGTGTCATATGCTTGAGGACATTGTCCACACCCTCTGGTCCGGGGACAACTATAAACAACCTGCCTATCTGGGGAATTTCAGAATTTCAGTTTGTTTCAACTTTGCTTGTAACTTGGGTAGAGGCATGTGAATTAAATTCTGCCCAACAGAAGTAGGGACACAGGATCTTGTTCTGGAAGAGTATAAAGTAGAAGTGGTGGCTGGGCAGAGCTGGTTTTCTGATAAGAGTGGTGTGGGGAACTGCGTTTGCCGTCCCAAGTGGGGTCCTGGCATCAAGAGGTGTCCAGGAAGCGGGAGAGACCATGCTCAACTCACAGGAGCAGGGGAGTCGGTGTCTTGGCTTTGCTGGCAGCCTGTCAATGCTGACTCTATCTCTCCAGAAATTTCTGCAATTCTCTAATATCTTTTAATAAATCCTTTTCTAATTGAACAGCGAGTGTGGCTGCTCTTGTTCATAACTAGAATCCTGAGGCATATGTGCCTAGAAATGCGG
Organism: Ovis canadensis; assembly: GCF_042477335.2. Taxonomy (NCBI): domain Eukaryota; kingdom Metazoa; phylum Chordata; class Mammalia; order Artiodactyla; family Bovidae; genus Ovis; species Ovis canadensis. The sequence goes on along the minus strand of NC_091248.1, from coordinate 124,639,738 downwards.
AAAAAAACGTAAAGGCACAGGGCCCATGGGGTTCTCCCAGGATGGACCTCTCCCCCGTATTCTCTGCTTTGAATCTGCTCTAAAGGACCTAGATAACAGAATCTGATGTACATTTCCTGAGCTGTGTTACACATGCTCAAACCACCACCATATGGAAGAAGTTAACGACTTGATGAGCATGAACAGGGCGCCCCCTGACCTACTGGCACCTAAGTATTGATAATGTTAACCCTGGTGACACCAGCCTGTTATTTTACCATGAATCAATCAGAGAATTGTTCATGAACTGATCGCATACACTGAGACACCCTTTCCTTACCTTCAAAAATGCTTTGCTGAAACCCACCGTGGGTTTCAGGCTTTTTAGCACTACCTGTCCCAGACTTCTCGTCTGGCATCTGCAATAAATGGTGCATTTTCCTTCACCACAACCCAGGGTCAGTAGAGTGGATTTACTGGGCATGGGACAGCAGACCCAAGTTTGGTTCAGTAACAGAACACTTACTCAAAAGAATACTCCATATTAGTTATTAATAATGTCAAACGCATCCTCTACTATTCAGAATTAGAATATGGTTACGTCTTCATCAGTATAGTAACAATATTGATTTAATTGTCATATCAATTGCTTTGATGGGACAAAAATGGTTAAGACAAAAAAGTAAAAGATTAAAGCTTTTGATAATCCATGTAGTGAATGTACACACATATATATCTGAGACTTTGGGGGGCAGTTTATTTTGTTGCCTTATACACAGTTACAGAAAAAGAGACTGAAAAACGGCAATGAACAAGAACATTCATCTTGAATGTGCCAGCTCATCCCGGATGTATCTTAGTGAGAAGTAAACCTGCATTGTTCAGAATCACTGAGATCTGGGGTGTGGTTTGTCCTGCTGCAGTTTAGCCTCTTTTTCTCTTTCTACATCCAAAGCAAATCAATAATGGAGGATAGTTAATTACAAAGAAGTGACCACTTAATCTCCCCTCTTTCTTCATCTACTGCTTTGCTTAAGTCCATCAATATTTTTCACTTGAAATAGCTTCTGAGTGGTATGCTTCAGACAACTTTGTCCTTTTTCAGTTCATCCTCTAAAAGGCATACTTGGTTATATCCTAACTAATATGATTAGGCTGGGCTTCCCTGGTAGCTCAGCTGGTAAAGAATCTGTCTATAATGCAGGAGACCCAGGTTTCATTCCTGGGTTGGGAAGATCCCCTGGAGAAGGGATAGGCTACCCACCCCAGTATTCATGGGCTTTCCTGGTGGCTCAGATGGTAAAGAATCTGCCTGCAATGTGGGAGACCCGGATTCGACCCCTGGAATGGGAAGATCCCCTGGAGGAGGGCATGGCAACCCACTCCAGTGTTCTTGCCTGGAGAATCCCATGGACAGAGAAGCCTGGCAGGCTATAGTCCGTGGGTTGACAAAGAGTCAGGCATGATTAAGCAACTAAGCACAGCACAGCAGCAATCTGATTAGGCTACATTCATGTAGAAATTCTTCAATGCATCACAGATACTTCCAGGACAAAATTCAAATGTGTGAAGCAGGCTCGTCTGATATCAAGGCATCTTCTGCCTCTTCCCACACCATCTTCCTCAACATTCTCTAACGTCCCTTCATCCATTCTGATTCCTGTGCTTTTCTACATGCCAATTTCTCTGTCCAAAGTGACCTTTCTCATCCTGTGTTGATGGATGATCCCATATGAAAACTACTTTTTATATCTTTTCTTAAAGGTGAAACTGACCCACCCTTTTTCAGTGAAATCTAACTCCTGGATAATGAAAAGAATGTCTGTTTAATGAACAAATGCCATGGTTCTGGTTCTGCTTGAAGCATTTTACATGTATTAACTCATGCAATCCTCACAAGTGAATGAGGTACGTAGCATTATTATCTCCATTTTATAGATAGGGAAACTGAGGTTCCATGAAATTAACTTTTCCAAGGTTACTCAGCTATTAAGTGTCCTGTCTTGTCTTGTCTCTAACAGAGGCATTAGTTTACCCTCTAAGCCCTTGCATTGCTGTACCACTTCTTTAATTATAGAACTCTGATGTTGGAAAGTAGGTCTTATTCAAGTTCATATCTTGTGTTTCTACAAGAAGTCTTCACTCTTGGTCAGCACTCAAATATTTGCTGAGTGAATGCATTATGGATGAGTAAGCTGAAGGGAACCCATGACTTTCTCTCTCTCTCTGTCTTAAGCTGAATAAAAGATTTTTCTTATAGATTTTCAGTGATCTTTTGAGTAACACAAACAAAAGAAAATAGATATGTTCAATTTAAAAATAAGCCCACTAATTTAAGATTTAAGAGTTTTATCAACCCCTCTGAAACCCCAGTGTGTCCCAATACCAACCCCTCCCTCCACTGAGTAGTAATCAATATTCTGTATTTTCACATGAGCTTTCTCTTCCCTCTCTCTCTTTATGGTTTTATTACATTGCATACACTCCTACATAATATACTGTTGTGTTTTACCTGTTTTTGAATTTTATATAAGTGGAATTATATTGTATACATTCTTCTGCAGCTTATTTAATCCACCTTATGGTTTCTGTATTCATCCATGCAAATGTGTTTATCTGTAGTGCATCATTCACTTTCAACTATAAATTCTTTCTCATTCTATAAGCAGAGTTTACTTTTTCTAATGGTGATGCTATTGAGGGATTTTGGGGGGTTGTTTCCACTTTTTTGGCTATCACACACAACGTGATACATTTCTTTGTACCTTTTAGCACGTATCTTCTGATGAAAATGTACAAGTATTTCATGAGGCTATCTCCTATTACTGGAATTGTTCGAGCATAAAGCTCGGACATGTTCAACTTCATTAGGAAACAGCCAGCCCCTGTGTCTTCAGAATGACCTCGGGTTGTCAGAGCTCACCTTGCGCGGACATTGGAGAGCTGAAATTTGTGAAAATTAACCACTGTCTAAAGGGTGTATTCTAGCTCCCAGCCAGAGTTTTAGATATTTCAGAGATGTCACCTGTCTATAGAGCTGCCCTGGGGCGTCTGAGCCAAAGTCAGGTCCATGAAACTGAACTGGAGACCACCCACTGGCTTCCCTGCCCCATCTCACTCCCCACGCCCTTGCTAGTTTTCCCCAGGAACCCTTTCATCTTCAGCTGAACCTCCATCTTAGCAGTAATACATTTTGTACTTTTAAGTATTTGGTGCTCAGATGTTGTTTTCTGAGGTTACAGCATATTAAGGAAACACTATGTGAAGCTGTAACCAAGAAGGGAGCCAGAGGGTTAGCATGAAAATGGAAAGTGAAAGTGTTAGTCACTCCAGCTATGTCCCACTCTGTGACCCCATGAAGCCAGCCAGGCTCTTCTGTCCATGGAATTCTCCTGGCAAGAAGACTGGAGTGGGTTACCATGTCCTCCTCCAGGGGATCTTCCTGACACAAGGGTTGGACCCAGGTCTCCTGCATTGCAGGCAGATTCTTCACTGAACCACCAGCAAAACATCAACATACACAATCCAGTTGTCTAAACTATCAACAGCATAGTCTCTTTTTTTCAATTCTTATCAATTATATTCTAATTCCCTACTAAGCTATATAATGTAAGAAAGTATTCTTTTTATTATGAGGATTTATCTTCTTCATCAATTTTCAGATTTAAGGGAAAAGCAGTTATATTCATATGCTTACATTATGTCCATTAGCATCTCTTCTTTAAATTGCTCACTGAAAACTACTCAAAGACAGTGGATGCTCCTGAGTTCTACTTTCTCTGACTGCTCTGTCTATAGCATATAAAGCTGTAGGTCATATTCAGAGATGCTGCCTTTTAGAGCAGAACCTGATGAATATACAAGGCATTACATAATTAATGTTTCAAAGCCTCCACACAGTATTAATATTTTATTTTGCCAATTTTTTGTTTGTTTTATACATTTGCTTTATGAAATGCTGGGACAGAATTTTGCCACTTGGAAGTTCTCATTTTTTTTTTCTGGATGAATAATTGGCATAGTGCCATACATTACCTGTAGCTTATTATGGCAGCTTTGGGGCGTCCCCAGTTGTAAGTAGCTTCCCATTGTGAAAAAAAACCACAAAGGTAGATTTCAGTTTTTAATTATGCCTTCAGCACACATGACTGTGTAACCTTGGGAGAATTATTTATCTGTTTCTCAGTTTTCACCTCTGCAAAATTATGTCTACCCCATGACTACAAATACTTTAATCTCCATTTGGGAACTAGAAGTCATGACTGATATCTTGGGTCATGCTATTTATGACACTGATATTTTACAGCAAAGAAATAATTGAATGCTTTTTATTTTTAATGTGGTACATTATCCTTGCTAAAGAATGCATTCTCATATAATTATTAAATAATGTCCTCCTGTCACCTGTTAATCATCAATTCTCTGAAACTTAATAGAAATGATGCCTATGCCATGACTTGGACAAACTTTTTGACTATGATACCAAACAGGAAGTTCCATAGAATGTTCGGATAGGTGCCTGCAGCATTGCCCCCAACGTGGGTACAGAGTTTAGTCTATGCCTTAGACGGATTAATCCACATTGCTAGGATTACAACCATGAAACAAAATATCCAAAGGCATCTGGTCCAGTTTTCACTGAAAGAATATTATGCTCTCAAACACCAGCATCAATCTGGTTTCATTAGAAGGATTTGCCTGCAGCTGAGAATCCCAGGGATGGGGGAGCCTGATGGGCTGCCGTCTATGGGGTCGTACAGAGTCGGACATGAGTGAAGCGACTTAGCAGCAGCAGCAGCAGCTCAAAAGAAAGATCCTAGTTCTTCATCTACAGAAGCCACAGTTATCTCTGGGGCCTGATGAGAGAGTTATGGCTGTGAGCACACCCCAACATGATCTTGGTAAACATCAGACAGAGTATACTATGCTCTGGAAAAGAAAGGCTACCCTTGGGATCCAGCCTCTTCAACAGCCAACAGATTTCCTTACTTTAAAGAAGCTCTTCTTCTGTTCCCTAGAGTTGTAATCCACACACTACCTGCTCTTGTTTAGCTCCAAAGCATTCTTCCCAACTCCTCTCATGTGACTGAAATCCAGTGTTGAGCCAGAGGCTGCACTCATCCCAGCGGCTCAAGTCTGGAAGAGGTACTGACTTTCCATCTTAGACACCGAAAAGGAACCTCTGAACCTTGTATGTTCCTAAAGAATTTCTAACACAAAATAGCAGCTACCTGTGACTTCCCTGGTAGTCCAGTGGTTAAGACTCTGCATTTTCTATGCAGGGGGTGTGGGTTTGATCTCTGATCCAGGAACTAAGATCCCACATGCCATGTAACAGTAACCAACAAACAAAAACGAAACTGCTACCTCATTCTGTCTCTGACATTATTGCTTTCCCTGATAAACTGAGGCTGCCATGAGAGGTGGTATAAAGCACTTAGCTTTCTCCCTAATGCTCCAATTATTACAGTCCTGCAGTCTCGCAGCCACCACTTGGCTGTAACTGAATTTTGACTCTTCCCCAAGGATCAGTGGCACTGCATGTGGTTATACACTGCAAATCCCAAGAATCAACATTCACATAGAAATAGGCTAACCAGCATATATGGCTACCAGGCACTTGACCTGTGACCATAGAGATGACCACCTATTCCAGAGACTGAGGAACTAAATTTAAAATTTTTATTTTCATTAATTTAAAATTACATTTTAAAACTGATACTCATTTCAGTCATTGGTAGGTATTTTCAGTATTCTGGGCACAACTTGGGTATGTGAGTTTGGCTGTCCAATGGTACATTTTAGGAAACTCAAATGTAGGTTAAGTACTCCTAATGAATATTTAGCTTCTGAACTAAGATGTGCTATAAAAGTGGTATCTGTGCCATACTTTAAAGATTTACTATGAGGAAACAAAATATCAGATTAATAATGCTTATATTGATGACATGTTGAAATGAGATTTGGATATTTTAGATTAAAAAGAACATCATAAAATGTATTTCACCCATTTCTTTTTATTTTTTTTTCCATATGACTATGGAATAATTCAGTACCTGTGAGGCTCACTTTATATTTTACTGGATGGCACTGCCATAGACTGTAATGTGGATGTTGCCCTTTAAAGTCATGCAGTGTACAACCTACAAAATCAGACTTGTTGACTTGATCTGTGACAGTGACCCTCCGAAGCTCTTAGATCTGTATAGTAGTAGTTCGATATCCTTCATCATTTACGGTTCAGCTGCTGCTGCTGCTAAGTCACTTCAGTCGTGTCCGACTCTCTGTGACCCCACAGACAGCAGCCCACCAGGCTCCCCCGTCCCTGGGATTCTCCAGGCAAGAACACTGGAGTGGGTAGAGGACCACTTTTCTCATTTTCTAGAAACATTTTCCAATGAAGCAAACAAAAGTCACACAAATTTTTGTCCATTGATGTTAATGCCACCGGGCTCTACCACCTTCTAGCATTTCTTTCTGTCAACTATGGAGCTTGTGGTCATTCCCCTCATTTCTTGAAGACTTTAGAATCTGACTCAGTTTTCCTGGTGAACTCAAGATCCATCTACATGGTGCCTTTGCTGACTATCCAAAATAACAGTCTCAGGCTTTTTGACATCTTCACCTTCAATAGTTTTTCATACCCTGGTGATCTACCTCCATAGCCATGCCCTGGACTTAGCCATTCCTCAGATGTCTGGCTTCTCTGAAATCCTATACTCCAATAGCTGACTATCTGGTTGGAATTACCTGTTCTAGTTCTTCCTTGTCTTTGGCTGTGTGATTCACAGTGTTTGGTTGCTAAGAGACACCCTCGTCATGATGCTTCTACTTTCTCTCATGCAGCCTTCTTAGAACTGCTCACATTATCTACACAGATGTAATCTCAAGGACTCTTATCTGAACATATTTAAATTCCTGATATCCTGAATTTCATGTAATATACCCACAGAACTCAACTTAACTGTCTTCTCTCTTCTACTCCTTCGTGAATAAACACAGCTAGAGAAAAATGACATATTTTTACATATCCATGCCTCTATAAGTCACAAAACTGATGATATTCAACAAGTGTGCCCTTAAGGATGTCTACTAATATTAACATAGTTTTAGTTTGAGTCATTTACATTCCTTTCTATAAGCTTTCCTATATATATATACACACACACATATATATATATCGGCAAGTTCCTTGATCCTTCCCAATCTACTCATAGAAGAATTCTTAAACATTACTGAGAAATCTAAATGATTAATTGTGATTGTTTTTCAATTATTTTTTTTTTCCTCTCTATTCCTCTAATTATGTGATGTGCTTAGTCACTCAGTTGTGTCGAACTCTTCACGACCCCATGGACTTTAGCCTGCCAGGCTCCTCTGTCCATGGGGATGCTCCAGGCAAAAATACTGGACTGGGTTGCCATGCCCTCTGCCAGGGAATCTTCCCAACCCAGGGATCGAAGCAAGATCTCCCACATAGAAGGCAGATTTTTTATCATCTGGGCCACCAGGGAAGCCCAAGAATACTGGAGTGGGTAATCTTTCCCTTCTCCAGGGGATCTTCCAACCCAGGAAGCAAACTGATATCTGCATTGCAGATGGATTCTTTACCAGCTCATATATCCACACAGATTTTTACCTCTCTTCTTCCAGTGCATGCTCAGTCACTCAATCATGTCCAACTCTTTGAGACCCCATGAAGTATAGTTGGCCTAGCCTCTGCTTGTGTGGAAGTTTCCAGGCAAGAATACTGGAGCGAATTGCCGTTTCCTACTACAGAGGATCTTCCTGATCCAGGGATTGAACTCGCATCTTTCTGTCTCCTGCATTTGCAGGAGAATTGTTTACCACCGAGCCACAGTGGTGCTATGGTAAGAAAAAAAAAAAATTGCCCGCCAAGGCAGGAGACATAAGAGACAGGTTTGATCCCTGGGTCAGGAAGATCCCCTGGAGGAGGACATGGCAACCCACTAAAGTATTCTTGCCTGGGAAACCCCATGGACAGGGAAGCCTAATGGGATAGGGCTATAGTTCATGGGGTCTCCGAGAGTCAGACACGATTGAAGTGACTTAGCACAAGCCACCTGGAAAGCCCTCTTCCCCCAGCATCAGAGGATAATTGTATCCTTTCACACTTAGTTGAAGTTCAACTCCTGTATCTGTATTTACAATATCAATAAATATGCTATGCTATGCTAAGTCACTTCAGTCGTGTCTGACTCTGTGTGACCCCATAGACGGCAGCCCACCAGGCTCCCCCATCCCTGGGATTCTCCAGGCAAGAACACTGGAGGGGGTTGCCATTTCCTTCTCCAATGCATGAAAGTGAAAAGTGAAAGGGAAGTCACTCAGTCTTGTCCGACTCTTCGTGACCCCATGGACCGCAGCCGACCAGGCTCCTCTGTCCATGGGATTTTCCAGGCAAGAGTACTAGAGTGGAGTGCCATCACCTTCTCCGATCAATACATATAGTAATACATAAAATAATCTTCGTTTCATGAGAGCTAACCTTGTTCCGGGTAATGTGATGAGTACATTACAAAAATTAACCTCATTTATATTTAAATATTTTTTTTTACTTGGGAGATATTATTATGCCCATTTTATGTATGAAGAAACAAAGTGGACAGATGTTTAATGGCTTTGCTAAAATCATGTAGGTAATATAATCTAGGGGCAAGTTTCTAAGTCAGGTCTGAATTCATCTAAAGGCTGTATTCTTTAACAGTGTAACATAGCAGCACATAATAGACCCTTAGGATCTCATAAACTTTACTCCATAAGTTGTAGACTTTCTTGTCTACACTTTTAACTAACTTTCCACTTTCTTAGGGCTTTTTTTTTTTTCCTAACACATTCTTATATTTCACTCATGCTAAAGAAGAAAACACATCTTGGTCACATTCCACTTATCATCTTATCTAATTTTTCTTTTATCCTCCAAGTCTAAAAATATAGTCTAAATGTACTGTCCCCACTTCTCTAACTTAAATGTATTCTTCCCACAGAACTTTTGATGCTTCCACCAAAATTCTACGGAAACCACTCCCATAAATGGCATAAGTGACCATCATATTGAAAAATATACAAGATCTACTCTTCATATTACAAGACCTCTTTGCTGTGGATGACTTTCTAATTCTCCTGATCAAAAAGACACCTCAGTCCTTCTTGGCTTTCTCATTTTTCTGTGACCTCCAAGTTGCTGTGAAGGCTCGCTCTTCCTCTAATCCTTAAACACTAAGCTTTCTTGGTGTTCTACGTCCAATTCTTCTAACTCTCCACTAAATAACTGAAAAATTTGCACATCTAACATTTCTTCAGAGACCATGGGCACCCAACATCATATTTAAGAGATATTGGATTTCCATCTTGAATTTCCACTCGGTATGTGTAAATTTGAATCATCAAGTATCTCCCTATATCTGTTCCCTTTTTCTTCCTTAACTGTTTGCTGCACTTAGAGGCAAAACCCTCTTATTCACCAAAGATAGAAACTTGGGTGGGGGATCTTTTATTCCTCCTTCGATGTGTTTCCCCACCCCCTGCCTTGTGTCTCCAACTACCATTTCCTTATTGTTTTTGCTCTATAAATGTTTTAAGAATTTATCATCTCCCTCTTTTTAGAACTGTGAACCAAGTCTAGATTTAAAAAGCACATGGAAGAATTTCCTTGGCAGTTCATTGGTTCAGATTCTGTACTTCCAGTTCAGGGGACATGGGTTCAATCCCTGGTCAGGGAACTAAGATCCCATATGCTATGAAGTTTGGCAAAAAAAAAATAATAAAATTAAAAGAATAAGACAGAAAAGAAATGAAGGGCAATGTCATTGGAAGAATAGGAAAGGAGTGGAAAATTTGTATGAGTTAGTCAGATAAGGCCTTTAGAAGGTGGTATCATTTGAGTGGGAACTTGAAGGAATTGAGGGTCATGGTATCAAAAACATTTTAGGCCACGACAACAGCAAATACAAGAAATAGCAAGGGGGACTGTGTGGCTGCATAAAGGTGAGAGACCTTAGGACGTGAGGTCAGAGAGATGATTAGTAGAAGAAGATAAATAAGGCAAGAGCTTATAGGTGCTTATGAGGTCTTTGGCGGTTTTTACTCTGAGTGAGACCCAGGTCTGTTGGAGAGATTTTAAATGGAAGAATTGCAGGCTCTTCTCTTATTTTCAAATGATTATAGTGCTGCTGCCGCTGCTGCTGCGAAGTCACTTCAGTCGTGTCCGACTCTGTGCGACCCCATAGATAGCAGCCCACCAGGCTCCCCCATCCCTGGGATTCTCCAGGCAAGAACACTAGAGTGGGTTGCCATTTCCTTCTCCAATGCATCAAAGTGAAAAGTGAAAGGGAAGTCGCTCAATATTGTCCGACTCTTCGCAACCCCATGGACTGCAGCCCACCAGGCTCCTCTGTCCATGGGATTTTCCAGGCAAGAGTACTGGATTGGGGTGCCATCGCCTTCTGCAAATTATAGTGCTACTGTGTTGATAAACTGTCTAGGGCAGTAAGAAAAAGCAATAATAGAATCAGGGAATAAAATTGAAAGCAATCACTATACAAACAAGACAAAACAGAATGCTGAACTAGCTCAGGTGTTAGTAGGGATATTGTAAGAAAGGATCAGATGCTAAATCTCTCTTTCTCTTTTTAACTGGAGTGTAGCTGCTTTACAAGGCCGTGTTAGTTTCTACTGCACAACACAGTCCATGAGCTATATGTGTACATAAATCCCCTCGCTCTTGGACCTGCCTTCCCCACCCCCATCCCACCCACCTAGGTCACCACAGAACATCAAGCTGATCTTCCCATGCTATAGAGCAGCTTCCTTAAAACTCAATGAGGTATCATCTCACACTGGTCAGAATGGCCTTCATTAAAAAGAAAATCTACAAATAATAAATGCTGGAGAGGATGTGGAGAAAAGGGAATTCTCTTGCTCTGTTGATGGGAATGTAAACTGATACAGTCACTATGGAGACCAGTATGCGGGTTCCTTAAAAAATGAAAAATAGAGCTACCGAATGTCAAATCTCTTTTAAAGGTAAGAGCTGACAAGCTTTGCATGTGAGGTATGAGTGAAGGAGAGGAATGATGGGAGATATCAAGGTTTCTGAACCAGCTGGCAGGTGGAGTTGCCATTTATTGAGATGGAAAAGATTCCAGGCCAAGATTGGTTTACAAATCAGGGGTTTTGTCTTGCTCTGTAGCATGACAATCAAGGACCCGACCTCTGTCAATCTGAATCCATACATCTTGCCACATGCTAACTCTTGCCTAAAATTCCAGCAAAACCAAATTACCAACTGATTCTCCTTTAACAAACAATCTTTCTGACTTTGATATACGGGATGATCCTAAACTCTTTAAATGAGATTCTACAGAGTAAATTCTATTACAACTTTCCTTCCTCAAGAACTATTCCCTGAAGATTCCTCAGCAAATTAAACCATAGTGCTCTATGATGCCAGAATCATCTTTGTATTTATATAATTTCACTGCCTCACAGTGGGATAGTCTTTTTGCAGTCCTCATGTTCACGCCATGCCCCCAGCCCAGTTCCTCCGTCGGTGAGCTAATCAAGAGAAGCTTATTGTTTTATATAACACTTCTGAGTCACCACGGAAGCCCCAAAATGAGGAAATCAACCCTGAATATCACAAGAAGGACTGATGCTGAGGCTCCAACTCTTGTGCCACCTGATGTGAAGAGCCAAGTCATTGGAGAAGATCCTGATGCTGGGAAAGATTGAAGGCAAAAGAAGAAAGGGGAGGCAGAGGATGAGATAGATAGACTCACCAACTCAATGGACAAGAATTTGAGCAAACTCTGAGAGACAGTGGAGGACAGGGAAGCCTGGCATGCTGCAGTCTATGGAGTCCCAAAGAGTCGGACGCGACTTAGCAAGTGAAAAACGACGATTAGAAACAAGTTGGCGTTTAACAAATATTTGAATGAGGCGAGTATATAAGGAAGGAAAGAAAAGAATGGAGCAGAGAGAGGAAGAGGTAGTTTTGTCTGTTCTCCCAGAAAACTCAGGTCTCTCAATGGAGTAATGGGGGAAAACTCTTTAATAAACCCCTTCATTAAGATACATGTCTATGTCCTTCTGATTGACATGCAAATGTCATCTAAGTTTCTTCTAAATGTGGAGCTCAGGACACTCCTCAATGGGCTTCAGACCAACAGCCCCTCTCCTCACAATCCCATTTCACAGTTCCTAAAAGGCTCCCTTGTCAACTCTTCAGAACCTATCTGTAGTCGTGATGGGTACTCAGTTCAAGCATGTTTACTGGCTTGCTGGGATCCCTTATTCCGTCTAAACTGAGCAGCAGTTCAGGTCTTATTTTGTTACCTACTTTGTCTTCTCTGTTAGGACTTTCCAGGATTTGACATGTGTCACTGCAAATTAGAACTACTTGAGAGGTCCATGGTTGAAAGAATCAATGATGTTATCAGATCAGAGTCCATATGACCATTCTAACAGAATTGGTCCTAGTCCATTTTTTCAGATGGCTTCTTTGAATAGCTGAACAGACCATGTTTGCCTTGTTTTGCTGGAGATATAACAAATCTTAATTAGTTAAAATTTGGATTTGCAGGCAGCTGACAGGGTAATTTTTTTTTTTCTTTTTACAGTTGTTTTGTGCCTTCTTTTAGATACAGGATGTGTTAGTAATAAAGAAAAAGAATGATTGCTAATGTTGTCTCCCAGTCTGAATAACTCAGAGTTACATAAGTGTTTATGAATAATGAATGTCTAATTGAGGTGCCTGAAATATGAATAACTGTACTATTCCAGACTACAGTGAGATGTAGAATTCTCATTCGACAACAGGATTTTTATGCCCCCTCTCTACCTTCTGCTATCCCCACTGTTGGGTGTGAAACTAGCACAGATAACACTTCAGAGCTTCTGAAGGAGTCAATCTCACTTTTTTTCTGTACCAGCTAAGCCATCCAAACAAAGAAAACAAATGGTAGTGGGAGATCTCTGTGAGTTGAGAACAAAGTCACCCTTAAATCGTGATGAATGCAATACACAGAAATAGAATCATAGGATTTCAGATGTTAGTCTCAGTGAGAAATCTATTTGAATGTAAATTGCTGGCATTCCAGAAGCTGATTAGCATGTTTCAGACCTTTAATAAAACATCTTGCCTGTTTATCTCTCCTTAGTGAATCCTTGCCACTTTATTGATAAATTGCTAAGAACAATTGATTATTTCCAAACATATGTCATATCAATAGGAAGAACAGTTCCAAAGCTCTCACAATAAATTGAGATGGAACTACAACAAAAGGCTAGCATCTTTTCTCTCTGTCTTATTTATTGGACAGTAACCCTTGTCTCTCTGAGTCCTCCTCCCCAGCAATGCAGAGAACTCTTCTCTTTTACTGATGCTTGGTTGGTGCTAGCCCTTTCAGTATAAGACTCACAAACAGTATTTGTTGCTCAAAATACAAGCATTTCAAATTTCTCTTTCAATTGTGGAAATTCAAGCACAATAGCATGAATTACAACCCAAAGGCATTTTGTGCTTCTCTGAAATTCTCTTTAAAGTGAAGTGAAATTGCTTAGTCATATCCGACTCTTTGCAGTCCCATGGACTGTAACTTGCCAGGCTCCTCCATCCAGGGAATTTTCCAGGCAAGAGTACTGGAGTGGGTTGCCATTTCCTTCTACAGGGAATCTTCCCGACCCAGGGATCGAACCCAGTCTCCCATACTGCAGTCAGACTCTTTACCGTCTGAGCCACAAGGGAAGCTCCTGAAGACCCTGAAATTCTCCTTAGAAAATTATTTTCTGTCATTCATGATTAAGTCTTGTATTATTTGTAGAGAGGAGAGGCAACAATAATTTTGAAACAATTGGTCAGATCTCTGTTGATTTACTTATTCCAATACCTGGTTAAAAAAAAAAAAAAAAGTTGGAGGAAAAATGGAATCAATTCCCTTGGCAGTCTCTATAGGTTTCCAGGAAGCATGATCATTCTACCAAACAGTAACAAAATGAAAGGCAAATTCTGACAGTGCTGAAACCTCCCTTTGGAAAGGAAGAAAAAACTCAGTGATTGAGAATGACCATGCAGGGGGATATTGTTGTTACTAATCCCAGGTTATTTCAATCTCATACCAAACAGAGATCCAGCTTATGGCATATCTAGTAAGATCTCAGACATTTTCTATTTTGTGTTGAGTTTTATTCCTGTTATTCATTTCCTTTCACTTTGTACTGACTTACAGCTTTTTCTCCATGTGTGTTTTGAATATTAAGAATGTTAGCGACTTAAAAAATATTGTTCTGTCAGTTTCTAGCATATTGGTGCTGCACATCAATAGTTGTTTTTTTTTTTTTTTTTTTTTTTACCCTCTTATTTCAGTGTTTTTCTGGAAGACAGAATGTTGCTCTCCTTGCTTTGTTCCAACCTTTGGCTGTTCTCACATATATAATATTTCAAGTACAGTAATATCTTTTTTTTTTTTTTTTTTACCTACCACCTCATATCATCCAAATACAGAAACAAGATTGAAGGAACATAGCTTTTGGCTAGCTTTTGAGTGTAAGGGGAGAAGAAAGGGGCGGGTTTTTAGAAATTATTATTACATGTAAATATTTAAAATAATGTCTTTATTACACTTTGAACACTTAAAGCAAGATAACAAGCATGCAAATAAATCACAGTCAGTATATACTCAGGAATAAAAATCACAGTCAGTATACACTCAGGAATAAAATAGAGAAGTATGTCTGTTTATTTTCTTAGCCTCCAGTGGGAAAAATTTACCTATGTTCTAAAACCAACTCAAAAATATTACAATTTTTCCTAAAGAGAAGCTCACATAGGCATGGAAACATGTGGAGAAGAGAATAGTGAGTGATTTTTGAAATCAGAAGAGTCTGTTTCAAATGCTCAAGTCTGCTTTCTGTTAGCTGTAGCCATGGGCAAGAATACAAACTTTCTTGAATTTAAGTTTTCTTATCCATAAACCTGAGTTGTATTCCTGCTAAATTCTTTCCTAAGGTTTTTTGTCGGGCTCCAAGGAGATAATGTGTGCATGCGAACAACTGTTTCTATCTGTATTTCCTCTGTGCTAGGCGCAATTGTGGCTTCCCTGGTGGCTCAGAGGTTAAAGCATCTGCCTGCAATGTGGGATGCCTGGGTTCGATCCCTGGGTTGGGAAGATCCCCTGGAGAAGGCAATGACACCCCACCCCAGTATTCTTGCCTGGAGAATCCCTTGGATGGAGGAGCCTGGTGGGCTACAGTCCTTGGGGTCACAAAGAGTCAGACACGACTGAGCGACTTAACTTTCACTTTTTAGGCACAATTGTAAATACTAGAGATGGTAGGGCTTGTGTTCCATTCACATCCAGCTTCATGGACTCAAAGAAACAAGGCTACTATGCAAAACTGTTTACCAAGTTCTGAGATGGGGGGGGGGGGGAAATATATATATACATATATCCATATATGGCACACCTTAAAAGACCTCATTTAGCCACCAGGGATGACTTTCGAACAACTATTGAAGGACAAGCAACTTAAAAAGGGTTGATGCTATATATGAAGAACAAGCTATATAATTATTAAAATCTGGAGGCCCATAAGAAGTGGTGATAAGTTAATACAGTTAAGATGTGGGCTGGCTGGGGTGGGGGCAGTGGAGAAACACTTTGCCTTCCTGGCCCCCTGGGAAGCATTTGCTGTGGATTGCTTGCCCTTCCAAGGTGAGGAAGGCTCATCACTTCTACTCTGTCTATGCGTCCCTTCTGTTGCAACTATTCAAAGCACAGTTTAATCATTCTTTCTCTGGGAAGTCTATTTGACCATATAGGAAAGCATGGCCTTATCAAAGAAGAGGCTCCAATAATTACTTATGAATCCCTAACACCACAGAAACATGTAGACCACAGAAGCACGTGGTTTTGACTTCCGCTCTCTTTAGAACACTTGAGAAGGAACCGTAGGGGAGGAAACAGCATGTTTCATCATCTTAACAGCACAGCCTTACAGAGCTCACCTCATGCTCTAAGCATCAGTTGAAAGTAAAATAAAAGCAAACAAACAAACAAAAAACTCCAATCAATAATCCTCTGATATTCATATGTGCCAGAAAATGGCTAGGGAAAAATCCACAAAACATATGTACTGACACATCGTTCACACATATGCTCTGGCACAAACCTTTTAACACAAAACAGTTCATCCTGGAGGCAGAACAGTCTACCTGGCTGCAGATGTCTGGTGACATGGAGATAGCAGATAAAATTCAGACCAGGACCCTCTCACTGAGATAAATACCACCACTCACCAATTTTAAAGTGGAAAAACAGGTACAAAGGAAGTAACTTCCAGAAACTACTGAGGAACAAAACAAAGCAAAATAAAAACATACAACTTGAATTCCTTGCATTGCTAAGAAAATAAAAATAGCTAAGAAAAAAAGCAAAATAAAAAGTGACCTTGGAATAAAAACCAGAATAAAGCTCTCTACAATTTGTGTTTGCATTTTAATGTTAAAGAGGAAGAACAATAAAAGTAGACTGCTTGAATGTCATGGTTTATCGGCAGCAATATTCATGTCAAACATATATCTTGGTTTTAAAGAAAGGAAATGAGTAAACAAGGCAGATGTGGACTGCTCATTTGCAGAGTATAGAAAGGGCAATGCACCAACGGAGGCTCGACTGATCTGAACTGTTATTAGTGACAGTATGTTCTGAATTTGTATTGCAAGACGTGAATATAAAAGAGCAGGTGATTCTCATGTTTTTCTTCCCATTGAAAAACGGGTGGAAAAAGTCATTAATTTGCTCAAGGTAAAAGGCAAGGGCCTATTCATTGTGATAAGCATGACCTAACCAGGTTGCTAATAGAACTATTACTAGATTAAATCCTCCCAACTGTCTTGGAAATAACTTGGCCTCTTTTTTCTCTTATTGAATGAAATAAGGGGCAGGGGGGGAACAGGCAAAAAGCATGGAACTTTCTCTAATCATAGAAGGAGGAGATATTGAAAATTAATGACTCACTCATCTGTTGCAGAAGCAAGGCAATTATAGGATTTGAAGTGTGTTTTGCACATGTGTGGCTGTTTGTGCCATAATCATGTTGAATGAACCGGTGCTCTTATGCAGTGCCCCTCACTGGGCAGTGACCTTCATATGATCAGTTGATGTGAATTTCCCAGACAGTACCTTGAAGGCATACCCTGCTCATTTCTGACCTTCCTTTCTTCCCAGAGCTACACTGTGGCAAAAAGGACTCACAGTGTACTCCTCATGGGCGAAACTGACGAAAGGACTGATGGAACATGCTTTGTCACCCAAAGGCACCTGTTACTACGTGGAGCCTCATCTGTGAAAGAAATATCCCGAAATATGAGGGGCATGCTTTACCAACTCAACATCATTACCTGATGGTAACTGTTAACCATTTCAAAAGCACTGGGAGAAACCAATGGGACCATTTCTCAATTGATCTGCATGAACACTCTACAAAACTGATATATATATATATTTAGAAATGATGATAATAGCAGTTACTATGGCCACTTATTCTCTATTACTATCTGGACCCCAGGTGGATACAACAGGGACTAAATAACTGGTAAAATTTTTTTGAAACTGAAAAATGTTAGCAAATACCCACTCTTGATTTAACAAATCACCTCAACAGAGAAGCAATAAGCCTCTGAAGTTTAAAGTGAATGGAAATCTACACCATAAATATAGTTCAATATACTTGTTCATTCATTCAGAAAACATTCTTTGAGAGTTGACCGCAATACTGTGTTAAAATGCTTTGGGATGATGCTAAGAATTTTCTTTTAAAACAAATACTTCTGATCAGGTACAAATCACTCACATAAATTTTCCACCTTCTTGGCAGAGATGTGGAAAATATTAAGGTCTCTCTTTGAATAAAATTAGCAAAGAGCAAAGGGATAATTAAACATTTGATCTCTAAGCATATCACTGGCATCTATTTCGGAATGGTTTAGAAAGAAAAAAAATTCAACTTGTAGAAACTTTATTCCATAAATGTTTCCTCCAGATATCCTGGCTACTTTCAAGTTATTTAGTGGGAAATATTTCTGTGCACAAAGGAAAAAGTAGTCCAGACCATGAGATTCTGTAAGTGGCTCATGAAGTTTTAGACTGGGGAATTATGATTGATCTTGGCTACAAGGTGAGGGTGTTCAGAGACAGCAAGGTCCCAGAGATCATCTCATCCAAGTTTCTCATTACAGAAGTGACATAATTAGGGAAATTAAACAAAGGGAAGAAGTAGCTCAGGTCTCTCCAAGGGTAAAAGAGAAACCTACTTCCTCTAACTCCATAGCAACACATCCACAGAGATATTTAATCTGTTCATCTTCTCAAAATACTAAGTGTATTTCTTTACTTCAGATGTCAAGATTTCCCACCCCACATGCCCTAAACTTTATAAGGCAAGTACCAAAAGGCATGGTTTTCAATATTATGTGGAAAGGGAAATTAGAACGCAGAATATAAATTTCAGTGTAGACAATCAGGTATTAATATTGTGATATAAAGAGAGTGTGAGAAAAGTAATATCCCAGAGTCATTTTGAAGATGGCAGCTTATGATTTTCTCGGTGGGAAGTATGCGCTATGGACATGGCAAAAGAGCAACTTCCTTCAGACAATTAACATTTCTTCATTTCAAATGCCTGGAATCTAAGAACTCCCTTTCTCCGAGAATAGCATGGAAACATATACATACCACATGTAAAAGAGATAGCAAGTGAGAATTTGCTGTGTGACACAGGGAGCTCTCAACACCTTGCTCTGTGACAACCTAGAGGGGTGGGATGGGGAGGGAGACAGGAGGGAGGTTCAGGAGGGAGGGGACATATGTATACCTGTAGCTGATTCTTGCTGATGTGTAGCAGAGGCTGATACAATATTGTAGAGCAATTATCCTCCAATAATTGTATTTTGTTCTATACTTCTCAGTTTTATACAATTATAATCTTTGATAATTAAAAAAAAAACAATCTGCTAAACCAAAAATCATCATCCATCATATTCTTATCATACAGCCTTGATAAGCAGTATTTTTAGAAACAGTAAGTAGTGAACTCATGGGACACAACTCTAATTCCAAGCATATTAAACAAACCCTGTTGAAAATCATTGATGTACTGAATGTTTGGCTAAATTTTATAAGAGCTTCTTTCAGAGTGAGACTGTGTTCTGCTGGCTTTAAAGATATTTCATGATAAAGAGACTCTCTCTAGTTCCCCTAGAGATTATCACCATACTCAGTATTTGCCTGGCTAATTTAACTGTGAAAAGTCAAAGTGAAAATGTTACTTGCTCAGTCTTGTTGGACTCTTTGCAACTCCATCCATGGACTATAGCCTGCCAGGCTCCTCTGTCCATGGAATTCGCCAAGCAAGAATACTGGAGTGGCTTGCCATTTCCTCCTCCAGGGGATTTTCCTGACCCAGGGATCGAACTCGGGTCTCCTGCATTGCAGGCAGATTCTTTACTGTCTGAGCCACCAGGGAAGCCCATAATTGTGGAAAGGGTATGTATATATGTGTGTGTTCATAGCTTGGATTCACATCACGCACCTTGGGAAACAGTACTCTATGAGGAATGCCACAAAACCAAGCATATATTTCTATAGGGGACACAAAAGAAGGTATTAAAATGTCATCATTATAAAATTTGATGCCGAGCAGAAACATAGTAATATTATTTGCAAATTTAAAAGGCATGTCTAAACAAATTTATTGAGAAATCTGTATGCAGGTCAGGAAGCAACAGTTAGAACTGGACATGGAACAACAGACTGGTTCCAAATAGGTAAAGGAGTATGTCAAGGCTGTATATTGTCACCCTGCTTATTTAACTTCTATGCAGAGTACATCATGAGAAACACTGGACTAGAAGAAACACAAGCTGGAATCAAGATTGCCGGGAGAAATATCAATAACATCAGACATGCAGATGACAACACCCTTATGGGAGAAAGTGAAGAGGAGCTAAAAAGCCTCTTGATGAAAGTGAAAGAGGAGAGTGGAAAAGTTGGCTTAAAGCTCAACATTCAGAAAATGAAGATCACGGCATCTGGTCCCATCACTTCATGGGAAATAGATGGGGAAACAGTGGAAACAGTGTCAAACTATTTTTGGGGGCTCCAAAATCACTGCAGATGGTGACTGCAGCCATGAAATTAAAAGACGCTTACTCCTAGGAAGAAAAGTTATGACCAACCTAGATAGTATATTCAAAAGCATAGACATTACTTTGCCGACTAAGGTCCATCTAGTCAAGGCTATGGATTTTCCTGTGGTCATGTATGGATGTGAGAGTTGAACTGTGAAGAAGGCTGAGTGCTGAAGAACTGATGCTTTTGAACTGTGGTGTTGGAGAAGACTCTTGAGAGTCCTTTGGACTGCAGGAAGATCCAACCAGTCCATTCTGAAGGAGATCAGCCCTGGGATTTCTTTGGAAGGAATGATGCTAAAGTTGAAGCTCCAGTACTTTGGCCACCTCATGAGAAGAGTTGACTCATTTGAAAAGACTTTGATGCTGGGAGGGATTGGGGGCAGGAGGAGAAGGGGACTACAGAGGATTAGATGGCTGGATGGCATCACGGTCTCGATGGACTTGAGTCTGAGTGAACTCTGGGAGTTGGTGATGGACAGGGAGGCCTGGCGTGCTGTGATTCATGGGGTCACAAAGAGTTGGACACGACTGAGCGACTGAACTGAACTGAACTGAAACAAATTTATGAATCATTCCTCAGTTAACATGCTTCCAGCATTCAGTAATTTTTCAAACACATATCAGTGATACAAATGTATCCTCTATTGCATATTTAATTTTGCAAAATTCCCAGTGAAGTAAAAAATTTGATTAATATTTGAGAATTAAATTTTAAAATAAATTAAAATTTACTATGTTAGAAACTTTCATTCAATTGAAAAGGCAAATATAAAGACATACTGATACAAAGATGACATTTCAAATACATTTTTTAAACTTTTAAATTCTATTTTAAATAGAATTTTAAAAGATGAGGGGAAAATGATATTTTTATTCTCCCTGAAGTCCAGAACAATTATTTTTGGCTTTTCTGTGTATCTCAAAATTAATAAATATATATATTAGATTGGATTCTATAAGATCTAATTCAAATAATATACAAATAGTAACAATAACATTTGAAAATCACAGATGTCAGTTCGTTTTTACTGAAAGGATTTGAGGTCAAAAAATTAGGGGGACATTTAAGCAGTCTAAAATTTGTGTAAAAAATCGTGAAAAAAGTTTAAATGGTGTTTTATTAATATTTCAATTATTACAATATCATTTTTTTATGTGATGATAGAAGAAAAACATACACATTGGGAAATACACAAAAGCTAGCAATCACTTTTTAAGGAGGTATTGTTTTAGTAATGAGAAACATATTTCATGTAATCTGTGTTATAAAGTACTAATATATGTGGTGCCATTTGGGTAGCTGAGGGTAATTGATCAGAAAGACATTAATATTTAAATGCAGTACACTTTGTGTAGATTATTTAATCTCCACAATGGCTCTGCAAAATTATATAATTGATTACATTTCAGAATATAAACAGGGGCACCATACCTGTAGAATTTCCCTGGTAATACATCAGGAAGCTGAGATGCAGAAAGTCAAAATAATTGACTAATACTATCCTCACCCTTGGTTGATTCTGTATTGGAATCTAGTTATGCAAGGATACAGTCACTCTTTTTCCAGTACTTGGCACCACATGAAAGTGAAAGAGAAAGTGAAAGTGAAGTCACTCAGTCGTTTCCAACTCTTTGCGACCCCATGGACTGTAGCCTATCAGGCTCCTCCGTCCATGGGATTTTCCAGGCAAGAGTGCTGGAGTGGATTGCCATTTCCTGCTCCAGGGAATCTTCCCGACCCAGGAATCGAACCCGGGTCTCCCGCATTGCAGGCAGACGCTTTACCATATGAGCCACAAGGGAAGCCCTGGCACCACCTGAGAGCTGGCAAAATCAGCAGGGCTTTGCTGGAGAGTAATTTGAAGATGAAGAAGCATAACCTGTCCAATAGGAATGTCAAATATCCTGAGAAGCTACATAAGAAAAACAGTTCTCTGGACTTATTATTATTATTATTTCTTCCTGTTCCCAAAGAAAGTGAAAGTGAAAGTGAAATCGCTCAGTCGTGTCTGACTCTTTGCAACCCCAAGGACTGCAGCCTACCAGGCTCCTCTGTCCATGGGATTTTCTAGGCAATCGTACTGGAGTGGACTGCCATTTCCTTGTCCAGAGGATCTTCCCAACCCAGGGATTGAACCAGGTCTCCCGCATTGTAGACAGACGCTTTACTGTCTGAGCCACCAGGGAAGTTCCCAAAGATCTGATCTTAAAATGCAACCTTTCCTAGTAATACTTGGACCAAAGAATTCATACTAAAGCACAGTCAATCATCAGTGAGTGAATTAAGAGAAATACTGAATAAATGGTAGAGGCTAGAGAAAGAAAAAGAAGGGAATTAGTGGAGTGGAAGCTGAAAAAATGGTCAGGAGCACGGCAAGTGGAAACTTTAGTCTACTTCATACTAAGCCTGGATGCCATAGTCTAAGGGAAGGGCTTTCTCGTGTAGATTGAGTACACTACCTGATCTGGCGGATACTGATGGCCAGGCCTGGGCAATGGAGAACTGAGGAATGGATCAGAGGTTGGAGAGAGCAGCAAAGTAGCAGCAGGAGGCATTAATGGCACCAAGTCCTCATGGAATCATTGTAGCTTACTTCCTAATTCATAGTGTACCAGCTACCGTTCGGGGTTTAATTCATTGTGACAGCTCATTTTACTACTTAAAGCAGAGAGGGGAGAAAGAATAGAAAGAGGCAAAGGAGGGCTTTCACAAACTTAACCCAGGGACATGAGAACTGGCAGTGCAACAGAGGAGAGAAAACGTCACTTTCCAAGAGTAGCAGGAATGAAACTGGGAAGAGCGGACAAGGTGTAGTATGATGACTTGCTGAGCAGCCTGGCTGCTGCAAGAGGCAGTACAATATGGGTAAGTGTGAGCGTGTGGACTGGGGAGGAGGTTGGCATTCTGCTGACTACCCTCTTGGCCAACAGCAAGCAGAAAAATGGTGAAAGCAATGATGGGACCAAGCCAAGGCATCAAGGTATGCTAAGAATGATTTAACATCAGTGGTATATTTGAAGAAAAGGGAAGAGATGGACTCCGGTTCTTTTCCGGATATAAGTGTGAACCATTAAGAGGCCTGATCCAGTGGTCTTTCCAGATGACTCTTATAGACATATTCCTCCTCAAAGTGCTCATCACTTCTATGGCCTACAAATGCAATCTGTTCTCCCTGCTGGAGGACCTAAAGGATGTACGTGTTCTAAGCCGCTTCAGGTGTGTCCGATTCTTTGCAACATTATGGACTGTAGCCCACCAGCCTCCTCTGCCCATGAGATTCTCCAGGGAAGAATACTAGAGTGGGTTGCCATGCCCCCCTCCAGGGGATCTTCCAACTCAGGGATCGAACCCGCATCTCTTATGTCCCCTACATTGTCAGGTGGATTATTTACCACTAGCGCCACCTGGGAAGCCCCGCCACCACTGCAAGTCTCTGCCCTTGGGTTTAAGAGAGAAGGTTCCTAATGGAGAAGGGACTACCTAAGAAGCAAACCTAAAAATCTTTTTGTTTTTCACTTTTATCTCTAAAAAGAAAACATCTGAGGAGCAGCAAGTAGTTCAGTATCTACTAAGAAAAAGTAAGTGGCAAGGGGGTGAAACTCCTGAGAGTCCCTTGGACTGCAAGAAGATCCAACCAGTCCATCCTAAAGGAGATCAGTCTTGGGTGTTCATTGGAAGGACTTATTTTGAAGCTGAAACTCCAGTACTTTGGCCACCTGATGCGAAGAGCTGACTCATTTGAACAGACCCTGATGCTGGGAAAGATTGAGGGCAGGAGGAGAAGGGGATGACAGAGGATGAGATGGTTGGATGGCATCACTGACTCCATGGACCTGGGTTTGGGTGGACTCTGGGAGTT
This sequence comes from Ovis canadensis, assembly GCF_042477335.2. Taxonomy (NCBI): domain Eukaryota; kingdom Metazoa; phylum Chordata; class Mammalia; order Artiodactyla; family Bovidae; genus Ovis; species Ovis canadensis. The sequence continues at coordinate 124,615,687 of NC_091248.1, read as the reverse complement.
GGTGATGGACAGGGAGGCCTGGCGTGCTGTGGTTCATGGGGTCACAAAGAGTTGGACATGACTGAGCGACTGAACTGAACTGAAGGGGGTGAAAGAGACTTGTTGCAAAATTTCCATCTCTTTTCACATTCTATCTTCAGGTTAATTCCAATGCAGCACTGATACTGTTTCATGGTTTTTAATCAGGAGTTCTTTGGTAACTAGATCTATTACAATCAGCTCAGGCCAGAGGAGGTGATTATTAGAAAGGTGAGTTTCCCAGGCTCAAGGAGAAGTGAGGCACACAGGCAGCGGAAGCGGAATGAGATCACGGACTTTTCCATCCTCTACCTAGACCCACGTGCCCTGGACCCTTCATCTCTTCTCTGGCATCTGCGTCACTCCTCTCTGTCTTATTTATAGGTGGCCTGCCACGCTTTGGGGGCTTGCCTGCTGGCTCTGCAGTAAAGACTCTGCCTACAATGCAGGAGACGTGGCTTCAATCCCTGGGTCAGAAAATTTCCCTGGAGTAGGAAACAGCAGCCTACTCTAGTATTCATACCTAGAAAATGCCATGGACAGAGGAGCCTGGCAGGCTGCAGTCCCTGGGACTGCAGAGTCAGACAGGACTGAGTGACTAAACCAACACCACCATCATGCTTTACCCAGTAGTTCTCTTGGTTCCTGAGTTTATGTTGCACAAATAAAACAGAGATTCTGATGGCATCAGTTGAGATCGTGGGTTCTCTCTCATCACCTTTGGCTACATGGAAAAATGACTGTCCCTTAGGGGAAGTAGACAGTAGAAGGCATGCGGAGAAAAAAGTTTAGGGGAAGAAATAGTTGGCATCTCTAATGTATTTTTTCTAACATGGTCATGGCAAAGATCAAGGGATATTCAAAACCCATATGAAGGAATTTTATAATCTGTAAAGTACTATATAATAAGGTGATGTTTATCTTACGCAAAATTCTCAAAGGTTTAATGTGTTCTATGTTTCGGACTGCGCGGCATAAGCACACCGGCTGTGACGGACCTTGCAGAAGCGTCCTTGAGAGAAGCTACCCCACGTCCAAGGTCAGGGGCGGCGAATGAGAGTGCTAGGTTGTGACAGTGCAGAAGCAGCCGAGAGAAGTTACCCAGTGTCCGAGGTCAGGGGCAGCAGCCAAGAGTGCCAGGCTGCGATGGCACAGAAGCGGCAAAAAGGAGCTACCCGATGCCCGAGGTCAGGGGTGGCGGCTGGGAGGAGCTACCCCACGTCCAAGGAGCGGTGGCTGCACAGGTGCGGGAAGGCCGAGAGGAGCTACTCCGCGTTCAAGGTCAAGAGGGGCAGCAGTGAGAAGATACCCCTCGTCCAAGGTAAGGAGCAGCGGCTGTGCTTTGTTGGAGCAGCAGTGAAGAGACACCCCACATCCAAGGTAAGAGAAACCCAAGTAAGATGGTAGGTGTTGTGAGAGGGCATCAGAGGGCAGACACACTGGAACCATAATCACAGAAAACCAGTCACTCTAATCACACAAGGACCACAGCCTTGTCTAACTCAATGAAACTAAGCCATGCCCTGTGGGGCCACCCAAGATAGGCGGGTCATGGTGGAGAGGTCTGACAGAGTGTGGTCCAGTGGAGAAGGGAATGGCAAACCACTTCAGTATTCTTGCCTTGAGAACCCCATGAACAGTATGAAAAGGCAAAATGATAGGATACTGAAAGATGAACTCCCCAGGTCAGTAGGTGCCCAATATGCTACTGGAGATCAGTGGAGAAATAACTCCAAAAAGAATGAAGGGATGGAGCCAAAGCAGAAACAATGCCCAGTTGTGGATGTGACTGGTGAGAGAAGCAAGGTCCGATGTTATAAAGAGCAATATTGCATAGAAACCTGGAATGTTCAGTTCAGTTCACTTTTTTCACTCTGCCGTGTCCAACTCTCTGTGACCCCATGAATCGCACCACACCAGGCCTCCGTGTCCATCATCAACTCCCGGAGTTCACTCAGATTCACGTCCATCGAGTCAGTGATGCCATCCAGCCATCTCATCCTCTGTCCTCCCCTTCTCCTCCTGCCCCCAATCCCTCCCAGCATCAGAGTCTTTTCCAATGAGTCAACTCTTCGCATGAGGTGGCCAAAGTACTGGAGTTTCAACTTTAGCATCATTCCTTCCAAAGAAATCCCATGTTAGGTACATGAATCAAGGCAAATTGGAAGTAGTCAAACAGGAGGTGGCAAGAGTGAACGTCATTCTAGGAATCAGTGATCTAAAATGGATTGGAATGGGTGAATTTAACTCAGATAACCATTATATCTACTACTGCGGGCAGGAATCCCTTAAAAGAAATGGAGTAGCCATCATGGTCAACAAAGGAGTCCGAAATGCAGTACTTGGAGGAAATCTCAAAAACGACAGGATGATCTCTGTTCGTTTCCAAGGCAAACCATTCAATACCACTGTAATTCAAGTCTATGCCCCAACCACTAATGCTGAAGAAGCTGAAGTTGAACAGTTTTACGAAGACCTACAAGACCTATAGAGGAAAACAACGAAATGGGAAAGACTAGAGATCTCTTCAAGAAAATTAGAGATACCAAGGGAACATTTCATGCAAAGATGGGCTCAATAAAGGAAAGAAATGGTCTGGACCTAACAGAAGCAGAAGATATTAAGAAGAGGTGGCAAGAATACACAGAAGAACTATACAAAAAAGATTCTCGTAACCAAGATAATCATGATGGTGTGATCACTCATCTAGTGCCAGACATCCTGGAATGTGAAGACAGTGGGTTTAGAGCATCACTATGAACAAAGCTAGTAGAGGTGATGGAATTCCAGTTGAGCTGTTTCAAATCCTGAAAGATGATGCTGTGAAAGTGCTGCACTCAATATGCCAGCAAATTTGGAAAACTCAGCAGTGGCCACAGGACTGGAAAAGGTCAGTTTTCATTCCAATCCCAAAGAAAGGCAATGCCAAAGAATGCTTAAGTTCAGCTCAGTTCAGTTAGTCAGCTCAGTTCCTAGTTCAGCTTAGTCGTGTCCAACTCTTTGTGACCCCATGAATCCCAGCACGCCAGGCATCCCTATTTATCACCAACTCCCAGAGTTTATTCAGACTCACATCCATCGAGTCGGTGATACCATCCAGCTATCTCATCCTCTGTCATCCCCTTCTCCTCCTGCCCCCAATCCCTCCCAGCCTCAGTCTTTTCCAATGAGTCAACTCTTCGCATAAGGTGGCCAAAGTATTGGTATTTCAGCTTTAGCATCATTCCTTCCAAAGAAATCCCAGGGCTGACTTCCTTCAGAATGGACTGGTTGGATCTCCTTGCAGTCCAAGGGACTCTCAAGAGTCTTCTCCAACACCACAGTTCAAAAGCATCAATTCCTCAGCGCTCAGCTTTCTTCACAGTTCAACTCTCACATCCATACATGACCACTGGAAAAACCATAGCCTTGACTAGACGGACCTTTGTTGGCAAAATAATGTCTCTGCTTTTGAATATGCTTTCTAGGTTGGTCATAACTTTTCTTCCAAGGAGTAAATGTCTTTTAATTTCATGGCTGCAGTCACCATCTGCAGTGATTTTGGAGCCCCCCAAAATAAAGTCTGACACTGATTCCACTGTTTCTCCATCTATTTCTCATGAAGTGATGGGACCAAATGCTATGATCTTCGGAATGCTCAGACTACCGCACAACTGCACTCATCTCACACGCTAGTAATGTAATGCTCAATATTCCTCAAGCCAGGCTTCAGCAATACGTGAACTGTGAATTTCCAGATGTTCAAGCTGGTTTTAGAAAAGGCAGAGGAACCAGAGATCAAATTGCCAACATCTGCTGAATCATAGACAAAGCAAGAGAGTTCCAGAAAAACATTTATTTCTGCTTTATTGACTATGCCAAAGCCTTTAACTGTGTGGATCACAAAAAAATGTGGAAAATTCTGAAAGAGACAGGAATACAAGACCACCTGACCTGGCTCTTGAGAAACCTATATGCAGGTCAGGAAGCAACAGTTAGAACTGGACATGGAACAACAGACTGGTTCCAAATAGGAATAGGAGTACGTCAAGGCTGTATACTGTCACCCTGCTTATTTAACTTCTATGCAGAGTACATCATGAGAAATGCTAGGCTGGAAGAAGCACAAGCTGGAATCAAGATTGCCAGGAGAAATATCAATAACCTCAGATATGAAGATGACACCACCATTTATACAGAAAGTGAAGAGGAACTAAAGAGCCTCTTGATGAAAGTGAAAGAGGAGAGTGAAAAAGTTGGCATAAAGCTCAGCATTCAGAAAATGAAGATCATGGCATTTGGTCCCATCACTTCATGGGCAGTAGTTGGGGAAACAGTGGAAACAGTGTCAGACTTTATTGTTTTGGGCTCCAAAATCACTGTAGATGGTGATTGCAGCCATGAAATTAAAAGAGGCTTACTCCTTGGAAGAAAAGTTATGACCAACCTAGATAGCATATTCAGAAGCAGAGACATTACTTTGCCAACAAATGTCCATCTACTAAAGGCTATGGTTTTTCCAGTGGTCATGTATGGATGTGAGAGTTGGACTGTGAAGAAAGCTGAGCACCAAGGAATTGATGCTTTTGAACTGTGGTGTTGGAGAAGACTCTTGAGAGTCCCTTGGACTGCAAGGAGATCCAACCAGTCCATTCTAAAAGAGATCAGTCCTGGGTATTCTTTGGAAGGAATGATGCTAAAGCTGGAACTCCAGTACTTTCACCACCTCATGAGAAGAGTTGACTCATTTGAAAAGGCTTGATGCTGGGAGGGATTGGGGGCAGGAGGAGAAGGGGATGACAGAGGATGAGATGGATGGCTGGATGGCATCACCGCCTTGATGGACATGAGTTTGAGTGAACTCTGGGAGTCTGTGATGGACAGGGAGGCCTGACATGCTGCGATTCATGGGGTAGAAAAGAGGCAGACACGACTGAGCAACTGAACTGAACTGAACTGATGTTTTAGGAAAGAGTAATCCATCTATTTTCTATTGAGTCAGAATGACACAAGCCTGGGAAAGCGCCAGTGAATTAAGATAAATCCAGAACACAGACCATAAGAGGTAGATATTGTTTCAAAACAAACAACAACTCTTAAAGCAATAGGCTTCAAAAGACATGATAGAATTCCAAGTGGATTTTTTCATTTAAACATGTTGTTCCACCCCCTCCAACCCACCCAGTTTTGTCATGTTTCTGTCCCTGACACCAAGCTTGCAGCAGATGGATTTGTATCACAGGAACCCAAAAGCTAAACCCCATTCTGTAAACGTGTGTCAATCTGTCATCTGAATGTATATTTGCTTTTATCCTCTGCTTTTCTATGTATTCATATATCTAGCTCTCTAAAATGTATTTGAAGAATATCATTTAAATAAAAGATAAAACTTGAAGCAATGTTTATCAACATAATGCTTAACTGAATTTGTTCTTTTCTGTATTTGTATAATTAGTAAATTACACTCTTTTATCCTTTTCTGTTAGTATAAGATCTCCCTGCTTTCAAATGGTTATGTGGTGTATAAATCAGATGATTCTTGCCAATAGTCAAGTAAGAAAATATATCTCTAGCATTTCTTGCCTTCCTGACATATTCTTTATATTTTGCCTCCCTGTGGAATACTCTGTTGCCTTTAATTTTAAGATACATAATTTTGTGTACAAAACAATTCTCAATCAATGCTGGTCATTAGCCACTTATATCTTAAAATGAATTTCAGTCAACATGAGTCCTCTTCCAAGGGTGTTTGCATATAAAATTTATGATGGAATAAAAAACATTGTTTTTAATTGAAAGAACCATATATGGATTTTTTTTTTCTTCTAGAGGAAGTAATCCTCCTCTCTGGTACTTGTTACCTTGATCCACAGTGAGGTTATTAACCAGGGTCAAGCTAGCCCTTCACATGGGTATCTTTTCTGTACATGCACAGAAACGGCGACATGATGAGTGCAGATATGGCCAGTGTGTGACAATTTCAAACAGGTAGACAACGTGGGGTGAGCTACGGGAGGGCATTATGGGCCAACTAGACACGTACGCCACTGAGAAGCAAAAGAGGTCTCTGGGAGGTAAAATATAAGTAAATAAACATCCTCACAGAACAAATGTTGGTACGATGGGCCCTAAGTAAGTGCAAGACTATGGCACCGACAAGGCTTTTCCCCTATGAACTACAGCATCACATTTTTACCCCAACACATGATAATCCACGGTATCAAAACTCAGAGAGAAGCTGCCAGTCAAACAACTAAGAAGCCATAAACATTTTAAATAATATTTTGCTTTTGAAACAACTTTATTATAGGAAATGCATTGTATTTATGCGTCTATTTATATACATGTGTGTCTTGGGCTTCCCTGATGGCTCAGACAGTAAAGAATCTGCCTGGAGTACAGGAGACCCAGGTTCAGTCCCCGGGTCAGGAAGATCCCCTGCAGAAAGGAATAGCTACCCACTCCAGTATTCTTGCCTGAAGAGGCCCATGAACAGAGGGGCCTGGCGGGCCACAGTCCACAGGGTTACAGTCAGGCATGACTGAGCGACTAACACCAACTACTACAGATATAGATGGATACATTCTATAAACTATAAAGAAACCTGTTAAAAAGAAGATGAAGACATTACTCAAATCCCATCTTCCAGGTTAAAAAAGAAAGTTAAGATTTTAGAAGTTTAATTTTAGATACCTCACTTTACATATATGAGTAGATAAACACCTCTAAATAATTCAAAGTGGCATCCTGTACTATTTTAAAACAAAAATATTTTAATGTAACTTTACTTGAATGAAAGCAACAAGAAACATATTGATGTTTCTTCATAAAGTGAATTAATTCTTAAAAAAACAAAAACAAAATAAATCTGCACTTAAAAGTTATAGCATCCAGTGGCCTCCTGCTCTGAAGGTTTGGGGAGAAAAAGCACAAATCTAATCCTATCGTTTGGTACTTAATATTTTAGATCCCACATCTGTAACATTTATACTCTTTCTACAACTGTAATTCCTAGCTGTCTTGTTGTTCAGTTGTTAAGTTGAGACTGACTCTTTGCGACCCCAGAGAATGCAGCACACCAGGCTTCCCTGTCCTTCACTACCCCCTGGAGTTTGCTCAGATTCATACCCACTGCGTCGGTGATGCTCTCTGACCATCTCATCTCCTGCCCCGTCCCTTTTGGCTTCTATCTTTCTCAGCATCAGGTCTTTTACAGTGAGTTGACTCTGCATCAGGTGGCCAAAGGATTGGAGCTTCCACCTAAGCATCAGCCCTTCAAAGAACATTCAGAGTTGATTTCCTTTAGGATTGACTGGTTTGATCTCTGCTGTCCAAGGGACTCTCAAGAGTCCTCTCCAGTACCAATGCAGTCATGATCTTATATTTAAATGATTCATTGCTCAGTATCATCATTGGACCATGGTTTCTTTATTCCTTTTTTTTTTTTTTCACTCATCTCACTGTTGGTTGGGTTGTTTAATTTGTATGCCCAAAAAAAAAAAAGTCACACTCTTGACCTAACTTGACTTGCTCAAATCACTAGGTATAACATTTCACTGATATTCCTTTCCCACAGAACTTCCTAAAAAAATATTTTGAGATTCTGCTTCCTTTCATTAAAGTTACTTTTGATCTTTCAACATCATGATACCTCTTTTAGGGAATATCACATCCTCTTGACATTAGGAGGAGGTATATGTATTATTTCTTTTCCCTTTTATATGTTGTCCAACATTTATTAGTACTGGACTGGTCTGCATCAAAATTATGAATTTGGGTATGGCAAGTTTTCTGTTTTTGGTGGGGGGAGGAGGGTTGGTTTAGTTTCAGTTAATTTAATGGAAAAGGAATACATTAAATTTTTCAATATTTGACATATTGAAGGAAAATTTTTGAAAACTTATTTAGTAGCTTAGTTGTGTCTGACTCTTTGTGACCCCATGGACTGTAGCCTGCCAGGCTCTTCTGCCCATGGACTTCTCCAGGCAAGAATACTGGAGTGGGTTATCATTTCCTGCTCCAGGGGATCTTCCTGACCCAGAGATGGAACCCACATCTCCTGCCCTGGCAGGTGAGTTCTTTATCACTGGCGCCACCTGGGAAGCCCTAATCACATAATAAAAAGAATCACTACACAGATACAGAGAACTCTCTGATGGTTCCCAGAGGCAGGGTGTTGAGAGTTAAGTGAAATGAGAGAAGGGAGTCAAAAGGTATGAATTTCCAGACTTATAAAATAAGTCTTGAGGATATAATATGTAGTATGCTGACTATAGTTAACAATAATGTTCTACATATGTGAAAGATACTAAGAAACTAGACCTTAACATCCCCACTGCAAGAAAAATTGTTTGTAACTGTGTTCAGTGATGGATATTAACTAGAGTTACTGTGGTGATCATTTTGCAATACATACAAATCTGCATACATGAAATCATTATGCTGTACATTTAAAACTAACATAATGTTATGTTAATTATACCACAATTTTAAAAAACAGCACATTGAAAAAAATACCTGATGAATACTATTTTTAAATCAAAGCTGTATATATATATATATATATATGTATTTGAAATTTATATTTCTCTATCTTTGCCTGTGTATCTCTTTCACAAATTGTTTTCTGATTATGATATCTTTATACTTCCAGGAATTTCTGTATATATATTATTCTACTTTTTCCTTATTATTTTTTTCTGCCTTTTGTTCTTTCTGATTCTCTCTATTTTTTTCTCTCTTTGCTGATATATTTTCTTTCTTCACATCTTTTTTCCTCCCCCTTTGGGTTTTCTCCAATTTTCTTTTTTCAACCTTTGTTTATGCTTTCTTTTTTCCCCTGTTTTCTTTCCTTCTTTAATTTTTCACATTTTTTCCCCTGAATTTGTTATGATATAAGCTTAGCATCTCCTGTTTTATTGAATAAAAATTATGGCCTCTGTCAGTTAATTCATATTTATCTAAGAAAATACTGTATCTTTCCAAGTTGTCATTCATTGATATTTATACCAGAATTTCTTTGAAGCAAAAGAGTTTTAAGTTTCTGTTCTTAATTATCTTCTTTTACCCGCTATTAACTGCTGTCCACTTTGAAATCATCATTTACTAATTATAATGGTACTATACTAAGACTTTAAAGTCTAAAAGTAAAATTTTAGCTGCAAATATAACATTTTTTCACATGACTTTAATAACAAAGCTAAATTCTGGGCACTAGGGGAGAAAACTACAAAGAGTCATAATTTTTCATCCTGCATTTTCAATAGAAACTAAGTGTGTACATTAATAAAAGGAGAAAAAGCAGTTAATACAAAGTATTCCTCCTCATTCATGGGACACATATTGGGAACCTATTCTTCTTAACATCTTTCTAAATGATTGTCTGATTAACAAGCATTTCCTTAACTCAGAATTTTTATGTCATTTTGAACTCATTACCATATAAACTCTAAAAATTCTTCCTCTTTATTTTACCATCTCCTATTTGCAGCTCTTTTTTTTTTTTTCCATATCACTCCACAGTCATTGCTGCTGTTTAGCAGCTCAGTTGTGTGTGACTCTTTGTGACCCCACGGACTAAGCCCACTGTCCATGGGATTTCCCAGGTAAGGATACTGGAGTGGTTTGCCATTTCCTTCTCCAGAGAATCTTTCTGACTAAAGGCTCGAACCCATATCTCCCGCATTGGCGGGCAGATTCTTGACCATTAGCACCACCTGGCAAGCACCTCCATAGTGGCTACAAAAAATTCTTCCTCTTTAATATATCATCTGTTATTTCCAGCCCAATTTTATCGATATCATTCCAAAATAGTGGATACGAAACAGGCTTATAGGAAGTGTCTTTGACTGTCAACAGAAGTGGAAAGAGTGATTTTGGTAGCCAGCCACTAGCTGTTGTACAATAAAATATACATTAAAAATGCTGTGTAAATATAATATGTTCTTACGTAACACATTTGTTGACAAGTGAAATGAAAGTTGCCTTACCTCCTCGCTTGTTGATCTTGGCGTAGCCAGGTGAATAGCTCCCAGACATGGAGGATGAGCTGCTGAAAGCTGCATGGTGTAGTCCAGACACAAGGGGCTCATCACATTTTTCTAAAAAGAAAAGAAAGCCAGATTTAATAAAGACTGAATAATCACTGGCATATTTTTTGTTAAAAATCGCTATTGAATACAATGAAAAGTTTAAGATACATGATACATCTAGGAAACAACTATAATTTATACAACTTGACATTGATGATCGGAGAAGGCAATGGCACCCCACTCCAGTACTCTTGCCTGGAAAATCCCATGGAGGGAGGAGCCTGGTGGGCTGCAGTCCATGGGGTCGCTGAGGGTCGGACATGACTGAGCGACTTCCCTTTCAGTTTTCCCTTTCATGCATTGGAGAAGGAAATGGCAACCCACTCCAGTGTTCTTGCCTGGAGAATCCCAGGGACTGGGGAGCCTGGTGGGCTGCCGTCTATGTGGTCATACAGCGTCGGACACGACTGAATTGACTTAGCAGCAGCAACACTGATGATTCTAATGAACCCTAGCACAATTTTAATCGCCTTCTGATTTTCAAGTTATAACTATGATCAAGTGCATTATTCCAAAGGACCTCAATGCAGGCCCACTATCTCAGAACCATGAATAAAGTTGTGGCTGGTTATTTCACAAGATTGGCGATTTGGGGGTCTCCTCAAAATCTTCAGTTATTTATTCACTCTAAGGATTCAGAGTTAGAAATATGAACTTGGAGGAGGGAAGACCAGGAGGAATAACATTCAAACTAAAAAATTAGGAAGGAGGTACCAGTAAGAAAGAACACAAGATAACCACCAACACGAACGCACTGCTGTGTAAAACATTAGTCAGTTCTCATTATTCTTGACCAATGAACTGCTCTGGAGTTCTGATTTTCACTCGGCTTCTGCACTGACATGAACTATTCTTCCCCTTCCTTCTTTACCACTGCTGACTCTCCCATTCTACTTTGATGGGTGGTTCTCACCTTCCTAGTGTCTCTATACATTAAAGTGCCCAAGACTCAACTCTTGGAGCTCTTCTCTGCATCCTCTGGGTCTCCGGGAGGCTGCATCAAGTGCTATGTCTTGTCATGCTGGCATATCCCCAGTCCTACCCCCTCACTTTGCCTCATCCCCTGGTCCAGGCAGCCATCAGCATCACTGCTGTGACTGCATAGTCTTCCATCCGCCTCCTTTGCCATAGTCCTTCTGTACACAGCAGCCCAAAGGGCAGTTTGAAAAATATGCAGGTGGGTAAGGTAGTTCCTGCACTCAAAATATCCTCTGGCTCCTGCTCAAGTCACTTGGAATGAAGTCCAAGGTCCCCCAATGGCGCACAGCAGCCTCTGCACTGATGCCATCCTGCAGCATCCTTGTCCTTTACTGCCCAGCCTCCCTTCCCTTCTGACTGCAACGACAGACTTGCTCCTGCCACGACCTTTGCTGTCACTCTTCCGATGACCTCAAGGCTCATCCCTCACCTCCCCCAGGCTCTGTTTAATGTTTTCTCTCACAGTGCAGACAAGTTTTCCCAGTCTTCCCAGCTATACAAGTACTCACTGCCCTCCCTCTCTGTACCACGCCTTGCTCTGTTTTCCTTCATAGCATTTACAGCCATCTGATATGTTGTGTTTCCATGCATGCAATTGTTTGATTGCTTTTCTCTCTCCCATGAGATTAGAGGCTCCATGAAAATAAAGGTTTTGAGAATGTGCTTAATGCTTCCTTTCTAATGATCTGAATAGCACCTGACACTTGGCATACACTCTAATGACATTTGTAGAAGGAAGGAAGGAAGCAAGGGAGGGAGGGAGGAAGATAGGGGAGGAAAGAAGGGGAGAGAAAGGGAGGATGGGAGGAAGGGAGGAAGGAAAAACAAGGACAACTATACCTAACAGACTCAAAGAGTCTCAAGGCATGATGCTACCTTACAACACGACATAGCGCCTAAGTTTTAGAGAGATGGTCCTAAATCCCCAACAAGTGTTTACATGTGCTCAGTGTTTTGTTTAATATGACACAGAACTAGGCTGTATATTCTCATTGACTTCTCTCTCAGATATTCATATACAGGGGGAAAAAATAACAATAGAAGGAATGAACTAGTTTTCTTGAAAAGTCATTCAGGCGGAGTGAAGTCCCCAAAGATCCTGGGGAAATGAATTATTTTTCATTATCTCACCACTCAAGTGTGTACAAAACTGAAGTTCAGAGGAACACATCCGTCCTTGCAAAACATAGTTAGATTTCTTACTTTTCTCAGTTATGCTGTGAGTGCCTCTGAGCAATGTGGCGTGTGTGTGTGAATATATTTCTCAGAAACTTAAAGGTAAACGACTGAAAAGAGGAACATATCATTTATTTTAAAAGTATCAGTTTACAAAGTGAGAATCCACAGTGAAGGGTTTCATATTAATTGTTTAAAGATTTACTATTATTTCAGCTGCTGTTGATCACACACATAAAACCTTGATTTTCTAATTTCCGTCTCAGTCTAACTTTGTACAACTTTTTGATGTAAGTTCTGCATTGAAGTTTAATGACAACTATTACTTCAGAATTTTCCATTATGTTAAAAATGTACTCATGTTTATTTTACTCATTCAAATAAAACAAAAATTTATGACATATAGACACTATTCTATACAAAATACACAACCAATAACCAACAAGGACCTACTTTACAGGACAGAGAACTACACTCAATCTTTTGTAAGAACCTATAAGGGAAAATAATCTGAAAAAGATTCCAAAACACTTTGCTGTAACCTGAAATCAACTACACTTCAATAAAAAATAAACTACATCTAAAACATTTTAAAGAAGAACCTATGCTGTGTCAGACACAGGAAATGCAGAATTGATGAAACTAACATTGTTCCTGTCCTCACGTAATTTATGTTTCAGTAGAAACTAAAAACTAACTAAAACAAAAACAAACAGGTAAAAATGTGAATTCATAGGATGAATTCATAGGATGGGATGGTGATAAAAACTACCAAGACACCCTCGATATGAAAGAGGGGCTAGGAGTCTGTGGGTAGGGTGGAGGTTGAGAGAGTTGCAGGCTTTGGGTGCCTAGCCAAGAAGAGTCTCTTTGATTGGGTCACATCTGTGTAGTAACCTAAGGAAAAGAGGACATACTCTGACAGAGCTCAACAGGACCATGCCAAGAGAAGCTTTCTGTCCAAACCTGCTCAGTAGGACTAACTTGATGATCCCTGGAGAAGGAAATGGCCACCCACACCAGTATTCTTACCTGGGAAGTCCCCTGGGCAGAGGAGCCTGGCTATAGTCCATGGGGTTGCAAAGAGTCTAAACAACTCTACCTGAGTTGTTTAAACAACTAAACAACATTACCTGATAATAAGGAATAATACATTATCCAAAATTCAGGATTCACTGAATATATAGCTCCATGTTACACATGGTAAATAATTAAAATGAAGTTGGTAATCAAGTGATCCATTTAACTTACTTAAATTTAGAACATAAATACAGCAATTTATAAAATCTGAGAATAGTTTATCCATATTAGTTGTTTTCTTTAAATTGGATTTCCATAACAAATTAATCTTTATACCAAATTAAAATTTTTTCACTAAATTTAAAGACTCATAAATCAGAATAACAAAATTAGAGTAAAACTGGGATCAAGAAAGATGAGAGCATATAAAAGATTATTTATTTTTAAAAAGTACTATAGAATTATTATCATAATTTAAGGATCAGATATCTCACAATAATCTGAGACAAAATCTATAACTGCATAATTAAGCAAGAAAAATGTCACATGAATTATATGTTCTCCTGAAAGACGGTAGTCACAAATATTTATTATGATCTCAGTCCCTGCTTTTCACTGTTCTAATCACTTTGGACAATAAAATATCTGTCTATGTATCTATTTCCCATGCTCTCATAAGTGGTAACAATATATACACCCACATAAAGCAATTATTTTAACATGAAACAAGAAAATAATACCAGTCTGTAATTCAATGCTGACTAGAACATAATCAAATCCTGAAAGTAACAAGTAAATTAAAAATACAGGACTATGGTTTAGGTGACCTTATCACTCCTGGCTTTCTCCTAAGTATATGACCTTGAGTACATCAGTTAACCCCCTTTCGACAGATGAAAATGTGAAAGTGCTAGTCACTCAGTCATGTCCAACTCTTTGAAACTCCATGGAATGTAGCCTGCCAGGTTCCTGTCTCCATGGGATTCTCCAGGCAAAAATACTGGAGTGGGCTGCCGTTCCTTTCTCCAGAGGATCTTCCCAACCCAGGGATCAAACTTGGGTCTTCTGCATTGCAGGCAGATTATTTATCATCTGAGCCACCCTGACTCACACATAATATGAAGAAACTAGCTAAATTTCTCTGAAACTCGAATGCCCTCAAGCACTGTCAAGGACAAGAGTGCACAACTATGTCCCCCAGACCAAATCTGGCCCACTGCTCGCTTTTGTTAAGAAAAGCTCACCCCATTCACTCATTCATATCTGCATTCACATCTCAGCAGAATGTCACAAAAAGAGACACACAGCCTCTGAAGCAAAAGGATTTACTATCTGACCTTTTACAGAGAAAGTTTTCCAACCTCTGGCTCAATATGATAAATATTCCATGTATCCACAAAGAAGAATGATTAACGATCACTTATGGTAATAGGCAACCTACAAATGATAAATAAGACCTGAAGAGTTGACAGGATACAGATGAAGAGGGTTAAGAACACTATGCTGCTGCTGCTGCTGCTAAGTCACTTCAGTCATGTCCAACCCTGTGCGACCCCATAGATGGCAGCCCACCAGGCTCCCCCATCCCTGGGATTCTCCAGGCAAGAACAGTGGAGTGGGTTGCCATTTCCTTCTCCAATGCATGAAAGTGAAAAGTCAAAGTGAAGTTGCTCAGTCGTGTCCGACTCTTAGCGACCCCATGGACTGCAGCCTACCAGGCTCCTCCTTCCATGGGATTTTCCAGGCAAGAGTACTGGAGTGGGGTGCCATTGCCTTCTCCTAAGAACACTATAGAGAGAGGAAAAGTTTCAAGTCTACAATGAGGATGAAATTTCCCCATGATGGCTGTAGCTACACTCCACGTGTGCCCATATTGCCAGACTGACTATTAGGATGAATGATCCATCTTTACCTCCAACTGTAATAATAGTTATTACAGCTTCCATCTTCCAAAGAGTCTGATTGCTTGTTGTTCTAGAGCATGTGTCTCAATACTCTGCAGACATTAAACATTAGTAAATCAAACAGATCCCTGGAGAAAGTTAGGATTTTTATAGTAGTGTAATAGTAGTAGTAGAGAGAGGGAGAATGCTAACATTTGAAATAATTTAGTATTGTATTTTCCCATACTGGGATGTCTTCCAAAACTACAGCCACATAGTTATGGCAAATATTTGGTCTCCAGTGTATTTCCCTTCCAGGGAATCCTGGATGAAAACTAGAAGAGCAGATGGGCCTTGAGTTTAATTTTCACACAATTTCAGTCAATCAGGAAGGCAGACTAGCTGCAAGAATTCTGTATGAATTCAAGCTGGAACAGAGGAAGTGATTGGCAAAGCGAGATGAAATGGCTGTGGCCCTTCACCTCTAAGAGCATGGCTGAGAGACATCTTTCTTGGCAAGGGGGATGGACAGCAGTTCGCGAGGTCAGAGGACATCAGAACATATGCCACTGACATCAGAGTAGCATTCAAATGTTATCTCTGATAAATAAATAATGTTGGAAAACGTTCATCATATCTTTTAAAATCATAACACTTACAATATATGTTTTACATCGCGCATTTGGAAATACAAGTAGAAACCCAGAAAATAAGAATGACGAAGAACTCCCAAACCAAACAGCGCTAACAGGATGGAAATTCCATTTTTTAAAAAAATTTTATTGGAGTTGCTTTACAATGTTGATTAGATTCTACTGTACAGCAAAGTGGATCAGTTACACGGATATCCCCTCTTTTTTGGAATTTCCTTCATGTTCAGGTCACCACAGAGCATTGAGTCGTGTTACCTGTGCTATACAATAGGTTCTCATTAGTTATCTATTTTACACATTATATCAGTATCATATATCATACCAGATCAATACAGCGCATCTATCCCTACCTCTCAATCCATCCCATGCCCTCTTCTCCCCTTGGTATCCGTATTTTAAATTCTAACATTTGATTCCCATTCAGAAAAAAAAAAAAAGAAAGAAAACACTGTAAAAGGCAGATTATCAGGGGAATGCATCATAAAATGTTCTCTTTACTTCGTGTGCATTCAAATTCTGACTTTTGAATCTAGAACTGCATGACCACCAACCTCAGGTATCATGACTCCATTGCCAGGGCAAAGTTAAGAGGCCAGACCTCCCCCTAAAGTCTTCTGTTTCCAATCAGTAGCCTCCTGCCTGGCTCCTTCTGGCCAAAACTATCTCAAATCGCAAGCTAAGTGGTCGTGCTCATTTCCTTCCCTGGCTCCCCTAAGAGCATCTCAGTTCCTCCCAGAGATGGCCTGTTGTTCCCCTGGCGATGCTCCTTTCAAGCCCTAGAGGCCCATCTTGGTGGGTGGGCGTTCCAGGACTGCGTGATGCCTCCTGCTCCTGACTTTCCTTTTGCTCTGCCTGCTCCCCAAGGTGTCCAGCTAAAGCCAGTCGGTGTCCTTCTCAGCTGAGTCTACAACTGCCTGAGTCTCCAGCCACTGTTGATGATGTTATCCCCTGTGCCATTTCCCTGACTTCCTGGACAAAGCATGCTTTGTTTCACAGACAGTGGAAAATTCTTTGGACAAATAAGGTGCTATTTCTTATCTAGCCTAGTGGATAGTTTTAGGATTTGGATGAAAAAGAGACTGAAGCCACGACTCAGGTGTGTTTCCTGAGGAATCACTGAGGTTAATATAGTCCTGTAAATGCTTCACAAATTAGCATGTCGGTGTCCACACTCAGATCAAACAAAGGCTGGTATGGGATCTAGCACTGCTTTAGATACTGAATTCCCAAGACGATGATTCCGTGTGTGTGTGTTTTAAATATTCTTCTCAATAAAGAGGAGAGAAGAAGAAAGGGAGGAAGGGAGGTTGGAAGGAAAGGAGGGAGGAGAGAAAAAATGAGAGAAAGAAAACAAGAAAGGAAAAGAAAGGAAGCAGAAAGGCACAGCACTAACAATAACTTCACAATCTGTTTCTCAACATCTAAGACAGGCCCACTATTTTGATTCCCTGTAAACGCAGGCCACTGGTTCCGGAAGTTCTCTGTTTTGATGCACTTGGAAACGTGGTGCTTTGGTTTCTTTCCTCAGCACACATTCTTTGCATAGGTTCTGTCTTTTTCACCTCAGAACTTTGCTAACTTTAGCATTCTATTAAAAAACCCAAACAAACTGAACTCATTTCCATATGCCATCCGAGGAAATCCCATACCCCACTTACTTTTCACTATGGAAAAGGTGTAATTCTACCTGGGAGCCAAATGTCTTTGAATTGAATAATTTACATATACACTGTGATGTTTAAATACTGTATTACTCCTTGAATGTATGGCGAGTACTGGAAATTGAAGCAGGACTTTTCTTTTCAAGTTCAGTTATTGTAACTTAACCTGATCTAATAAATAATTTCTAAGATAGTTGTGATTTGCAGAGATTAGTATTAGACTGAGGTTTTCCCAATATTAGCACATGGAAAAAAGCATGTTCTTTACAATTGAACAAAAATGATATTTTATTCCTAGGGATATGAATTTGGATGACTAAGTTCTATCTTATCCAGAGTGTCTTCAGGTTTGTTTTTTTTTTTTTTTTCGTTATTTCAAATGTCCATTTCTAATTTTGGATAAGTTTTTTTAATGATTTCCTACATCATAGCAATAGAAAGTAAATGGTTTTAAAAATCAGTGTTATAGGAGAATTCTGGAAAAAATGTTTGCTCTTCCTTAGGGCAAAATACTGATGACTCTAACTCAACTCTAATTTTATATATCTTCATTCTCATCATAATTTCCTCCCATATTTTTTATGATTCATACATTGCTTTGTGTCCTTCTTGCTCAAATATCCCTGCCCTATTCTTTGTCACTGGAAATAATTTTTTTTTTTTGCCTGATCCTATAAAATTCCATACAATACAGAGAAAGAAAGGATTTTCACAATCCACAAAAGTAATCCCTGTTACTAGTTTCACATACACACATACACACTCACTACATTTGATACAACATGTGTTTAAATAGGTAAGGTCATTGACAATCTGGTCTTTAGCATACACTGACCTATCAAAGAAATGTCCATACAAATATTGCCTTTTGGTTTTAAATAAAAATAAATATTGCTTTGTATTTCATTTTATGTAGGGATCTTTTATTATCTACATCTGGATCTTCATAGCAGGGTTAAACTCCTTTGCACAGAAAATGCAAGAATGTTAGTTCATTGGTAAAAGAGATCATATATTTAAATTGAGAATTAATTGTCCTTTCATACAATGTATGGAGAATTAATCTAGTTTTCTGTACTTAAGGCATCTCACAAAAGACATGAAGCCAGCAATCATGAAGAAAAGTACAATTAGATTGCCATTAAATGCTAATTTAGAAAAAGGTAAAGACAATAAATTTGGAACTAAATCAACTGAGTGGACATGTTTTACCTGACATATAATGAAAATCAATAAGGGAGAAAAGGAAACCCATCTCTCCCCTTTATCTTCTCACTGAATCTTTCCTCCTTACAACTCCAAGGAGGGGACCCCATTTTCCTTTTTGTTCATTTCCACTCAATGGGAATCAACTAAATGTGCCACCATATGCATTATAGTATGAATTCAATGAGGCAGTCACCCCTTTTCCATCTCAGTAGCATAAATAGTAGAAACCATTGAGCCAAAATCAGCAAATAAATAGTAATAGTAATCATTTTTTAGTACTTATGAGGCAGGCAATGCAGTAAATATTCTGAGAGAATTCTCTCAGTGAGTTACTTTATTTAGTAAGACTTTGACATGGGTATCATTACCATTATACGATGAGGAAGCTTGAGACATCACAGTTAAAGAACAATAGTGAAAGTGAAGTGAAGGTCGCTCAGTTGTGGCCAACTCTTTGCAACCCCATGGAGTGCTAGAAATGGAATTCTGCAGGCCAGAATACTGGAGTGGGTAGCCTTTCCCTTCTCCAGAGGATCTTCCCAACCCAGGGATCAAACCCAGGTCTCCTGCATTGCAGGTGGATTCTTTACCAACTGAGCTATCAGGGAAGCCCAAAGAAGAATAGGACAAGGACAAAAGCCAAGTTGTATATGGTTACAAGTTTTTGAGGTCTACCATCTCCAGGGTCACTTTGGATAAAATCTGTACACTGGATTTATTCTTGAGTGTGTAGATCTCCTAATAAAAATGAAATGGTCAGATTTTTCTTGCTGTTGTTTTTTAGCCACTGAGTCATGTCTTGACTCTTTTGCTACCCCATGGACTGTAGCCCCACACGCTCATCTGTCCGTGGCATTTTTCAGGCTGGAACACTGGAGTGGGTTGCCATTTTCTTCTCCAGTGGATCGTCCCAATGTACGGATCCAGCCCATGTCTCCTGCATTGCCGGTGGGTGCTTTACTGCTGAGTCACCAGGGAAGCCCAGATTTTTCTTACCACTTCCCGTTTTGATCCCAGGAATTTACCTGATGTGATGCCCCCTCTATCATGCAGCAATTTTAAGGTCTTCTGTCCACAACAGACCCATATCTTTCAACTAAAAGGAAGAGACACCTGCAGTTTTAAATAGGTGTTCTCAGAGAAAATCAGACAGGATCAGCATTTCAGCTTATATGCCTACATCCAATAAAAATAATGTTCAGCACAGTACATCAAATTTACTCCATTTATTCATGTAATAAATATTTATTGGGCACTTATTTCCCTTCAACCTTTATCCCTTCAAAATCCATTTTCTATGTACTTGCCTGATGGATCTTTTAAAAAGCAGATCAGATTATTCCTGGCCCTTGTTCCTGAGGGCTTCCCCTTGCATTGAGTATGGAACCCTAACTCCAGCAGAGCCTGTGATGGCTTGGCTCTGAATGATCTCTGGAGTTATCTTATTCCACTCTTCTCCTCTGAGTCGCTAAGCTCCAGTTTCACTTTCCTTTCTCTTTTTCAGACACACCAAGCACATTCCTGCTAAAGTGCCTCTTCCTCTCCCTGCCTCGTGGCTGGGATTCTCTTCATCAGCTCTACAGAAGGCAGATCCTTTCCAGACTGCCCCCAACTCAAATACCAGCCCACTCTTTCTCTGGCCAGTGTCTCAATTCACCAACTCAACTTCCAGCTTCATATTTTCCAGACATTACTTGGTATTTGATAGCACTGTTTTATTTTGTTCATAGCATCAATGATATTCTCTTTTTACAATAATCATATAAAATGAGTAAATTCTTAGAAAAATGTAACTTTATCAAATTTGACTCAAAAATGAAATCAAACAGTTCGTTCAGTAATGCCATAGCCATTACAGAAACTGAATCAGCAGCTTAAAATCTCACAAAGAAAACCTCAGGCCCTATATAGTTCACAGGCAGATTCAACCAAACTCCCAGGTGGTTCAGTGGTAAAGAATCTGCCTGCCAAGGTAGGTGACACAGGAGATAAGGGTTCAATCCTTGGGAAGGGAAGATGCCCTGGACTAGGAAATGGCAGCCCACTCCAATATTCTTGCCTGGGAAATCCCTTAGACAGAGGACCCTGGGGGGGCTACAGTCCATGCGGTCACAAAGAGCTGGACACAATCGAATGACTAAGCACACACAAATAAGTTTTATCAAACTTTCTTTTAAAAAATTACTTTTGTTAAGTAGGCTGTTTTTAACTTTTTGTATTATATTGAAGTATAGTTGATTAACAATGTTGTGTTAGTTAAAAAAAATGAAAATAAAATAATTCAGATTGCTTATCTTTTAAAAATGTTTATTACTTTTCTGAATTGCCTGGGATCAGGGCATGTGCCTGTCCTGTTGAGTCTGTATTCCCAGGGCCTAAGAATCTGGCATCAGCACGAATACCATATAAGGCTGTTGTATTAGTGCATTGCTGACAATGATAAGTAATAAATCAATCTAAATATGAGCAGGGCAAAATAGTTTCTAGGTTTTGGCAACTGAGATGTATTTACTTTATCTAATGGACATTTTTGCATTTTCCCATTTAAAAAAATTGCTTGTGCAAAAAGAGTTGGCTTTATCCCATAATGTTACATGTAGAGCTTCCTCACTATATCCCAGGTAAGTAAGATCATCTCTCTGATCTTTATCAACTTTAAATGATTTGTCATTTGAACCTTTGTATTATACTGAGGATTTTTCTATATCATCAGTATATGCCTTTAGAATTTTTAAAATATCTTGGCTCCAGCAGTGAATTTTGTAAGAGATGAAGCTACTGACTCTTCTGAGAGTACCCTTTCAAAACCCCTTTTGTTTGCTTTGTTTGCAAAAGAAAATAAGAATTTGGTATTTCTACTTTCCTCCTATATCTTTGAAAACACACTGTGATAAGTATTTGGTTATATGTTGATCTCCCTGCTATACAGTGATCTGTTCTGAAGGAAGGGAGTTTTTTATATTCTCAGTATATGGAAAATATAACACATGGTAGGGATCTTCACATCCTTTGAAAAATATTGAACACAATTGGTATAGTAGCATCTGTTAATGAACAGATTCAATGTTATCATCTTAAAAAAATCAGATAAAATTTTTTCCATTTTTTTTTTCAGTCTAATAGCTACATTCACAAGACATTTAAGAAAATATAGCTAGAGAATCAGCCATGTTTGCAAGAATCATAGCTGTAAATCAAATAGGAAATTGTCTGCTCTGCACATACCATGGGTGAATTACTCAAGAATTGCAGTTCAAATTTTGCTGGACATTTAACAGCTGCAGCACATTTCTGACAGATGGTTTAACAGATTAATCAGTTTCAAATTATCTACAAAACTGTTATATACTAGGAAAAAAAAAACAACAGATTTGTGAGAATAAAAAAGAAGCTTTTTCTCCTCTAAGTCAATCTTTTTAATTTCAGAGAAATAAATTCTGTCCCACCAAACAATAAAAATCAATGTTCACCTTTTGTACAATATAGAAAAAGTTTTGAAAATTTTATTTATATTATTTCATGCTAAAGAGGAAATGGTATTCAAAAGTAGCATCAACTAAGGATTTAATCTCTAAAATAAGGGTGAACATGGTCTTTTTTTTCTTTTTTTCCTTAACTTATATTCTATAGGCTCATGAAGAGGCAGAGCTACCAAAAATTTTTAATAAAACAGTAATTTGAAGAGTGCCAAGGTCAACTGTAGTACAACTAAATGAACCTTAGGCCACTTCTAGCTGTCATTGGTAATCTTCCTATGGACAAGACTCTTCTAGATTGCAATTTGTTGGTCCACTGGTAAACGACTAGATTTCTGACTCGATCTAGTTTCCTTTACCTTTTAACTCAAAGAGAGTATTTACTGATCAAAAGCAAGGTATTTATTGACAACCAAGTCTATATCCTAGATTATTTAACCCACTGCCACTTTTAATTAATTAACCAAAGGGCATTATTTAAACCTCCTCCAGTGTTCCTGACTCAAGTTACATCAGATTTGATCATGAACTGGATTGGTCCAAAGTGGACAGTGGAGCACCAGACAGTCAATAAAGCAAAGCTGTCAGAGAAGGTTCAGTTAATCAACATGTATTTATGGTATGCTAAGGTAATGGAAAATGGGCCATGAAACAGTGTTTGTAATATAATCCCAATTTTATGTACACATTTATATGCAGAGTACATTATGTGAATGCTGGGCTGCATGAGTCACAAGCTGGAATCAAGATTGCCGCGAGAAACATCAATAAGCTAAAATATGCAGATTATAACACTCTAATGGCAGAAAGCAAGGAGGAACTAAAGAGCCTCTTGATGAAGGTGAAAGAGGAGAGGGAAAAAGCTGGCTTAAAACTCAACGTTCAAAAAACTAAGATCATGGCATCTTGTCCCATCATTTCATGGCAAATAGATGGGGAAACAATGGAAACAGTGGTAGATTTTATTTTCTTGGACTCCAAAATCACTGCAGATGGTGACTGTAACCATGAAACTAAAAGATGCTTACTCCTTGGAAGGTAAGCTATGACAAACCTAGACAACAAATTAAAAAGCAGAGATATCATTTTGCCAACAAAATTTCATACAGTCAAAGGTATGTTTTTTCCAGTAGCCACGTGCAGATGTGAGAGTTGGACAATAAAGAAAGCTGAGCACTGAAGAATTGATGCTTTTGAGCTGTAGTGTTGGAGAAGATGCTTGAAAGTCCCTTGGACTGCCAGGAGATCAAACCAATCAATCCTAAAGGAAATCAACCCTGAATATTCATTGGAAGGACTGATGCTCAAGCTGAAGCTCCAATACTTTGACCATCTGATGTGAAGAACTGACTCATTTGAAAAGACCCTGATCTTGGGAAATACTGAGGCAGGAGAAGAAATAGGGGCAACAGAGGATGAGATGGTTGGATAGCATCACTAACTCAATGGACATGAGTTTGAGCAAACTCCAAGAGATAGTGGAGGACAGGGAAGCCTGATGTGTTGCAATCCATGGGGTGGCAAAGAGTCTGACATGACTTAGCGACTGAACAGTAGCAACCATATTTATTACAAAAACAGTGAAAGTTTAATGTCAATGGTTTAATGTATCTTTATAAGACAAGTTTTTAGAGCATTTTTATGTTTAGAACTAAATTGAGAGGGTGGTACAGAGTTTTCACATACATCTCATATCCCAACACATGCATAGCCTTCGCCATTATCAACACCACTCATAGAATGTTACATTTTTTACCAGTGTTGAATGTACACTGACCCATTATAATCGCCCCAAATTCATGCTTTATCTTAGGATTCACTCTTTGCATCATATGCATGATGAACCTGAACAAATTATGATGACATATATCCAGCATTAGAGTGCATGCATGCTCAGTCATATATGACTCTTTGAGACCCCATGGACTGTAGCCTGCCAGGCTCCTCTGTCTGTAGAATTTTCCATACAAGCATACTGGAGTGGGTTGCCATGTCCTACTCCAAGGGATCTTCCTGACCTAGGAATTGGACTGTGTCTCTCGTGTTTCCTGCACTGGTGAGGTAGATTCTTTTACCACTGAGCCACTTGGGAAGATCCGTCATTATAGTATCATAGAGTAATCTTTCTGCCCTAAAAATACCCTTTTCTATATCTGTTCATCTCCCCAACCGTAACCCTAAAAACCACTAATTTTGTTTACCGTCTCTATAGTTTTCCCTTTTCCAGAATGTCATACAGTTGGGATTACATGGCATGAAGTCATTTTGGATTGACCTCTTTCACTTGGCAGCATGTGTTGACATTTCCTTCATGTCTTTTCACAGCTTGAAAGCTCACTTCTTTTTAGTGCTAAATGATATTTCATTGCCTGGATGTATCACAGTTTATCCATTTACCTACTGAAGGACATCTTGAATGCTCACAACTTTTGGCAGTATGAAAAAGCTATTATAGATACCAAAATATGGGTTTTTGTAAGGGGTAATGACAGGTTGATGTTTTAATACTTAAACATAAAAGTGGGAGGATAAGAAGAAAATGCATTAG
The DNA here is from genome assembly GCF_042477335.2 of Ovis canadensis. NCBI lineage: Eukaryota > Metazoa > Chordata > Mammalia > Artiodactyla > Bovidae > Ovis > Ovis canadensis. The sequence goes on along the minus strand of NC_091248.1, from coordinate 124,590,995 downwards.
ATAGAAAATAGAAGAGAAAAACATTTCAGACAAGCACATCAGTATCAGTATTACAAAAAGGGCTAGGGTTTTAGGGTAAGGGTTAGGGTTAGGGTAAGGGTTATGGGAATGCCTAGTGACTTTAAGAAGTAATAACTAGCAGAATCTTAAATTAAATAAAACAAAAACAACCCCAACAACTTACTGCAGCTGCCTAACACACTCTTCTCCCAATTTCCACTTGGATAACTTATCACATTTTCAATCACATGCCAGGAAAAGAGACCTTCTCCAACTCTATCATACCTCAAGCTAAATTCAGTCTGCCTCCCTTTCTCAGAGAACCCACTTCCTTTCCTTAGTAGCAATGCTGACAAACAGGAATCATGTACTCATCTGTGCATTTTTCTGTTTAATGGTGACTCCACCGTGAGTTGTTCATCCTCACGGATGAAGCTGAGGATTGTTTTCTTCGTGTCTGTGTTCCCAGTACATGGAACAGTGATCAGTGCCCAGAATGAATGAACAGCAGATGGTACAGAGGGTAGCAATCATTGAATTCACAGAGGGATTTATCTGCATAAGGATGCTGAGGCCAAATTGTGTTGCAAAATCTCATTTGTTCATTCCTCTTTTGCTTGTTCTCAATTATTCTTTCAACAAATGTTCACTGGGTGCCTATTATGTTTAAATCTAGGTATCCTTTATCCCAGATTTCACAGGCTGGTGAATTCCATGCTAAAAATGTGGGTTATATTTCATGGACCTTGAGAAACCACTGAAACGATTTGCTTAATAGGGTAGAGATATGATCCAATAATAGTTCTATTTTAAAAGCAAGAAAACTTTGATAGTAGGGTAAAACAGACTAGAAGGTATGTTCTGAAAATGACAAGAATATTACAACATTGAAAATCTGAAGTGGCACACAGATGAACAGAAGCCAGTGGCAGTGGGCTTACAAGAGGGGAAAGATGCAAAAGATATTTCCAAAGGTGACTGGCTTGGTTTTACAGGATGTGTGAAGTAATAGAAAAAAGAGAGGTAAAAATTACTGAGATTTCTTTTCTGAATGACAGTACAGTGTGAACTCTTTCATCAAGTAAAGGCTATAATATATGCTATTGGACTCATTTGCTTAAATCATTTAATAAAACAAGATGTCTGAATCATTTAAGAACATATGTGAAGATTATACCTTTAGTTAAAAGTTAGGCTTTTAACTAAAATACCAGTCATGGGTTCTGCATTTCATTCGTTGAAGCAATAAAGTTCACTTAACTAGGAATCAGAAAGCCAAGAATATAGCATATATGAAATTTCCCCAAGACCCTTCAGATTCTCAGTGACCTTATTTGAGACAAAACCATCCAGCACTTGATTTTACATCTACACATTAAATTGTAAACATCCATCTCTTTCACTGGGGTACTTTGCTGTTGAGTAAGATTTATTCAACATGTACCAGGTGGTGCAGTGGTAAAGAATCCCCCTGTCCATGCAGGAGACACAGATTTGATCCTGGGGTTGGGAAGGTGCCTTGGAGGAAGGCACGGCAACCCACTCCAGTATTATTGCCTGGAGAATCCCTTGGACAGAGGAGTCTGATATGTGACAGCCCATAGGGTCGCAAAGAGTCGGACAAGACTGAAGCAACTTAGCACGCACGTACAAACAGCTGTGCATGAATGCCTGTCCATTCCATTTCTGATGGACCTTTCTTTCTTTCTTCTTATAACATTTTTTGTCTTGTCTTTTATAATGCCTCTGGCTGTCAGCAAATGCAAATTTCCCTATTTTTAGGAAGGAATACTTTTAATGTCACCACTGGTCCCTCCTCTCAGAACCAGGCCCCTTGAATGAGAGTTTTGTATGTCACTACTAAGGAAATGTTCTTTGAACTTAGGACAAATCTAAACAGAAAAAGATATTATATTGATATCCAGGAATGTATTCTATTTCAAAGAAAGCTGCCTGCTTTTATATATATATATATATATATATATATATATATATATATATATATTTGATAATGGTTAAATTCTAAGCAGATAGCTTTTTTTTTTTTTTCCAGAAGGCTTCTATGAAATGCTTGGGTAGCATCACCAACTCAATGGACATGAATTTGAGCAAATTTCTGGAGATAGTGAAGGACAAGGGAGCCTAGTCTGCTGCAGTCCATGGGGTCACAAAGAGGTGGACATGATTTAGCGACTAAACAACAACAATGAAAAGGCAAAATCTATATCAAATGTAAAGAAAATGGAAACACAGGAATTCTTTTCAAATACACACAGGAAGATGTGCACTCATTTTAGATGGATACAGGCAGGAAAGGAGACTGGATCATTTTTTGCCACCATTCCCAGTCACAAATGGCAATGGATGGTGCTGCTTCACTAGGAGCACCGTCAGCAGGAGGTTTTTGAGATAAGCAGATGGGATCTAAGCATGACTCTGGTCTTATGTAAAGGACAGGATGGAGTCAAGTCTAGAAAATCCAGGTCAGGAAGAAAGAATCCAAAAGAAAGTCAACTATAGGCAAACAGAGAGCAGAGCCCAGCCAGACTGTGGAGGCCCAGTCCTGGGAGAAGATATTTCATCTCTGATATTTCATTCTTTCTGCAACCTGCTGGGCTTGAGAAGAGAAGCCCTACAACTTTAAGAATATTTAAGAGTTAAAATGAGATCTTCCACCTTTCACAGGGAGAAAGAAAGGGAAACCACAAGCAAGTAAAGGCCCAGAAAATGAGATTAATTAGAGGTTACAAAAAGTATAGTTTGATTACTATGCTAAATGTGTTTGGGAAAATGGTAAGGAAGAGGAATTGAAAGTAAGTAGTGTGTTGCGCCTTGAAAACTAAGCAGCTAATTTTCAATCTTCTCCAGAAGGGAACAGGGCACAATTAAAGGTTTCTAAACAGAGAAATCGCAGAGTAAAGTACAGGGAAAGTTACCAAAAAAGAAACACTGTTTGGTTTTTAAGCATCTTTAGAGAGGAGGTTCCGAAAGTATGAATTTCAGATGGAAAAAGAAAATGCATCTTGAGAAACAATGTGATCAGAAATAAATAGGACACAGAGACAACCCGATTCACAGAATTCTGCACTGCTGAAGTTCATGCAGCTATAGAGATGTGGGGAAAGGTGTTGGTTTTACATTCTGAAATGACACAGAACCATAGCAACAATAAATAAATGTGACATATATATATTCATGACCATCATGATGGAGAGATGGCTTCAGTCTCAAGCAAACAATCATATTGTTTTCCCAACACACCTACAGTTTTCCAAAAGCTGGCCTCCAAACCTGAATATAGAAACCCCAAGTTCTAATTGCTATTCAGTCTCCAACCATCTTGAGCAAGCCACATATCCACACTGAATCTCAATTTCTCCATCTGTGAAACAGGAAGTACTGGACACACAGTCCTCAGGGCCCCTTTCACGGCTGACATTCCTGGATCCTATTACGTCATACAGCGCTCTAGTGCTAGTGCCGGTGTTGAGTCGCTCAGTCGCGCCCAACTCTGCAACCAACCCCATGGACTGTGACCTGCCAGGCGCCTCTGTCCATGGAACTCTCCAGGCAAGAGTACTGGAGTGGGGAGCCATGCCCTTCTCCAGGGGATCTTCCCAACAGCAGGGATCAAACCCCTGTCTCCTGCATTGTATGTGGATTCTCTACCACCTGAGCTACCAGGGAGGCCCTGGTATAGAGATATAAATGTTTCAAGAAAGTGATGTGGGTGCATAGGGGTGGAACAACTAATTCTACCTAGAAGACAATATCACCCAAGCATATCACTATGAGTCACGGTGGCTCAGACCATATAGAATCTGTCTGCAGGGAGGGATACCCGGGTTCAGTCCCTGGGTTGGGAAGATCCCCTGGAAAAGGGAATGGCAACCCACTCCAGTATTCTTGCCTGGAGAAGTCAATGGACAGAGGATCCTGGCATGCTACAGTGCATGGAATCACAAAGAATCAGACATGACTGAATTTCTAACTCAACACAAGCATATCAGTAGGTTAGTGGAGAGTTCTATGAAATGATATACAAGAAGATGATTTTTAAACTTTAAAGTCACATACAAATACTAGTTTCTAATATAACTGAGTAAACAAAACTAGAGTTGACTATTTGATAGTTTCCAGATTTCCTATGATGAATTCATCTTAAAATATGAGAGTACAGTTAGGAATATAAAGATATACAGTTACTTTTTGCAGGTAGTAGAAAATATTTAATTGGTGCTTGCCCTCCATTGTGTAAACGTTGGAGTAGATCACAGTATTCTTTTCACCTATTTTTTTTTTAATAGAAAATCCACTGAGACCTTAGACTCTAGACTTGCAAATTGATGGTTAATTTGGAAGAAAATGCATGTCAACCACTGTCTTCTGAGAATTTCTTCCGCTAGCTGCCCGCTTTCTATTCATATTCGTGTGTGCATGCATGAAAATAAGTTACTTCAGCTGTGTCTGACTCTATGACCCTGTGGAGTGTGGCTTGCCAGTCTCCTCTGTCCATGGGCTTCTCCAGGCAAGAATACTGGAGTGGATGGCCACGCCCTCCTCCTGGATATCTTCCTGACCCAGGGATTGAACCTGCGTCTCCTGCATTGGCAGGGGGGTTCTTTACCACTAGCGCCACCTGGGAAGCCTCATTCATGTTCATAATTATTTCTTAATCTTTACTAAACATATTCTCTATTGAGAAATGCACCATCTCAAGGCAAATAAACCTGTATTATGGAACCACAGCTGATCATCTGCACTGGAGACTCCACAGGACAGGAGTCTTTTCTATAAGAAAAGGAATATCTATAGCTGAGTCTCCCATAAATAGCAGTTTATTACTGAATGCTTCAATAAATCAGTTTACAGATACACTCTGCACAGTTATACTGCCTTGATATGTTTTCTGACTCAATGTCACAAGCTAACCTGAAAAGATTGGAATTCTGTGTTTGTTGTTAGGGCTTCACTTGACATTCCGTATTTCTTATTGTTCAGAAAAAGAATGTGTACATTTGTACATTTTTCTAAGTTCCAGTTATTGGTGAGTGTCATTTGAAATGTAATATGAAAATGCACTGGACAGGCTACCCTGGAGATGACACAGCAATTTACAAAGTATGAACATCCTATATTCAGGGCAGAGCAATGTTCCCCTTTTGATTTAAGTTTTCTGATATCTGTAAATGCCACTGTACTTCAATAACTATTCAGTTTCCAGTGTCACCACTGGTCATGTGGAAAGTATTTTTTCTGGATTTAAAAGAGCACATATCTTTACACATATGCTCACAGTCTGTCCTCATTCAAGATATAATTTCAGGTAGATTGCAGATACTCTCCACTCTGTCTGATTGATCTCAGTTTTCACACCTCTCATAACACCAACGCTAGATATATGTTTGCTGGATGATCAAACATATATCTGTTAATTCCTATCTCTTAGGATGGGAGCTTGTGGGGTTTACAGACACAAACTCCAATTACATCTCCAACTAGCCCAAACCCTAGTTATGCTAGGCTCAATCCTACTGCAGGAGAATGCCACCCCAAAATACTCCAGAAGAGTGTATTCTAGGGTTTACTCCATCTATAAATTGGGTACATAATCCAGGTATAATGGAGAAAAGACTATCTTTGCGAAATTTGCAGTAGTTTTCTCTTGGACTAAAAGCAAATTTAATGTGAGCACCAGCATTTTTTGTTGTTGCCATTGAGAATAATCCTTTACTTTGAGATGATTAGAGTAAGTTTCGAGGGAGAGAATGGAAAATAATTTTGAGAATATGGTGTGTGGTTTCCTGAAAATTGCACTTCTTAGAAACAGATCACCTAAAAAGTATTTTTCTATCCAGAACCATACAGGCAGAATAAATAGCATCTCTTTCCTAACCCCTGCCTGTATCTGCTACACTTTTGGTCCAAGAATTCTGAAAAGACCTGCAGAGACACTGCTTGGCTCAATGGCACAGCAATAGAAGTAGCACGTGGAGATAAATCCGTCAAGGTCAGTGTAACTATTGTGGTCAGGCAGATGCAGTATGCATTATTTAATTTTCTTTCTCATTGGATAAAAGCTATGATTGTTTGTGCATACGACAAACTGTAGTCAGCTGTGTGCATTTTTATCCCTCTTTCCAAGGACAGCAAACACTGCAATAAAGGATAAATCAAAATGTATTTAGTTGTCATCCTGTTTTCTTCTTCGGCTTCCCTTGTGGCTCAGCTGATAAAGAATCCGCCTGCAATGCAGGAGACCTGAGTTCAATCCCTGAGTTCGGAAGATCCCTTGGAGAAGGGAAAGGCTACCCACTCCAGCATTCTGGCCTGGAGAATTCGGGGTCACAAAGAGTCAGACACGACTAAGCGACTTTCACTTTCACTTTTCTTCTTGGAGGGGAAACATGTTTTAACCTTACTTTGCTCCTTTAATTGTTTATTGGAGGCTTAATTCTACATATTAACACATCTGTTTGTCTCAGGGTTTTATCCATTTTCCTTCAGAATTTGATTCCTACTAAAATTAAAATGTTTCTGGGACAAATATCACTGGGAGGTATTATCAGGTCCTGAGAAAGTAGGCTTTGAATGCAAGCTTTCATGGGTGATTGGGATGAAAGAGAAGAAAGAAACATGAAAATAGAGATATTAAACTTCAAGAAGAATAAAACTAGGTACTGGCTGGAAGCAGGGGAGCCTATTACCATACCACCAGTTTATCTCCCACTAGATCTGTTTGTACATAACGTATCTATGAAAATGAAAGTGGAAGTTCGCTCAGTCCTGTCAAACTCTTTGCGACCCCATGGACTATACAGTCCTTGGAATTCTCCAGGCCAGAATACTGGAGTGGGGAGCTGTTCCCTTCTCCAGGGGATCTTCCCAACAGCAGGGATCAAACCCAGGTTACCTGCATTATAGGCAGATTGTTTACCAGCTGAGCTACCAGGGAAGCTCTGGTATCTATGTATCTATTGTATCTATATGTTCACAGAAAAATCAGGAATTAATGTAGACACAGCTGATTTTTCTCACATAATAACCTAAAAATAAATTATTAAGCTTATACATTTTAAAAAGATTTTGTAGACTGAATTTTAATAAAGATTCCAAACAGTTGGACCTCCATTGAATTTCACCCTTTATCATACCCATCCTAAACACAACTTTCAGTATTACAGATTAAATTAAAAGTAGCACCAGATGGTAAGAGGATGGCTGAGAAAAATTCAGGAGAGCTGTTAACTATTGGTAAGATGAAAACTTTCAGTGATGAAATAGGTTGAAACTGGTTTGAGGATCAAGATAATATTTGAGAAAATTATTTTTAAAGAAATCAATGTTTACCTGTATATTCTCTAAGGAATCAATGTTGTTCTAGTAATGTATAAGAGATGAAGGTCAACATGATTTCTATATGCTTTGATTTTTTTTAATCTAAATTTTACACAATTGGGTCTAGAGTGTTAAAAGTCATTCCTATAGCATTTTAAATTTCATGGAATTAAACAAATATACAATAACAAAAAAAGAGTCATAATATGCTTTTAAAATGAAAGGTACCACAGTGAAATATGAGACTTCCTCTGATCTATTGTTCATTTTATTCCTGAAATCTGATTTGACTTAAAGAAGTATGTGCCAATAGGTGCACTGGAAAATTTTAGAAAATAAGATATAAACAGAAACTTTCATAATGTGTTTTAAAAACACATCTTATTCTAATCACATATTTACATATAGCTTAAAGAGCTTCAGGGATCCTACCTTAAAAAGAACAGTTGTTTTCATCTTTTTTATAGGCCTCTTTTGGAATTTTCCTCTATTTCCTTAATTAAATAATATGCTTAGATTGTTATGGGCTTCCCAGGTAGCGATAGTGGTAAAGAACCTGCCTGCCAATTCAGGAGACATAAGAGATTCAGGTTAGATCCCTGGGTCGGGAAGATCCCCTGGAGACGGGAACAGCAACCCACACCAGTATTCTTGCTTGGAAACTACCATGGACAAAGGAGCCCAGCGGGGGTAGAGTCCATGGGATCACAAAGAGTCAGATAGGACTGAGAGACTAAGACACACATAGATTGTTATACACTAACTTTTCTATCTTAAATATCTATGGACTCCCCACTATGAAAGATTCCTCCTTCACCCCACCACACATAAATCTCCTTTTTGTCAATTACCCCACATCTTACTAATCACACTTGCCATGATATCAGCATACAATATTTACATCACTGTGTGAATACTATCCACAGCTGAGTCAAGTATTTACAACTTTTCCTGTCCCGCATAACTTTTATTTTCTATAATAAAACGATTCTGTCTTTAAAAATTTGCATACAGTTATACACATAAAAACATCTTTATTGAAAAATAAAAAATTATGTATTACCTAACAATGCCCCCAAACCTTTCCTGTCAATGACAGTAGAATTTATATAGATCTACTTGATCAAGCACGATGAACTTTGGTCAGATAATTTGTACACAATTTGCAACATGAAAAGTAACTCTGTGGACCCCACAATGACCTCTGGTTGTAAAGAGACCAGTCCAGTGAGACTCACTGACTTTCCATCCACTCTGCAATTTTGATCCAGATTCAGCCTTTAACATCTAGATTTAATCAAGAATTGGAGATGAGTTCATGGATAACTGGAAATACCAATTGTGTGTGTATTGGGGGGGGGGGAATCAGAGAGTGTGATCAAATTGAGGACTCAGCAGTTTCTTTAAAACTAGAAACCTAGGGCTTCCCTGGTGGCTCAGAGATAAGGAATCAGCCTGCCAAGGCAGACCCCTGATCCGGGAAGATTCCACTAGCTGCGGAGCGACTAAGCCTGTGTGCCATGAGTACTGAGCCTGTGCTCTGAGCCCAGGAGTTGCAACTACTGAAGTTCATGTGCTCTAGAGTCTGTGCTCAGTGACAAGAGAAGTCACCACAATGAGAAACCCTCGCAGCACAACTAGGGTGCAGCCCCATCTCACTGAAATAATTAAATTAAAAAACTAGAGACGTACATTTATATCCGTGCTATACCTGGGAAAACTTAGGAATCATTTAGTCTAAAACATGTACTTACTATTTGGAAACAGAGACCCAGAAAGTTACCTGACTTGGAGTCTATTAAAGTGTGTGCATGTATATATATTTAATTTCCATGTAACATTCCAAATTTCAAGTTATGTAGATAACTTACAAAGTACTTTATAGTAAGTAACCTGTAATTATATGCTGTTCCCACATAAGGATAATGTTAGGCTAAAATAAAAGTTTAGGCTATTTTTATTAATTAGCATATATTAATGTTAAAACATTCTTCAGGTTGCTTGTCAAATTTATTATATGTCTGGGCAATAAAATTATTTTTTCTACACTATTAACATTCCTTAAGATAGTACCACATAATCATCCAAGCACCATTTTATTATTATAAAATATTGTTGGATTTACTTCCAAGAAAACATATATAAAATTTCATTATCCTATGTTATTAGAAAACACATTCTTTTGAAAATAAAAGGGAAAGAATGAGTAAAAGCACTTTATAATTTTCCTGTTTATTTCTATCAGCACTGTTCTCATAGTTCAGGAAACTATAATATGCAATTAACCTCTATATAAATACTTAAATTTTCATGGAAAAAAATGACAGATTCCTGTTTCTTAATTTCTCAAGCAATATACTTACTAAGCTATATGCTTAAGTGAGTCATGTAAGGCAATAACAGAAAAGATATAAGAACTGTATAAATTTCTACCTGTGCCACCTCCCTGTAGTCAGCAGTAAAAAATGAGTTAAATATTAATTTCAATGCGATGTTACTGAGGTTAATTTAAATATTGTGGCATTTTATATTTGGAGAGAAAAGAGAAAACCTTGACCAAAAGTTAGATTGGCAGTTGCAACCTGTTCACCAGGGCCATTGTAACATTGAAACTTTTAGAAAGGCAGTGACTAAAAGCAAGGACTAAGAGTTCAAGCATAGGATCAATCCAATGAGTCAAGGTTGTCTCTTTTCACTGAAGCAATCATAGAGTCAAAATTAAAATCAAAAATTGTATAATGAGCAACTGAAGATGTAAGGCCAGAGAGGAGAGAATATGAGCACATCTCAAAGGATTCAGTCTCTAATAATAAGGGAGGAAAGTCAGGTGGGGCTGGAACCAGTGGGAAAGCAGATGCTTGAAATTTCAAATATGAGAATAAAATGGAATCTGCACAAAGACCATAGAATTTGTATTTCTTGGGATTTCTCTGGAAGGAATGATGCTAAAGCTGAAACTCCAGTACTTTGGCCACCTCATGCGAAGAGTTGACTCATTGGAAAAGACTGTGCTGCTGGGAGGGATTGGGGGCAGGAGGAGAAGGGGACAACAGAGGATGAGATGGCTGGATGGTATCACTGACTGGATGGACGTGAGTCTGAGTGAACTCTGGGAGTTGGTGATGGACAGGGAGGCCTGGCGTGCTGCGATTCATGGGGTTGCAAAGAGTCGGACATAACTGAGCAACTGAACTGAACTGAACTGGGCCAAGATTTGATCATTCAATTGTGGCATGGTGATCCTTTGCCTTATACTACTAGGTACATCTTGATATTAACAGGTGAGGAGGACCATTTACAAGTTCCAGGACCTCATAGACGTGGGAGTGTACCCGAGAAAACAGAAAGGTAACTTGTGGGTCATTTTCAAACACCATGAAACTATACCTTTCATCACTTTACCTACCAACCAGATTATTGTCTGTCTTTGAGAACAAGCCATGGAATCAGTCAGGTGAAATACAGGGTAAATTAGAAGCTACAGAAATAATTGTCACTCCAACACCTTTCTGTCAGTGATGGAAAATGGCATGAAAACTGATCCTTCAGATATTGAGGGATCAACACTATAACCCCTGTTTGAAATCCATATTCTACATATAAATATTTATGAAATTCAATTATTTTTTTTCCTAATTTAGCAAATCTTCTTAATCCTTTGGGCTGCCCTGGTGGCTCAGATGGTAAAGAATGTACCTGTAATTTGGGAGACCTGGGTTTAGTCCCTGGGTTGGGAAGATCCCCTGGAAGAGGGCATGGCAACCCACTCCAGTATTCTTGCCTAGAGAATCCCCATGGACAGTGGGGCCTGGTGGGCTACAGTCAGTGGGGTCACACAGACTCAGACACGACTGAGCAGGTAAGAGCACAGCAGTGCGTCTTTTAGTCAGGCCTTTCTCCATAGCCTCTTTTATTCAGGCCTCTATCATGTCTTTTTGGGGAGTATTTTAGCTCTCTCATGGGAGAAACAAAAGATGTTCTAATGTCTAAGTTTCATGGATGGCCACTTTTTACTTTCTGTTATGACCAGACTTTGTTTTGTTTATATCATAGAAGATGCTGAATATCAATGAAGCTGATGACAAAAGAGTAAAACCTAACACTAGTTTAACTAACTGTAATATAATCAAATTGTTAAGAGTAAAGCCCTTTGTATCAATTATACAAGAGACAGTATAATTGCCCTGTAATCTAGCCTGGAGAATTCCATGGGGTCACAAAGAGTAGGACACGACTGAGCAACTTTCACTTTTACTTCCATACAAGAGACAGTTGTTTTTAGGCTTAATAAAGATGCAAATAAGCACACACATGTGTGTATGTATTGGTAGATATATATACACATATAAAGAATACATGTGTGTATATATGTCTATAAATAGCACATATATGTAAGTGTATATATTTTATATAGATAGATATTAAGAAGAGAGGAATAGACATCCCTCATAATACTTGATCGGAGAAGGCGATGGCACTCCACTCCAGCACTCTTGCCTGGAAAATCACATGGACGGAGGAGCCTGGTAGGCTGCAGTCCATGGGGTTGCGAAGAGTCAGACACGACTGAGCAACTTCCCTTTCACTTTTCACTTTCATGCATTGGAGAAGGAAATGGCAACCCACTCCAGTGTTCTTGCCTGGAAAGTCCCAGGGATGGGGGAGCCTGGTGGGCTGCCGTCTCTGGGGTCACACATAGTCGGACACAACTGAAGTGACTTAGCAGTAGCAGCATAATACTTGATATATTGTATGCCCTCACTACATAATATATTTAGCAAGAGAATATATTAAAATTTAAAGGAGGTTCAACAGCTTTGAAACAAATTACAGGTTATTTATAGTTAAATGGCTGAATTATAGGCTTGCTGAACATACACTGCAAAGACCACAAGCCAGAGGCCTATCTATTTAAGAACAACAAAGTCACGAACTGGTTATATCTTAGAAATCAGTTAGTCCCTCTCTCACCTTGAATAGAAATTCTCCGCCCTTCTTGATGGAAGGCCATTTAATCTCCATTTTTCCAAAAATTTTACTTTTTAAAAAATGAGTCATTGCTGAACAGTTCCATTAAAAATGTTTCATTACATCCTAAATGTTGTCATTATCTTGAGTTAAATCTTCAGCAAATTTTGTAGTTCAAACTGGTGACAGGTGACTCAGGATATGCAAAAAATCATACTTTACTATAACTATAATCAGTGGCCCTAAAATTTGTGACATCATCACCTTTTTAATTGCCTTTTTCTTTAATGAGAAGAATTCACATTTGAAGGGAACAAAACTGGGTCTGAAATTTCAGCAATTATACCTAAAAGCTATATAGAGTTGAACAACCTACTTTATTTACTCTCCGGATTTCAATAATCTCACTTCTGATTTCAGAATGACAATTTCTAGGGTTAAGAAAGAAAGGAAAAAGAAAAAGAAAATAGAAGGGAAGAAATAAAATTAATATGTTCTCTTTCTGTATGCTAAGGCGCTTCAGTGGTGTCCAATTCTTTGCGACCCTATGAATATAGCCTGCCAGGCTCCTCTGTCCATGGGATTCTCCAGGCAAGAATACTGGAGTGGGTTGCCATGCCCCTCTCCAGGGGATCTTCCCCACCCAGGGATCAAACCCAAGTCTCTCGTGTCTCCTTCATTGGGAGGCGGGCTCTTTACTATTAGTACCACCAGGTATTATCAAATATATAAGTTGAAAAAAACAGTTCTGTCAAATTTATATTAAATTCCCTACACTTATAAAGTTAGAAAACCATTTGTGGTTTTGTTTTATCTTAAATCATTATGTTAGAACTTTCCAGGACAAATTTCTAAGACTCTGCATTCAGAAGAATCAGTATGTAGTACTAGTCTCAAATAACTCATCAAAAAAAAAAGAAAAAATGCCTCAACTTATATTAACACAAATTTCAATGTATTATTTTGATCTTTATTTCTATTTTAACATATAAAATGAGTCTTTTAAAATGTTAATATTATGTTTGCTTTAAGCATGTGTAAACATTTCATGGTGGTAATTAGTGATATGTACTCCAGATTATTAAAAAAGAGAAAAAAAATACTTCCAATAAGTATACATTGTTTTCCCCAAAGGATAAAAACAAGGATTCACTGAAATGAAAAAGAAAACTTATTTCAAATACTTTCTCAAAAGGATAAATACACATAGAGACAGAGTATAATGAAACTACAATGCCCTTCCTAAGGCTCACTTTTTTCCTCTGTAAAGGGATGATCAAACTATCTACCTTGTGTTTCTTTGTTTCAGATCAGATTATATGTGTGACGGTTCACTAAAAACTATTCAAGTACAATGGATTATTATTAGACAGCCATGCAGGTAAAACAGCCACATATATATTCTATTCCAAACATTTTAACATCTTTAAAATGTGAAGAATGAGGACATTAGGTACTATGCCAGGTGTCAAAGCTACATAGATGCATAAACTATGGGAGCTTCAGACATATTCATATTCTTTGACTCAATAAATCCAATTCTCGGGATTATTTTCAACAGAAATAATCCTAAATATGGGGAAAATATCCTATCAAAAGGCTGTTGTTGCATGGTTATTTATCAGTCAGTCAGTCAGCTCAGTTGCTCTGTCATGTCCAACTCTTTGCGATCCCATGAACCACAGCACTCCAGGCCTCCCTGTCCATCCCAACTCTCGGACTTTACCCAGACTCATGTCCATTGAGTCGCGTGATGCAATCCAACCATCTCACCCTCTGTCATCCCCTTCTCCTCCTGCCTTCAATCTTTCCCAACATCAGGGTCTTTTCAAATGAGTCAGTTCTTTGCATCAGGTGGCCAAAATATTGGAATTTCAGCTTCAAAATCAGTCCTTCCAATGAACACCCAGGACTGATTTCCTTTAGGATGGCCTGTTGGATCTCCTTGACTAGACAGACTTTTGTTGACAAAATAATGTCTCTGCTTTTTAATATGCTGTCTAGAGTGGTCATAACTTATTGGTTGGTTATTTATAATAGCAAAAATATTTGAAATGGTACAATTATCAACTGTATGCATATAGCTATATTATATAATTTCATTTTCTTAATAAAATAGTAGAGTCATTAAAATTATAATCATTAAGAATATGATTGGAAAGTACTTTGATCTCATGGTTAATAGAAACAGGGACAGAAGTTGTGAGTTAACTATAATTACCGGTAGGTAAAATTTTATAAAATGAATATGTCATGGGGGAAAAATAATGAAAAGAAGAAATAGTTATTACTAACTTTGGTTGGAAAAATTATGTGTAAAATTTCAATAGGGGCCTCATTTCTCTATTTTGCAATCTTATGATGGATCTACTATAATTATAATGATTTTATTATATTTTTATATTTGTATATTTTAAATGGTTTTTGTTATAGAGATAACTATGATATGAAAGAGTGAGCTGAACAGTAAATTATATTATTGATGAATATATGTAAAACTCAGATATCATTAATTTGGTCATACTTGCCACAAAAATTATTGGAAAAAATAAGTCTATTCTCTATTTCTGTTTCTCTACTGCTAATATACATCAAATGCCCCCAGCAATTTCTCTTAAAATATATAAGCCATGGTTTAATTAACAGATATCTGGGTTAGCAAATTTAAAAAAAAACAAAACACTTTTCTTATTTCTACTCATTATGTCCCCAACATTAATTTAAACTGTCTTAATTTCTTTTACAAAGTTAACTTTTATGACCAATGCGTTTTGTCAAGATCAAAATCTAAATGCATGAAGAATTAACCTTGTACAATAATGAATTAACAAGATCTGAAAAAGATAAAATGAATCACTAAATGATTATCGTTAGCAGAAAGTTCCACTCTGGTCTCTTAGGGGGAATGATGGAACACTCTTTTATTGAACCCCATTACCCTAATGAGAAGATATTCTACACTTGATCATAGGCAAAGGCTGGAGAAGATATTGTAATGAATTACTGCCAGTGCTTAATGAAGACATTTTATAATTATTGAAGCCACATCTGTTTGATTAACGAGTCCTTTCCAAGATCCATGCATCCTCTATTTAGTGGATGGCACAATGCACAGACTGTGTATAAACTCTGGTTTCTCTTATTTCATGAAGGGAAACCTTATCTGCCAATGGCAAATGTTGCTCTTAATGAACTTAAAAAAGGCTAATCTCCATTTTGTGCAGTCTTTGGTTAAATCAGTTCAGTAACTTCTATCAGTGGGCCTTCCTGATAGCTCAGTTGGTAAAAGAATCCACCTGTGCAAGAGACCCTGGTTTGATCTTGGGTTGCAAACATCCATGGGAGAAGGGGTAGGCTACCCACTCCAGTATTCTTGGGCTTCCCTTGTGACTCAGCTGGTAAAGAATCTACTGCAGTTTGGGAGATCTGGGTACGATCCCTGGGTTGGGAAGCTCCCCTGGAGAAGGAAAAGGCTACCCACTCTATTATTCTGGCCTGGAGAATTCCATGGACTATATAGGCCATGGGGTCACAAAGAGGCACAACTGAATGACTTTCACTTTTAGTCACTTATTGATTTGTGGCATTGGGCAGGTCACTTAATACTCCATTGCTTTAGTTTCTTTTTCTGGAAAACATAATACTAATTTTATAGTGCTATTGTCAGGATAAAAGGAGATAATAAATTCAAAGCTCTTATAATAATGCTTGGGCTTCCCGGGTGGCTCAGTTCTAAAGAACTTGCTTGCCAATACAGGAGCTGTGGGTTTAATCCCTGGGTTGGAAAGATCCCTTGGAGGAGGAAATGGCCACCCACTCTAGTATTCTTTCCTGGGAAATCTCATGGACATAGGAGCCCAGTGTGCTACAGTCCACGCTGTCGCAAACAGTCAGACACGATGGAGCTTAGGACAGCCGTAGCATCATCATAATGCTTGCATAAATACTAACTCTGTGTGCCAAGCACTGGCCATGATTCTAAATAAAGTGAAAATTTGGTACTCCATCAGAACCTTGATATTGTTATTGTGTGCATAAATTAGTAATGTATTAGTCATTCTTTTTGAAGAACGTGATGGCATGATTCTTTTAATGTCTCTATGCTCTTCAAATGACAGTCTCAGAGACACAGAAAATAAATTCATGGTTACCAAAAGGGAGAGGGAGGAAGGTACAAATTAGAAGTATGGAATTCACAGATACAAACTACTATACGTCAAGTAGATAAGCAACAATAATTTATTGTATAGTTCTGGGAATTGTATTCAATATCTTGTAATAGCCTATAATGGAATACAATCTGAAAAGCATAAGGGCATCATTTTGCTGTATACTTGAAACCAATATAGTATTACAAATCAACTCTACTTCAATTAAAAAAAAAGAAATTTAAAAAATGAGTGTTCTCAGTTACTCTTAGAATGCCCTAGAGCAAGCAACCTTGAAATTCCAAATTTGTTCTAACAGAAAAGGGATTAGAAAAGAAAGTTGCATATTTACAACTTGACTGTAAAACATACACACACAGTAACCACATCAATATAAAACCTCATAAAACCCAAGTATTATTTCTACAGAGGACACATTCTTCCCAGCCCTCAGTTACAAAGGCAGGAAAAGCTGGACTAAGGCTTTACTTGAGCTATAGGTTTTTAGGGAAAAGTGTCTATGTCTAAAGCTGTATTAATACAGAGGCCACTGGATATCTAAGCCTGCTTCATTGAATTCAGTCATGTAACCGGGTTCCTCTGGAAATATGTTTACCACCAAGATAGGAAGTAAGTTTACCACCAAGATAGGAAGTAAGTTTACCACCAAGATAAAAACTTGAAACAGCCATGTGTTCTACTGGATGTGTGTTTAAGATGAAGGGAGTTCCAACCTGGGAGGTCTAGGTAAACTACACTAAACGTCCAGGAAAAGTTGTGGCATTTTAAGAGTTTTCTCTTAACAATTCCATTTTCAGGCAATGCAGGTATACCAATAAAAGTAATTTGCTCCTTGAAACTTTGCCATCATAAAATCTCCAGTACAATGCCAAGTACATAAAAACTACTTGGTAAATATTTTCTAATTAAATGAAAAAAGTAAGTGAGCTAGAATCAGTTTCCAGTCTTTCTACTAATTTTAAATAGTGAAAGAAGGCTTGAAAATGGAGGTCTTTCAGATTCTCTCTTTAAATAAGGTTTACTTCATTGATGATATTCATATATATTTAAATTTACTCATTTGATATTTAACCAGGTTGTCAAGATTCTTATTAAAATGGAATTTTAAATTAAATATATATTTGATTGAGAAAACTGTTCACTTAAAAAAGAAAACTTTTCCTAAACCCTTGCAAATTTAAGTAAAAACATTTGCAATTATTCCCTCAAGTTAATGCTGAAGTATTATTTCCCAGAATGCTTCTGCTTCAGTCATGACTTATGATTGGCTTGTTTATTCCTATTGTACCCTATGACATAGTGTTTAAAAATATTAGGTCTCCTTTATAAACATCATTCATTAGTGCTACTAAGTGAAGGCCCCATATTGTCATATTACAATTTCATTCATGCAAACTTATCCAGAGGCTTGTGCCATATATGCTTATGATTTTCAGATATATACTTAAGACACATGTTAAAATAAAATTTCACTGCATAGGCAGGGATTGCAAAGAAAATAGTGAATTACAATGGAGTTTCCAAAATGTCCTTCTAAGAAGAGTGATTTTTCTTCCTTTTTTTTCTGTTTTTTTGAGCTAAAGAAAAAAATATATACATGCATATACATGCATATACATACATGACTTGATCTAATTATCAGGGTGTAATGACAAGATGTTTATAAACATTCTGAGGATGACAAATAACCCTGGTGAATAAGGCCATCATGTCAAGTTCAGAAAAATAGGCATCCACAACTTCTTCCATTGCAGTCCACCTATGGTTTAGTTTTAAAGGAGGCACGCGAGCCATTTTGTCAAGTCCCTTGTCATATAATAACCTACTTGTATTTTCTCTGAACTCTGACATGCTTTCCCCATAAAAATAAAAAGGGGACATACTAATTCTAATTCACAAGCACTGCTCTTCACTAATCAATTCCACTGTGTCAGAGTTGATAGCATATTGACTGATGTACCAAAGTTAACTCTGGATTTCAGATAACAAAAAAGAAGTGGCAGGAAATACCTATCAGGGTTTCAATGCAGATGTCTGAAGGGAAAAAAAAGTTTTTTTGTTATCTTCAGTAAAATATTTTCCTGCAAAAATTATGTAATTTCTATTGAATTCTATATTTTTTTAAAGATGAAAGCAATTTAACTTTCAGAATTTCAGTGTCCTTTATGGGACCTAAACCATCATGGTATGGGAATATTGGTAATGTCTTTAAAATATTTGTGCATTGGTCAATACTCCTCCTAGGGCTGAAAATCAGTGTACATAAAATAAACACACAGTTCTCAGCTTCATATTTAGCTCTCTTCCTGAATATTTTCATTTACCGCACTAGTCATTTCAACTCTATGTATCAGTCATCTTTTCCTCCATTTCTATATCTAGCAAATCAACAGTTTTTATTGTTCTGTCTTTATCTATTCAACTCTTCTTCACTTCCAGTGAAATTAATTCACATTTATGTGACTGGTTTCTGGTTTCTCTCTCTACTGCTAATCTTTCTCTCTCGAGGCCACTCTAAGAGCTCCCCCACACCAAGTTTCCTAAAGCATCCACTTAACAGGGCCACCTTCTACTTCAAACTTTAGAGTAGTTCAATATTACTCTTCTGTCTGGCGCTGACGACCCCGAGTTCTATTTCTACTCTCACTATTTTCCATTAGTTATGTATATGAACCTTATGAGCGGATTCATCTTGTCTATTCCTTCGTGAATCAGGAAAACTGAGGGTCCATATGCTGGTGGTGGGTCGTCATAACGGGACCCGGCAAAAGTGCTTCCAAAGAAGAAGGCTTAGGAATATGGGAACTGATGCTGGGCATCTATCCTCATTCCGTCTGGTTGCTGTGCTAAGTTGCTTTAGCCCTGTCCAACTCTTTACGACCTTATGGACTGTAGCCTGCAGGCTCCTCATCCATGGGGTTTCCCAGGCAAGAATACTGGAGTGGGTAGCTATTCCCTTCTCTAGGGGATCTTCCACTTTAAATAAATAAATATTATCATTTATGTTCTCGAGAAATAAATATATAGAAGAAGAAGAAGAAGAAAAAAAAAGACTGCAAACTAAGCTATCAGGAAACCATGAAAGAAGGCAGATGGACAAAAATTCCACAAACTGGCTCATTGGAGCACTGCCAAAGCAAGCTTCCACTTATTTTTTTTAAAACACAATCTAAAAGGAGAAGCATGAGAGTGAAAGCACATAATTATTACTGCTATTATCATCACTATGCTCTATAACAGTTGTTCAGTAAGGAGAGTTTATTATATGGTTTGCAAAACAGGTCAACACATCTAGCTAAGTTAATCACTTCACGCTTGGATTATTCTATTGCCTCCTCTTGGATTTCTTTCAATCTCTTCTACTTCCTAAGCATCCTCCAATCCCATCCTTCCCAGATCCATATCGCCCCCATCCCTGTTGCTATCCTAGTACATATAGAGTGCGCTCTGATTTCCTACCATCTACAGCTTCACTTTCAGCACCTGGACAGCGCTCACCATCTGATGAGACTTTTGTTTCGTTTTCCAGATTAACCTTGACCTTTGGTTATTCATATATGATTTCCTTCCCTCCAGGCTCAGGTCAACATCAGATTTTGCTCACGATATTTTCTCCATTGAAAACAATATTCAGGTTCCTCACCATGGATCCACATCCTTTGTCCTTTTAGGAACACGCTCTGGGCTTTCTAACTTGTTTGCTTATCTCCTCTGTCATGTTTAGTGACGACACTCTACCATGTATACAATGTATTAACCCACTATGTAGCTCTTATATATTAAAAAATAAAAAAAACTTTTCTCATGTGAAATACATGTCAGTCATGTCTAGGCCCTTATCTATACAGTTGTCCTATATAGCTCATAATAGACAACATAACAACGGGCAAGTAGTGAGCAGCCAAAAATGCCTCACAATTGTTTCATAAAGTAACTTGCCAGAAGCAAAAATCCTAGCTCATCTTATTGGTTCTTTACAATTTCAGATAAATATCATATTTTGGATTGTTTTATTTTTCCTCACACTTTGATTAGTTCTTTTCTTAATGGAGTACAAACTCATGGCTAAAAGCTCCCTCTACTGGTTTTCTTTAACATATCAAGAAGAAAATTTAAAAACAATTATCCAAAATATGGCCTTCTCTGATGGCTCAGACAGTAAAGAACCCGCTTGCAATGAGGGAGCCCTGGGTTGGGAAGATCCCCTGGAGGAGGGCACGGCAACCCACTCTAGTATTCTTGCCTGGAGAATCCCATGGACAGCGGAGCTTGGCAGGCTGCAGTCCACAGGGTCACAAAGAGTCAGACACAACTGAGCGACTAAGCACAGCGTCCAAAATATACTTCCTAAGAAGTTATAATTAATTTAAGTAATTCAGAAAAGTCATAATGGTATGAGTCATTATTTGTCTGTGCTTTTACTCATATGATCTAGTTTCTGAAGAATTTGTGCTACTATAGTTTGTAATCAGCTGTTTCTTTTGAAGAAATATTTCATTTTTCTTCTGGCCATCAGTGCCACTATGCCTCATTCTGTACATTTGAATCATTCTTTCAACTCCAGTATTTCCTGGGAGGCAATACAGCACAGCAGTGGAGCACCGGGGCTCACAAGTCAGGCTAACTTCCTCTGCGCTGCCTTTAGCTTGACCCTTTATTAACATCAATTAACCTGATGAATTTATTAACATCTGCGTATCTCACTTTCTTCACAAAAGAAATGGGGATAACAGCAGTTCTCTCGTACTGTTGTTGCAGGTTTCAAACGTTCAAGCAAAGTACTCAGCACGAGCAAGTATCACATCTTCAGATCCTGGTAAGGCCACAACTCACTACTTCATCAAAAGCAGAGAACGAACACAATTTGCTGAGTCTTTTTCCCAGTGTCTTTGACTTTTTTTATTCTCTCAACTTTGCCATGATTCTGTTGTCAATATTCTGTATCTTCTCCCTGGTGTTTCCCAGTGATCTTGTTTGTATTGCCTTCAGTTTATTTATTTTTTTATCACTGTGGTAATCATCCTAACAAAATCTTATTTGTACAGTATTTTTATCTATATATAAAATGTTGTGTAGCAGAATTCTAGAACTTATTCATCTTGCATTAACTGAATTTTTATCCAAAAGAATTAGGAATCAGGATCTCACAGAGATATTGTTATCCCCATGTTCACTGAGGCACTGCTCATTATAGCTGATATGTGCAAACAGCTAAGTTCACTGATGGATGAATGGATTTAAAAAGTGGACCATATCTACGATGGGATATTCAGCATTAAAAGAGAAGCTCATTCTGTAATATGTGACAGCATGGGTGAACCTTGAGGACATTATGCTAAATGACATAAGCCAGGCACAGAAAGACAAATATTGCATGCTTCTACTTAGATGTGGTATCTAAAATAGCCTTCCCCATATTTTTAGATGTCTTTCAATTTACTTGCTAGATATCACCCCAAATGGCTCATACTCTGTGCAGAAAAATAACTGACCTGTTCCTTGAATGAAACACAAAGAGAGTTGGCACACACTTTCATTAGAGTCTTATTTTATCCTTTTCATTATGTTTCGTTGAAGTCAATAAACAGGCTTTCAACAAGAACAAGTTGATTTAATGATTACTGGATTTCAGAATCATGGCTGCCAACTAAGACACATTTTTTTCCACTACAGTCCATAAGTTTAAGAGCATGTTTACTGATGTGAATTACATCATTTGCAGAATGTAAGGTGAAGCCTGTGGACACTGAAGACAGAACTACTGTTCCCATAACCTGTTTATCTCTGGCAGTTAGGTAACCTTGTCCTTCAACTGCAAAATAGGTATTATGCTCATTTCAATTATTTGCATATAATTAAAGATTATTGAAGTAGATTATCATGCAGCCTGGTTTTGAGTCCTACATATAGTCTAGCAGATATATAGATAAAAATATCTGTAATGAGCAGTGCTGGTATGATTAAATATGAGGTATTATCACAGTATATATTTAAGTATGTTTTATATATATATATATATATTTCAAACTAAGTTTTTATACTTGAATTCATAATAATTTTGACTTGGTTTTTGTTAAGAATGATATCCCAGGAATTTATATTTATCACTTACTGGTAAAGTTAGGATGATAAAGAAAGAGTACTTTTTACATAAATCTCAGAATGTTGATATTGTTCACTGTGAAGGTCACTTCAGCAATTTATTTTCATCTTCATGATATTTTGGAAACATTTCAGCACATTTCCAAAAGACTGTTTCAAATTTAGATTTCATGGTTAAACATCTGGGTTTCTTTCTCGGTCCATTTAGCTGCATTTCATATATATACCCTCCACTCCTTCAGAAAATAAAAATAGGTTTTTTAAAAACTCAGGAGGTGAAAGACAACAACATTACACAAAATTAAGGGGCTTGGGTGACTTAGTTTTGGATAGTCATTTTTAATTCTAGAAAATACAGTGAGATTCCTTGAGGAAATCATATTAAACATATTTTAGCATCACTGTAAAGGCAGAGTTTTAGAATTAGAGAATACACCTGAAATTCACTCATTCAAATACAAGAGCATCACTGTATTTAAGACTGTTTAGCCCTAAATACTTGATCCAGACTCTTTCCCTTTAAACCAGCCTACCTTGTAACCTATCCTCTTGACAATGGAGAGTTTGACTTATGCAGACTGTGTATTGTCTAAATTTTATGCAAAAGTTATAATCAGCTCTAGAATCTCACGTGAGGTAAGTTTCTGTGTTCATAAATCTGTTACTTTTCCTATGTAAAATTTTTTGAACTGGGTTATTGAACACTTAAATCTTTAGATGTGGTTTCAGCTTTTATCTTGTTATTTTTTAGTGGCAATGTATTTACACTAAAGTTGGGACTCTGAATCTCTTCTTTCTTCTACAGTTACCCCCATCTTTAGGTGTATACTTTAATATGTGTTTTTGAAAACTTTTTAAGGTTCCATACTTCTATCTTAACAGATTCTTCTAGAGCAACTTTCTTTTGATAATCCTTCCATAGTTTCCAAATTAGACACCAAATGGATGTCAAGTAGCACCCAGATGTTGAGAAAATGTAATTTATATATTTATGTACAACTGTGTGCAGCCTTGTTCCAAGTAAATGTTCCAAGTTAGACTAGGGCTTGCTCTATAGTCGGTACTTCATATTAGTTATTATTATTATCATAATTATTACTGAATGCATTAATATCCCTGCCTTTCTCAAGGGAACTCATGCTTCTATGACATACAATGAAGATTACGTGGGGAGCCAGTAGCTCAACATGTAGACAACTCTGTATTTATCCTTGGAAAATAGAAATATAGATTCCCTCAACTGAGGTCACCTAAAGGAAAAATTACGTTTCTATCATCTTCATTTTCATCTGAAATGAAAATTTAGTACCAGTAGGGCGGTAGAGAAATGTCATTAAGAGATTATGGTCCACTGCACTCTCAGAGATTTCAGTGTAGAAAAGATTTGTCTGACCTACTATTCCCAAATGAGTCTAGTTCATCTCTAGGAACACTGTATAATAGATAAGATATTTGTTTTGGTGGTCAGAATCATGGATATAGATTGTCAATATCTTGTTTATTATTTTAAAGAAAGCAATGCCAGACACACTTGAACTGACTTATTCAGTCATCATAATAAATCAATATGCTAATATTTCCATTAACACTCTAAGATTATTAGTGGAGGAGCCTGGTAGGCTGTAGTCCACGGGGTTGCTAGGAGTCGGACATGACTGAGCGGCTTCACATTCGCTTTTCACTTTCATGCATTGGAGAGGGAAATGGCAATCCACTCCAGTGTTCTGGCCTGGAGAATCCCAGGGATGGGGGAGCCTGGTGGGCTGCCGTCTATGGGGTCGCATAGAGTCGGACACGACTGAAGCGATTTAGCAGCAGCAGCAGCAGCATTTTTGATTAGAATATCAACTTTTGAGAATGTAGTTTCTCTTCTACGTATCTTAAATAGATTACTTTTTTGTATGATGGTCAAATCAATTTTAAAGAAAGACTGGAAATCTATAACCTAAAGAATAACAATATGGGTAAACCTATAAATTATAAATGCACCAAATTTCTCTCTCTTCTTTATAAAAGCCATAGATATTTATAAAAGCCATTATATAACAATGACAATAAAAGTAGAAGACAATTTCAACAGAAGAGAAAATGAGGCCAGGCCAGGTAGCTGACATAAAATACTTTCTTCACTGACAACGGATAGCATCAGGGAATGCCTGATGAATTCTGAGTTTCTCTGAAATAGCAAGGTAAACTCATTTGAAGTTGAAACACTGTCGTAACATTTGACAGGAAAACAAGTTTTAGAATATGTGAAATGAATGTTTTTGTGTAATGAGCTTTTATACATTATCTGTGCTAAACATAAAAATGATACCTGCAAAATAGTGAAGTCTAAATTGTGTGAGATTTATGGAAACCAATTTGAGGCTACTACTACAGAACTCTTTTAAAATGTCTCCATGAAGTTTCAGTTCTGGCATTAAATGTTCACAAGGAAAAACAGGATTTACTCGATGATTTCTAGCCTCTGTACAAAGCGATTTTCAGACTAATTCCCTGATGTATACCAGATGATCACTGGGGAAAATTATGTAATTCAAAGTGGGCAGTCAGCACTAAATGTCATCCTGTTTTCTAATATATTTGGGTGTTTAGATGTGGATCACAATAAACTGTGGAAAACTCTGAAAGAGATGGGAATACCAGACCACCTAACCTGCCTCTTGAGAAATCTGTATGCAGGTCAGGAAGCAACAGTTAGAACTGGACATGGAACAACAGACTGGTTCCAAATAGGAAAAGGAGTACGTCAAGGCTGTATACTGTCACCCTGCTTATTTAACTTATATGCAGAGTACATCATGAGAAACGCTGGCCTGGAAGAAACACAAGGTGGAATCAAGATTGCCGGGAGAAATATCCATAACCTCAGATATGCAGATGACACCACCCTTATGGCAGAAAGTGAAGAGGAACTAAAAAGCCTCTTGATGAAAGTGAAAGAGGAGACTGAAAAAGTTGGGTTAAAGCTCAACATTCAGAAAACGAAGATCATGGTATCCTGTCCCATCACTTCATGGGAAATAGATGGGAAACAGTGGAAACAGTATCAGACTTTATTTTGGGGGGCTCCAAAATCACTGCAGATGGTGACTGCAGCCATGAAATTAAAAGAGGCTTACTCCTTGAAAGAAAAGTTATGACCAACCTAGATAGCATATTCAAAAGCAGAGACATTACTTTGCCAACTAAGGTCCATCTAGTCAAGGGTATGGTTTTTCCTGTGGTCATGTATGGATGTGAGAGTTGGGACTGTGAAGAAGGCTGAGCACCGAAGAATTGATGCTTTTGAACTGTGGTGTTGGAGAAGACTCTTGAGAGTCCCTTGGACTGCAAGGAGATCCAACCAGTCCATTCTGAAGGAGATCAGCCCTGGGATTTCTTTGGAAGGAATGATGCTGAAGCTGAAGCTCCAGTACTTTGGCCACCTCATGCGAAGAGTTGACTCACTGGAACAGACTCTGATGCTGGGAGGGATTGGGGGCAGGAGGAGAAGGGGACGACCAAGGATGAGATGGCTGGATGGCATCACGGCCTCGATGGACGTGAGTCTGAGTGAACTCCGGGAGATGATGATGGACAGGGAGGCCTGGCGTGCTGCGATTCATGGGGTTGCAAAGAGTCGGACATGACTGAGCGACTGAACTGAACTGAACTGAAAATTCAGTCACTCAATTGTGTCTGACTGTTTGTGTCCTAGACTTTTGTCTGCCAGGCTCCTCTGTCCATGGAATTTTCCAGGCAAGAATACTGGAGTGGGCTGTCATACCCTCCTCCAGGGAATCTTCCCAACTGAGGGAATGAACCCATGTCTCTTGCACTGGCAGGCAGATTCTTTACCACTGAACCACCTGGGAATTCTCCATGCATGATTTTTACCATAAATCACATAGCTAATGAAAATTAAAAACTACATACATACTTATACACTTATTCAACAAATGATTTAACACTTTCTGCATTCTGGGTACTGCCCTGTATTCTGGGTTTCCATGATGAGCAAAAGAGAACCTCTGCCCTAAAGTAACTTTGGTTAAAAAAAAAAAAAAAAGTCAAAGAAATCAAATCCCTGGCACAAATGGTAGTTTCCTACTTTCCTGACCCACGTGGTTCTGTGCTGTTTAGCTAAACAAAATGCCTGGCAAATTCTCAGTCTAAGATTTTCAAGTATTCCTTAACAGAAGATAACAAATTTCCAGGCTGCCAATCTGCTACGGTGAGTTATATCAAAGGACTGCAGACCATGCTCTAAATTTAGGCAAGGTTTCTTGATTCACTCTCCTTGTATTGCTTAGGTCTTTGAAGCCAAGTCTCTAGGGCTCTGCTTACTAAATGTTCCTCAAACATGGAATTAAAAGCCTGATGGAAATAAAAAACAGCGGGCAAATATTCATGTAATCCCACATTTCCCCGTTCCCCAGTCTGACAACTCTGGCACCTTTGGCCTTCTTCTTATCCTAAGCTGTCATTCAGGCGCAGCCTGAGACATGAGTAGCTTAGAAATTGTGAGGACTCGTGTAAACTCTGGACATAGCAAGGCCTGATGGACTTTGGTTTCAGCCTCACTTGCCATTCACGAGTGGTCTGACCTTTGACAAATCATTTAACCCATGTGGCATTCAGTTTTCTCCTGAGCAAAATAAAAGTTTGTCCAAGATGCTCTCCAAAGTCACTTCGAACTGGAAAATGTCATGAGTTTATGAACACAATAACCACAGGGCTGCTGTGAGTCTAGCACAGTCCTAGTTCGGATTTCGTGGCTGGAAAATGCCTTTAAAGATAAGCTAATATTGGGATTCCCCTGGCAGTCCAGTGGTTAAGACTTCACGCTTCCAATTCAGGGGATGCGAGTTCAGTCCCTGGTTGGGGAACTAAGATCCTACATGTTCTGAGGCCCACCAAACAGAAAGGAATTTAAATTGCATTTGATTAAAAATAAATATCATTTGTCAATGTGATAACTGTTTAAAGCAAAGGTATAAAGACAATTGGAGAAGGCAATGGCACCTCACTCCAGTACTCTTGCCTAGAAAATCCCATGGACAGAGGAGCCTGGTAGGCTACAGTCCATGGGGTCGCTAAGAGTCGGACATGACTGAGCGACTTCACTTTTACTTTCATGCCTTGGAGAAGGAAATGGCAACCCACTCCCCTGTTCTTGCCTGGAGAATCCCAGGAATGATGGAGCCTGGTGGGCTGCTGTCTATGGTCTATGGGGTCACACAGAGTCGGACACGACTGAAGCGACTTAGCAGCAGCATAAAGACAATCATTAAGTGGGGAGAGGGGCTTCTTTGGTGGCTCAGTGGTAAAGAATTCGCCTGCCAAAGCAGGTCTCTGATCTGGAAAGCTCCCACTTACTGTGGAACAACTAAGTGCATGTGCCGTAACTACTGAGCCTGTAATCTAGAATCCGGGAACCAGGCCTACTGGGCACACAGGCTGCAACAGCTGAAGCCCAGGCACTCTAGAACCCGTGGTCAGCAACAAGAAAGGCCACCGCAACGAGGAGCCCGCAAACCACACCTAGAGTGTAGCCTCTGCATGCTGAAACTGGAGCAAAGCCCACAGGGTGTCCAAGAGCCAGCAGGGCCATAGGTAAAAAAATAAATAAAATTAAAATGTCAAAACAGTAGGGAGAGAATAACAAGGAATCGTAAGGAGAAATAAGCTAAGTAAAATGTTTTGAAATTCACTAAGCCAGTGAAACCGAGGGTGGGAATTCTGTTCACCAAACCATCAGTTACTCATTGGGAAATTGTTATTGAGGATCTATCTGCTAAGTATGATTCTTGGCCCTGAGGACACAGCTGTTAGCAATGCACATAAGGTGTCAGTCCTTGTATATTTACAGTGGGCTTCCCTGGTGGCTCAGGTGGTAAAAAATCCGCCTGTAATGCCGGAGATGCAGATTCAGTTCCTGGGTCAGGAAGAGACCCTGGAGAAGGAAATGGCAACCCACTGTAGTATTCTTGCCTGGAGAATTCCATGGGCTGTACAGTCCACGGGATCACAAAGAGTCTGACATGACTGAGCGACTTTCACTTTCACTTTACTTTCAAGCAATTCACAATTATAATGAAAAGTCTTAAGGTTAAGTGAAATAGGAAATGTTTGCCAGAAGAATGCAAGATCTAGAAAAGTCCATACTTAGTCATATTTATTTGTTTGCAAATGGAGGAGCTATTGCATCATTGCATTGTGAGCAGTACATCAGGCTTTTGTTCGGAGTCACAGTGACCCAGATTTTAACCTACTTCCCTTTGTAACATGGGGGCTTCCTTCTTTATCCTTCAGTAGTAAAGAATCTGCCTGTAATGCAGGAGACACAGGTTTGGTCCCTGGGTTGGGAAGATATCCTGGAGAAGGGAATGGCAAACCCACTACAGAATTCTTGCCTGGGAAATCACATGGACAGAGGAACCTGGGAGCCTGTATGGGACCGAGGACCCCTACAGTCCCTAGTAAAGTCATACTCAAAATTCTCCAAGACAGACTTCAGCAATATGTGAACCGTGAACTCCCGGATGTTCAAGCTGGTTTTAGAAAAGGCAGAGGAACCAGAGATCAAATTACCAATGCTGGATCATGGAAAAAGCAAGAGAGTTCCAGAAAAACATCTATTTCTGCTTTATTGACTATGTCAAACCCTTTGACTCTGTGGATCACAAGAAACTGTGGAAAATTCTGAAAGAGATGGGAATGCCAGACCACCTGACCTGCCTCTTGAGAAATCTGTATGCAGGTCAGGAAGCAACAGTTAGAACTGGACATGGAACAACAGACTGGTTCCAAATAGGAAAAGGAGTACGTCAAGGCTGTATATTGTCACCCTGCTTATTTAACTTACATGCAGAGTACATCATGAGAAACGCTGGGCTGGAAGAAGCACAAGCTGGAATCAAGATTGCCGGGAGAAATATCAATAATCTTAGATATGCAGATGACACCACCCTTATGGCAGAAAGTGAAGAGGAACTAAAAAGCCTCTTGATGAAAGTGAAAGTGGAGAGCGAAAAAGTTGGCTTAAAGCTCAACATTCAGAAAACAAAGATCATGGCATCCGGTCCCATCACTTCAAGGGAAAGAAATGGGGAAACAGTGGAAACAGCGGCAGACTTTATTCTGGGCTCCAAAATCACTGCAGATGGTGACTGCAGCCATGAAATTCAAAGACGCTTACTCCTTGAAAGAAAAGTTATGACCAACCTAGATAGCATATTCAAAAGCAGAGACATTACTTTGCCCACTAAAGTCCATCTAGTCAAGGCTATGGTTTTTCCAGTGGTCATGTATGGATGTGAGAGTTGGACTGTGAAGAAGGCTGAGCGCCAAAGAATTGATGCTTTTGAACCGTGGTGTTGGAGAAGACTCTTGAGAGTCCCTTGGACTGCAGGGAGATCCAACCAGTCCATTCTGAAGGAGATCAGCCCTGGGATTTCTTTGGAAGGAATGATGCTAAAGCTGAAGCTCCAGTACTATGGCCACCTCGTGCAGAGAGTTGACTCATTGGTAAAGACTCTGATGCTGGGAGGGATTGGGGGCAGGAGGAGAAGAGGATGACAGAGGATGAGATGGCTGGATGGCATCACCGACTCGATGGACGTCGGTTTGAGTGAACTCCAGGAGTTGGTGATGGACAGGAAGGCCTGGCGTGCTGCAATTCATGAGGTCGCAAAGAGTCGGACACGACTGAGAGACTGAACTGAACTGAACTGAACTGAAACAGTACAAGTGAGGGTACTTAAGGAATCAAAAACTATTCCCATGTCCTGCTTGGCTGATGTTAAGTTGGAAAAAGAGATGGTATCAAGGTTTGTAATATCCCTTGTCCTGATGTTTAAGCAAACACAATTTCATAACAGTGTAATTGCCTAGTCTGTCCATTATTCATCTAAAAGAGAAGTTACCCCATTTGTCCAAAGATATACAGACGACCAACATGCACAGGAAAAAATGCTCAATATAGCTAATTATTAGAGAAATGAAATGAAAACTATGAAGTACCCCTTCACCCTGGTCAGAAGGACCATTATTAAAAAGCCTACAAGTAACAATGCCATAGAGAAAGCAGAGCAAAGGACACTGTTTTTACACTGTTGGTGGGAATGTAGGTTGGTGCAGCCACTATGAGGAGCAGCACGGAAATTCCTTAAAAACCTGAAAACAAAGTTGCCACATATCCAGACAAAACTGGAATTCAAAAAGATGCATGCACCCCTGTATTTATGTCAGCACCGTTCATAACAGCTGAATATGAAAGCAACCTAAAAAGCCTACTGACAGACGAATGGCTAAAGACGACTCAGTAAATATATACAATGGAATACTGTGCAGTCGTTAGAAAGAACAAAATTATGCCATTTGCAGCAACATGGATGGACTTAGAGATTATCGTACCAAGTGAAGAAAGTCAGAGAAG
The DNA here is from genome assembly GCF_042477335.2 of Ovis canadensis. Classification (NCBI taxonomy): domain Eukaryota; kingdom Metazoa; phylum Chordata; class Mammalia; order Artiodactyla; family Bovidae; genus Ovis; species Ovis canadensis. Next base: position 124,559,993 of record NC_091248.1, on the reverse strand, counting down.
ACAGACACCATACAATATCACCTATACATGGAATCTAAAATATGTCACAAATGAACCTACCTAGGAAACAGATACAGACTCAAAAGACGAAGAAAACAGGCTTGTAGGTGCCAAGGGGGGAGGGCATAGGGGGATAGGAATTAGAGGTTGCAAACCATTAGGTAGAGGGTAGATAAACAATAAGGTCCTACTGCGGAGAAGGCAATGGCACCCCGCTCCGGTACTCTTGCCTGGAAAATCCATGGACAGAGGAGCCTGGTAGGCTGCAGTCCATGGGGTCTCTAAGAGTTGGACATGACTGAGCGAATTCACTTTCACTTCTCACTTTCATGCACTGGAGAAGGAAATGGCAACCCACTCCAGTGTTCTTGCCTGGAGAATCCCAGGGACGGGGAAGCCTGGTGGGCTGCCGTCTCTGGGGTCGCACAGAGTCAGACACGACTGAAGCGACTTAGCAGCAGCAGCAAGGTCCTACTGAATAGCATAGGGAACTGTATTCATTATCCTATGATAAAGCTAAAGGGAAGAGAACATGAAAAAAGCAAGCAATATGTATATAATGAATCACTTTGCTATACAGCAGAAAGTAACACAACATGGTAAATCAACTATATGTCAATAAAAGCTAATTAAGTGAGTAAATGAGAAGTGACCCATTTCATTCTTTATTTGATTCTATCACTCATTCATTCAGAAATCCACATGGCAGTCAGGTACTGTCAGGTACATTTGAAGACAGTGAAGCTACCAAGTCACTGAGAAAATGTTACCAGCTCAGTTCTTTTCAGCTTAACTGTAGATATTTATTTAATATGTCTAATGTGGGAATGGGACAAGGGATTGCAATAGATGTTCAAGACACAGGGGCTTAAAATCCATTGGGGAAAACAAGGCACATATGGAAAAATTAAATAACAAGGAAAGTTAATGTGATATTAAAAGACAAAATCTTCCCTGGTGGCTCAGAGGTTAAAGTGTCTGCCTCCAGTGCAGGAGACCCAGCTTCGATCCCTGGGTCGGGAAGATCCTCTGGAGAAGGAAATGGTAACCCACTCCAGTATTCTTGCCTGGAGAATCCCATGGACGGAGAAGCCTGGTAGGCTACAGTCCATGGGGCCGCAAAGAGTCAGACATGACTGAGAGACTTCACTTTCACTTTCAAAAGACAAAACTAGTTACAGAGACAATCGTCTTTATTGAAGTTTGGAGAAGGGGAAAACAATAAATTGGATTTGTCGCCAATCAATTCTAAGCAGCCAGTGAAAACAGTTTTATGTGCTAGAAACATTATTTTCGTCATTATATTCACAGAATGTTGCTTCTGATTTTTGGTTAGGAAAGTGTTGTGAGGGAAATGATCAAATTATATCATCAGTTGATAAAGAAACATAAATTTAATAGCTGTTTGGACGTAACAGATAATGGCAAGATGTTGCTGACTTACAGTTAATAGTGTACCAAGAAGCAGTCTTTCCTGACTGGTGATGATTACCTACCTACCTATTAATCATCTGATGGTTAAACTGATTAGCTGCAAACTTGCTAGCATTTTAAATTAGCTTTACTGCCCCTCACCTTTCATTGCTATGTAACTTTTCAAAATATATTAGAATTTTGATTAGACAAACAACAAGCTGTCTGTTTTATGTTATTTCCGAGGTGAAGAGTCCTTCACAGGGTTTTTAGACTGGTAATTTCTCCAACATTTTGCACAGAAATGAATGCAAACAATAAACAAATGAAAACAATCCAATTTAAAGGCATAATGAGCCTTTAAACTAAGCTCATTAGATGAGTTACTAATTTAATAAACTCCTAACCTGTTTTCTATTAGGTTGAAAGATGCATTACATATATATCTTTGTATATACACATGTAACTACTTACCTAACATACAGCATAAACACAGTAGAAAGGTATGCTCGTGGTGGTTTACTCGCTGTCATTTCCAACCCTTTTGACCCCATGGATTGTGGCCCACCAGGCTTCTCTATTCATAGGATTCTCTAAGCCAGAATACTGGAGTGGGTTGCCACTTCCTTCTCCAGGGGATCTTCCCCATCCAGGGATCGAACCCGCATCTCCTGCATTGCAGGCAGATGCTTTTACCACTGAACCACCAGAAAAGCCTAGTAGAAAGGTATATAGGATCACAAATATGTATGTCAATGCATGTATATTTCATTTACATATCTATGCTAGTATTTGTTTAACACAATTTCCTTTTATTTTTTGAGTCATACACAGTATAAACATGCCTTTCTCTCAATTTCCTCTTTTTCTTCTTTGGTAGAATCGGCCTAGTACTCATTGTTGGAATAATCTTTTGGCTGGCCTCTGTAATCTGCTGGTCCTTCTCAAATTGTTCCTTCACCATTGCCTTCAGCTTTCTAAAACTGGCATTTCCTGATATCAGTCCCATGTTTAAAACTTACTGTTGCAATGTCTACATTTTATTTTAAAAATACATTTGCCTCAACAATGTGATACACGTGTATATGGTGTTTCGATCTGTGCCCTAGAGCAGGTAATCCTGACGCTGGGAAAGATTGAAGGCAAAAGGAGAAGGGGGCAGCAGAGAAGGGGATGGTTAGATAGCATCACCGAAGCAATGGACATGAACTTGAGCCAACTCTGGGAGACAGTGGAAAAGAGAGGAGCCTGCATGCTGCAGCCCGTGGGGTCGCAGTGTCGGTTATGATTTCATGACAGAACATCAATAGAGATGGTGAGTTAATGCAAGAACTCAAGTGGAGAATGTGGTTGCTATGCTAGAGAGTTTGCCACCAATGGAAAGACTGAACAGAAGTCCACCGCCCTGACGTGGTCAGCCCTGGAGAACTTACAGGGATACTGAATATATGGAAATGATTTTTCACTGGTGAAGTGAGAGGCATTCAAGATAATGTGGCTACTGGTGATACTGTGTGAGCATCTCTCCCCCTTCCTGAACAGGGTTTAAGAACCAAAGCCAGTAGTCTACACCAAATATAATCTTTCCATTGAGAACAATGATCCAGACTAAACGCCCCTCTCATTCTCCCTCTAAGCTGCTGACAGAGGATTATGCTGCTTGATTCTGACTCAGCGTAGCCAAGTACTGCTGCTTGAATGCTGTCACACCTGAACATGAGCCTGGAACTGAAAATCTTGTTAGAGTGTCTAGAAGGCCAGAAAGCTGAGGCTTTCATTTCATGCAGAGAACAGTGTGACTGCTTCTTGTTACCACTGCTTAATAAAAGTTTCAATTTATAGCAGAGTTAGGACCGGGGCTTGTTTTCCTGTTAACAAACTAATGGTAGCCATCACCTGCCTCTAACTATGGGAAGTTATGGATATCCAAAAAAGAAATGAACAAACATAAAAAATGTGAATGGCTAAATTGGCTTACATCGTTTACAATACACAGCTGGGCATGCGAAAAAAGTGAAACTCACTTTCCAGTCCCACAGGCTTTCCAAGACCTGTCCATTACCTCACTCTTAAGAATCTTAATAACATACTGGGCATCCGGTACTGTTACACTACGCAACCCTCAAACCCACCCCCACAAACCAGCATATCTTGGTTCATGCAATTTACCAGGATGTTCCCTTAAGTGGAACACTACACTCTGTACTGATCTGAATCATCTGGACAACTCAATTTAGATATTGTCTCCCCCACAACGCATCCCAAGCTTTGAAAGCTGGGTTGACCACCTCCTCCATCTGTTTTGCAGAGTACCCTTCTGATAACCATGAGTCACAATGTGTTACAACTGTCTGTTTAGCCAATGAATCCCATCTCTCTACTTCGTGAGTGTCATGAAAGCCACTGCTTTGGCTTTTTCTGACATTCATAATACTCAGTAAAATGCTCATTGATCTGGACACAATCCCCTGTGAGTACTTCAATGAACATTTAGAGAAGAAAATCACTGCCTCCCTTGTCCAGAAAAAATATGGTTTCATATACATACTGTCGAAGTGAGCACCAAATACTGTTTACAAGTTCAGTTCAGTTCAGTCTCTCAGTCTTTTCCAACTCTTTGCGACTCCACAAACTGCAGTGCACCAAGCCTCCCTGTTCATCACCAACTCCCGGAGTCTGCTCAAACTCATGTCCGTTGAGTCGGTGATGCCATCCAACCATCTCATCCTCTGTCTTCCCCTTCTCCTCCCACCCTCAATTCTTCCAAGCATCAGGGGTTTTTCCAATGAGTCAGTTCTTCGCCTCAGGTGGCCAAAGTACTGGAGTTTCAGCTTCAGCATCAGTCCTTCCAATCAATATTCAGGACTGATCTCCTTTAGGATGGACTGGTTGGATCTCCTTGCAGTCCAAGGGACTCTCAAGAGTCTTCTCCAAAGAGCACTTAAAAAAAAATGGCCTGTTTTTTAAAGATGTAGACCAGCAGAGCTAATACAATCATCTTCAGATATCTCTCTTACTATCAATGATAGATATATTACATAAATACTTACTGGATAGATCCTACCATTGCAAATTTGAAGGTGTACTTACATCATGCCAAACTGTCCTAGACAAGTTGACTCTACATGTACAAGATTTGTATTGAGTCTAACATGCCAGTGAAGATAGCAGGTGCTTGTGAATATCCTCATAAACTATAAGCGAGCTGTCCAAATCATGTGATTTTGGTGTTATAAGACACATGTCCATTGAACATTTCTTCTGCAAGGAACACAGAAATTGTCTCACCATCTGTTAACTGATGGACATGGTTTACAAACTACCTCATCCCTGTATCTTTCTTGTGGCCTGGATCTAAAGCAGCATTCTCTGCAGGGGTAGTAAATTACTGACTTTGATTATCTTTAAGGACGATAACATCAGCTCCATTAGTATGTGCATTTAGATTCCAAATGCACGTCCTAGGCTTCAGTGAGTCTGTTATTTCCTGGAAATGTGCAAAACAGGTGTGCATAACCTGTCTTGTTATCCCTCACCACGCAAAGGACACTGCAGCAAGCAACAGTTACTGGACAAGAACAATATCATAGGTGGCACTTCTCACATTTATTCTATTAATCACCTGAAAACTGCTGATGGCGCTTTATAGGGCCAAGTGCTTTCTAAATAGATCCTCCTTCATATAGCAACTGGAATTACAGTTACTCCAAATTCAGGCATTTATAATTTCAATACCAAAAAAGAAAAAATGCTCAAAGCACACAAGGTCCTGTGATCTCCTCCCCCAACACACAAAGCAAAACACAAACAGTAATATATACCTATTTATTTAATCAGCATGTCTGAGTGGTTTATTAAAAAAATGGAGAAGGGAAGAGAATATTTGTTTTACATAATAAATATCCATATTTTGAATCCCTATTATGTAAATATCTCTGTTACAGGCAATTTAGCAATGTGAAATATCTTAACTTGGCAATAGTATGATGACCATATATTGATATTTAATCTTCATTTATAAATGAGTAAACACATTTAAGGTCATTTACAACCCAGGACTTTTCTTATTATTTTACCATATCGACTTTGGAAGTATTTATGAAAGTTCTAATTTTTAATAATAGCTATATTCTATCTGTTGGCATTTGTTTCATTTAGCAAATTTATAGACACTTCCTTGGAAAATGAGGAAAACAGATTTCCATGCAAAAATATTTAGAGTTTAAAATATCTTAGCATTCAGTTCATCTAATCTCTCACCTAAAATAGAAATTTAAATAATTGATTACATATACTGGTTGAAAACTGAATGATACTTTAAAAATATTGAACAGGTCAAAATATAGACATATGTGTTTAGTTGCTCATTCGTGCCTGATTCTTTGCAACCCTAAGCACTGTAGCCTGCCAGGCTCCTCCATCCATGGGATTTCCACAGCAAGAATTACTGGAGTGAGTTGGCATTTCCTTCTCCAGGGGATCTTCCAGATCCAAGGGTCGAACTGGAGTCTCCAGCATTGCAGGCGGATTCTTGACCTCTGAGCCACCAGAGAAACCCAAAATAGAGATGAAGGCCCCCAAATAATGAAGAGTAGGAAAAAAAATGTTTCTATTATGAATTTTACTTTTTTCTCAGATTTCTTCCTTAAAACTGAAAATTATAGTCTGTGAAGTTTATCTTATAAAATGTTTAAATACAGCATTAATATATTGCCACCTAGGTATTGATTCTCTATATAGTTTCTAAAACATTTGCACTAGAAACATTGAGGAAAAGGCTATATTTTTATAAAGAGCATATTTTCATTTCTGTACACCAATGCTGAACTGCATTAGTTCAGTTCAGTCTCTCAGTCATGTTCAACTTTTTGTGATCCCATGGACTGCAGCACGCAAGGCTTCACTATCCATCACAAACTCCAGGACCTTACTCAAACTCAAGTCCATCCAGTCAGTGATGCCATCCAACCATCTCATCCTCTGTCATTCCCTTCTCCTTCCACCTTCAGTCTTTTCCAGCATCAGGGTCTTCAACAATGAGTCAGTTCTTTACATCAGGTGCCCAAAGTATTAGAATTCCAGCTTCAACATCAGTCCTTCCAATTAATATTCAGGACTGATTTCCTTTAGGATGGACTGTTTTAATCTCCCTGCAGTCCAAGGGACTCTCAAGAGTCTTCTCCAACACCACAGTTCATAAGGATCAATTTGTCAATGCACAGCTTTCTTTATAGTCCAACTCTCAAATCCATACATCACCACTGGAAAAACCACGGCTTTGACTAGATGGACCTTTCTTGGCAAAGTAATATCTCTGGTTTTTAATATGCTGTCTAGGTTGGTCATAGTTCTTCTTCCAAGTAGCAAGCACCTTTTGATTTCATGGCTGCAGTCACCATCTGCAGTGATTTTGGAGCCCCAAAAAATAAAGTCTCTGTTTCCATTGTTTCCCCATGTATTTTCCATAAAGTGATGGGACCAGACACCATGGTCTTAGTTTTCTGAATGTTGAGTTTTCACTCTTCTCTTTCACTTTCATCAAGAGGCTCTTTAGTTCTTCTTCATTTTCTGCCATAAGGGTGGTGTCATCTGCATATCTGAGGTTATTGATATTTCTCCCAGCAATCTTGATTCCAGCTTGTGTTTCATCCACCCTGGCATTTCACATGATGTACTCTGCATATAAGTTAAATAAGCAGGGTGACAATATACAGTCTTGATGTACTCCTTTTCCTATTTGGAACCAGTCTGTTGTTCCATGTCCAGCTCTAACTGTTGCTTCTTGACCTGCATACAGATTTCTCAGAAGGCAGGTCAGGTGCTCTGGTATTCCCATCTCTTTAAGAATTTTCCACAGTTTGTGGTGTTTCAAACAGTCCTAGGCTTTGGCATATTCAATAAAACAGAAGTAGATATTTTTCTGAAACTCTCTTTTTCAATGATCCAGCGGATGTTGGCAATTTGATCTCTGGTTCCTTGGCCTTTTCTAAATCCAGCTTGAATGTCTGGAATTTCATGGTTCACATACTGTTGAAGCCTGGCTTGGAGAATGTTGAACGTTACTTTGGTAGCATGTGAGATGAGTACAATTGTTCAGTAGTTTGAACATTCTTTGGCATTGCCTTCCTTTGAAATTGCAATGAAAACTGACCTTTTCCAGTCCCATGGCCACTGCTGAGTTTTCCACATTTGCTGGCATATTGAATGCAGCGCTTTCACAGCATCAGCTTGTAGGATTTACAATAGCTCAACTGGAATTCCATCACCTCCACTAGCTTTGTTCATGGTAATGCTTCCTAAGGCCCACTTGACTTCACATTCCAGGATGTCTGGCTTTAGTTGAGAGATTACACCATTGTGATTTTCTGGGTCATGAAGATCTTTTTTGCATAGTTCTTCTGTATATTGTTGCCACCCCTTCTTAATATCTTCTGCTTCTGTTAGGTTTATACCATATCTATCCTTTGAGCTACATAACACATCTCAAAAGTTATACTAATCTGCATATTTATTGTTATAAAAAACAACTTTGAGATTCTCACAAAGCTCTGAAGTGTAGATACAAGATAGTTGTGGGCTGAATTAGGTGCTCCCCCCAAATGTATGTCAGAGTCCTACCCTTCAGTACTGTGATGACCTTATTTGGAAATATAGTCTTGACATCAATCAAGTGGAAATGAGGTCATACTGGATTAGGGTGGGCCTGATCCAGTCTGATGGATGTTCTTTTAAGAAGAGACAGAGCCCGAGGCCCCTCTGTCTAGGGAATTCTCCTGGCAAGAATCCTGGAGTGGGTTGCCATTTCCTTCTGCAAGGATTCCTTCCCAGTCCAGGGATTTAACCCACGTCTCCTGCATTGGCAAGCAGGTTCTTTACCATCTGAGCCACTGTGGAAGCCCTCAAGAAGAGGCACAGACACGCACAAAAGAGAAAGCCATGGAAAGATGGAGACAGAGATTGGTGCTGCTCTGACACAAAGTAAAAGGTACCAGTCAGATATCCCTAAGGAGCATCAGAGATCATTCAGAGATCCCTAAGGCATGCCAGAGGTGGACCAGAGATTCCTATCACCAGAACCCAGGAGAGGCATGTATCAGATTCACCATCAAAACCTCTAGAAGAAACCAACCCTATAAATCCCTGCATTTCAGACTTGCAGCCTCCAGAATGGTAAGGGAATAAATTTCCTGTTTTAAGCCACCCAGTATGTGGTACTTTGATACAGTAGCCCTGGGGAAAGAATACACCGGTGATGTCAACATCCAGATTCAACAGGAGGACTTTCGGATGCTTCTAATGTCAGATGCCTCACCAGGCACTGAATCAAGAGCTTACAGAGTGATTAAACAAAAGGGAACAAAACAAACACAACAAAACCCATCTTTTTTTCACAGAGCTGACATTTAGCATTCACAAATGGATTAGAGAGGATAGTTATTAAATTCAGGCACGCAGCTGTCTCTTGTATCCTGACTTGGAACCAAAGATAGTTCTCTACTAAGCGTCATATTGATGATGAAAAAAAAAAAAATCTTACGCAACATTTACGGGGCCCTGACTATTAAACAGGAACCATTTCAACACACACAATGGGCTACCTCATTTAATTACTAAAATCTCCCTAAGGCTTTAGTAAGTATAAATGGCTCCAAAAATCATTACAGACCCATTGAGATAGAAAGTAGACAGTAAGTAGCAGGAGTTAAGTTAATGTAGACACCTTCTGGTGATGATTCTCTGCTTTCTCCTCTTGGGTCTCCTGAATATGACTTTTACTCTACTTATGTTGCCACATCTAGCAAATGAAGATAGAGCTCAGTTAGCAATACTTGAGTTTCAGATACTGAATATTTATTTTAGTACAAGTATACAGAAATGCTGCCTACTGCACATGTATTCTAAAAAAAAAATGTGCGTATTGTGCTGTTTACCTGAAATTCAAAATTTAACGAAGTCTTTTTTGTCTTACCTGGCAACTCTACTCCTATAACACCTGAGCTTTGGAAAAACAATGTATTACTAGCCTGCATAGAATTCTGAAATTTCACAAAGAGTCCCCAAAGGAAATATCTGCTCTTTGTTACACACAGAACCTTATTTTTAACTGCCCATCTTACTTATCTTTGTATCCTTGTTTTCCTGGAAGGAACGGGGATAGAATAAATTCACTACATGTAATCGAACAAATTGACTTGACCATTTTAACTAATTTCTCTAAATACAAAATATACTCTTGAAATAATCTTAACAGTCCTCCCCAGGTCAGTCCCCCAGGTAGTGACAAAGCTTCTCATTTGCAGTTTATTAATTGAATCTAATTGCACCTTTAAATGCCATAATACTGCTCAACTTCTTTGATCCAACTTGTGAATATTTTATAACTGGTATACTTCTAAATGTTAAGGAAAAGGTTACTAAGGACATTAGTTTCCTACGGCTACTACATTAAGGTACCACAAACTGGATGACGGAGAGCAACAGAAATACAGTGTTTTGCTGTTCTGAAAACAAAAGCGTGAAACCTACTAAATTCGTGCGTGGGTAGGACCATGCTCTCACCCTGGTCCTTCCACACCTCTTCCCGTTTCTGGGGGCTTCGGGTGTTGCCTGACTTGTGACAATGCCACTCCAGCTTCTGCCTTCACCTTCACATCGCCGTACTCCCCCTACACCTTGGTTGTCAACAGCATTCCCTCTCTCATTAGGATACCAGTCAAGCTGAATAAACACCCACTCCAATGACCTCACTTTAACTGGATGACATCTGTAAACACCTTACCTCCAAACAGGGTCATGTTCACAGGTACCAAGGTCCAGGTCTTCCCCTTTCTCTGAAACACAATTCCACCAATAACCCATAATACAGTTTTGGTATAATGCTCACTGTCTTCTAATAATGGCAATTTACCCAGTGAATTTTCTAAATAACCAATCCCTTGGACCAAGGAGTCCTATCCGTATCAATGTATCTCACCAGCTAGAACTAGATTAAAATTCCTTAGACCATTCATGCGTTACGGATAAGAAAAATTATTGTTGCTAGTTCTACATCTTTGCATTTATCTCTAGATTATCCTTCTAATGAAACAGAACAATGATCATCGCTACTAGAGCACTGATGACACTTCAGTACAACTCAGTACTAATCTCTCCTCTACCCCCATGGGCCAGGAAGATCCCCTGGAGGAGGGCATGGCAACCCACTCCAGTATTCTTTCCTGGAGAATCCTATGGACAGAGGAGCCTGGCAGGCTACAGTCTATGGGGTCACAAAAAGTTGAACATGACTTGAAGCGACTTAGTGTGCACGTACAGCGCTTGGGAGGCAGAGATCATGGTTAAGCACTATGCGGTGCAAATGGGCCAGAGTTCATCTAGGGCAGGGTCCAGGTGTCCCTCTCTCAGCCACTGTTCATGTTGTATACCTTACAAAATAGTGCATACCCCACGGGTTGACATGCTTAAGCAGATAATCTCTTTCTTTGTATATACAGGGTTGGCCAAAATGTTTGCTTGGGTTTTTTCATAGCATCTCACGGAAAAGTCTGAAAAAACCTTTAGGCCAGCTCAGTAATACCTTAGTAATAATCTTGGCCAACCTAATAATACCTTAGTAATACTGTTTTGTTTGCTTTCTGTATTTAATGCCTTACACCTTCTACAGATTCAGTAAATACACGATTAACATACACCATAAACAGCAAACATACAGAACTAAACCAAAGAAAGGAATACAACCTACTAAAAAAGCATGAAGGCATAACACACGCTGTGTGGAAAGGGAAATGAGATACTCCAAAATAGGTGTCTCTTTTGTTTTTGAGTTCTTTGAACATTAGTAATCACCATGAAGATGATTCAATATTTGCAATTCCCCTAGAAGAATAATTCCTTAGCAAAAAAAAAAAAAAAAAGTGGTGTTTTTAACCTTCTATCCAGAACTCAATTTGTATTTGTCGACATCTAAAATTGATTCGGGTCAGCCCCAGCATGAACGGAGTTTGTAGGCACTTTCCTGCATGAGCTGTTTTTTGCGTCCCTGAAGCATAATAGATAATTGCCTTCTCTAGGGAGGCTACCAGGCTCTTTTGTATTATGGAAAGTCACAGCATTAGCAGGCTCAGGTATTCTAAAGTGAGCGAGGAGAGAGGTGCTCCTCTACAGGATGATAAACGGGGTTGGAAAAACAGTGCTGACAGCATTTTGGGGTAGACAATGCGGATAAGAACCAGAGACGTCAGAACTGTACACCAAACCAGAGGCCTTGGTTCTCTCTTGCTAAAATAACTGGAAAAAAGGTTTTATAGAAGGATAATAAAGCAAGAGACTACAGAAGCACTTTCCTTTATAAACAATTGTGAAACCAGAAAAACACCTCTTTTTTCTTTTTTTTTAAGGAACGGACTGAATACATTCAGTTCAATAGATGTTTCTTGCCATATGTCAACATTTGGATCGCCATGCATCTTTACGTAATGGAAGCCAGAGGTGCTGGCAGCTGTTCCCTGGGATTTATGCTATAAAAATTGGTTTGGGACATCTACCAGTTTATCATTGGTATTTTTTGTTCTTGTTTTTTGTTTTTTTTTCAGCAATAGTTTCTTTTTGGACAATACCAAAACCAAAAAGTTACCTACTTTAGACACAAAATATTAAAGAGGGGTAAACAGAGAGAGATTTCAGATGTCTTTGAGAATTGAATTCAAGGACAAACAAGCTGCGCCTTTCCAATTAGAAACATGTAATATGTAAAGATAGCAAAAATATGAAGCATGCCATCGAGAGATAATGAAAAATATGAATAAAGTCTCAGGTGTTCTCAAAGACAGAGGTAACTGCTAAAGTGGTCTTGTTTTGCTCTGTTTTAAAATCTGGAAATCTGCCTGGGAACTGAAATGTGGATTTCTAACAAAATTCCAACTCATTCATGTTGAAGCCTGAAAAAAAAAAAAAAAAAAAAACAGGCAATAAAAAGAAGAATTGCATCACATTGGATGCCACATTTATCTTCAACTCTTTTCTATTTCTCTCAGTTTATTCCATTTAGAGTTGTTTCAGGGCAGACAGATTAGAACTTACTAAAATTGCATTTTCTCAGATCAGCAGCCTTAGTGTTGTTTGTGACATGTCCAGCTTAGCTTTTCTCTTTTATGTTAAAAACTAATGGTGGTACTGGACATATTCACAGTCTCAGCAAATGTGACTATTGTACTAAAGAATTAAAAAAAAAAAAAAAAGATGCTGAAGCCTAGATTGATTGGAACAGAACTGAAAGGGCCAAAGAAATGACATGACCGTCCACATTTTATGCAGGCAAGCTTCACTTCTTATGAAGACTGCCAAGAGGCAGAACCTTTGGCATTAGGGAGTAGCGGGGGAAAAAATTATATTTATGCTTTAGCACGTATAGGGGAGAAACAAGATTCAATGGAAAATGGAGGGATATATGTTTGCATAAACTCAGGGAGATAGTGGAGGACAGAGGAGCCTGGCAGGCTACAGTCCAGAGGGTCGTGAAGAGTTGAACATAAGTTAGGGACTGAGACATTTTCCTTTGCTAATCATGTGAATCATCTTATGACTATGAAAATTCTAGAAGAAAAGCAGATGCCACTTTCAATGAATGAATGGAACATCACTATAAAATAAAAACAGACCACATTCAAGTAATGAATGTGAAGACAGAAGTCACAAGTTTAATTTTGGGCAGATTTGGAACACAGAGAGAAGCCTTCTCAAATGAATAATGGTCAAGGAAACCAAATAATGAGACAAATGCGAGTGTTCTGGGAAAAGAGGCTATTATTTTCTCTGTATTTATGATTTCTTGTTGGGAGAGAGGGGAAGCTCCTGTTAACAAGTAATTAACTATCAAAAAATAAAATGAAAACCAAGAAAAAGAAAATGGAGACAGGTATGTTCTCAGCCAAACTGCAATGATTATTTAGTTGAATAACAGATAGTATCAGCTGGACTCAGAATTATTTATTGCTCCTAAGTTGTAAAAGTAAAACTTGCTGTTTTCAATCATTTCATTACTCTTTAGGTGAGCATAAAATCCAGCATCCTTCATTATAATTACATGGAAAATTGCTTAAGGAATAAATGCTGTTTTTGGTGGCTGAATGCCATTTTTCCTTACTTATCAGACTTACAGAAGCCCTGGCACTCACAGGCACAGCTACCCCCCAAGAGACACAATTCTTCCAGTGAATTAGGCTCCTGACTACTGACTACTAGCCATGGAATCTTTCATTCCAGTCTTCACTTTTAAGAACCTATTCTTTGGTGGGGCGGGGGGCGGGGAGTAGCCTAAGGTTGCTGAGAGCAAAGAGGAAATCCAATATATTTCATTGGTGAGTAGACAACTTGTGCAACCGTAGGAAAACCACTGACATTTTTTATCATGTGACAGTGTAAATATTTAGTCCAGTCAATAACATGTGCACCGACTGTTTACAGCTATGCAGATGGTAAACAACACGTATAAGCATATGGGATATTAAAAGAACACCTGAAGTTGGAAGCGCCCACAGCAAATGAAGACTGTGCATGTTAATATTTGGCTCTTGGGGTGCTGCCTAAAATGTGTTTTCTATTTAGTATCATTTATTTGTTAAACATGCTGAATAAGCATCAGAAATCAATTTCAAATAAGTTGCTTAATGATCTGAAGTCATTTCATTCCTATTTTGACAAGGCCTTTGGTCATTTGTATGACTTTGAACAGGCAACTAATATCACTAAGCTTCTATTTCAGCACCTGTACAATGTGGATTAAATGTTACCAAATCGCCAGGATCAGTGGGGTACTATAGGAAATACTAAGGAGCTGTAACGCGTGTCTGGCATACCAAAAAAATGGCTATTTTCTGTGCTTGTCATTGTCATCATTACTCCACGAATACAATCAAGGTGCCCTAAAGGAAAGCGTGTCCGATTTAAAAGGAGGTTTAAGTCTAAACATTTTGTGACACAAACCAATTCACATCCCTCTGAATATTCTGATGTCTCTCTCGTTGGCAATTGAAAGTCAACTATTTCTAAATAACATGTGAACCAGACAGAAGAATCTTTCCTTCTGTGGCTGCACCCAAGAAAATCCACCCAAGTGCACGTCTACTAATATAATCAACGAAAGCATTTCACAGCCAATCAATAAAACCTACCAGATTTGTTTTGCATCTTGCCACAGACTTCTCCTGTAATGAAAGTCTGTCTTCCCGGATGTCTTTCTGGATGTAATCGGGGTCCTCGTTTATTTTAATTTTCCTGATTACTGAAGGCATTGTAGTATACAATACTATAACTGCATAATAGAGGTGTGACCTTATCTGGCAGTTACCTAGTGCAGGCTGCATCGTTCCTTGCTAATGAACACTTCTTCCTGCGTAAAGACTGCAAAGCATGCTCACGCATTGATCGCTTCTGATCCTAATAACCACTGATATAAGCAGACAGGTACTATAATTACCGTCTCCATAGGAGAGACCGGTAGACTGGGACCTGGCTACATTAAGTGACTTATCCAAAATCACCCAGGGAGTGCATAGAATGATAGACTCCTAAAATGTTCACCTGATTATCTGGCCAAGGTGTGTCAGACAAATGCATGCAAGGGGCAAACACAACAGAAAGGCATTTATCAAGCCCCGTTGAGGTCTCAGAAGAGAAGCTGGTTGTATTGTAACAAAGCACAACTGTCTCGCAGCATTACCTTTTTAGAAATACACTGGGGGTAATTTAGAAGTGTTGACCAAACAAAAACCTCTCAGGGCTAAATATTGTTGAAGGGTCTAGAGTTTTTATCTCTGATTTCTTGAACCTTAGCTCTCTCTTTTCAGTTCAAGGAGGGAAATAGTAGTTTCAAGTATATCTCACCAACATTGGATACCCTGAGGCTAGGCTGAGGTTGGGCCTTCTTGCAGCCCAGTCAGCCCAAACTACCCTTTTCTCTGCAGACTTAGCCTTTTTGTCAGTGGGCCACACAGCTCAAAGCTGTGATCTCGGCAAAGTTTCAGGCCATAGTTTAGCTGTAAGTACCATCACTGAGGTTTTTTGTCTCTTGTGCCAAAAACCTGTGTTCTTCCATTTGGTTCAACCTCAATGTCGTAAGTAGGTGAATAACAGAGAGAGCATGTCAATGACCTACTGATACTGCTCTGCCTCTCTCCTGCTGGGGTAAGTAAGTCATGACTCCCAGAGACCCAACTCTGCAATGAAGATGCAGTTAGGAGCAGCTGAACATTTTCTGAATCCTTGGGTCAAATCTGAGCCAACCCTGGGGACAGAGAGAGGGACATGACAGACCTCCACATACCAAGAGCTCACAGGGCTGCAAAAGCAGGGCCTCCTGTGTTTTCCACAAGTCCTTTAGATGCGCTCTGTGGTCAGTCACTCAGCTGAATGCGACTCTTTGTGACCCCACAGACTGTAGCCCGCCAGGCTCCTCTGTCTCTGGGATTTTCCAGGCAAGACTACTGGAGTGGGTTGCCACTCCTACTGCAGAAGCTCTTCCTGGCCCAGGGATAGAGTCTGCACCTTCTGCACTGCAGGCAGATTCCTTACCGCTGAGCCACTAGGGAAGACCCAAGTCCTTTAAATAGGTAATTAATATCCTTTAGGCTAAACTATGGAAATACAAAAGGCTTTATATCTTGGCTTCTACCAACAGTCTTTTCCTACATAATAATTGCTATGATCCTGGAGAACCCTGCCTTAGTGATTCATCAAAAGCAACATGTTTCTGCCTATCAATCTGAGCAGGATGATATTCTTTTTTTCTCCCAGTGGTAAATGAAAATGACTTCAATATAAGGTCTATGGAGAATTGTTTGCTGCTGAAACTGTACATGAATCAAAACTAGAGCCACCGCGATGTGAGAGGTCCAGCGACATTAGCCCCTGAAAAGATGAGAGAGGTGGCAGACAAATAATCCTGGATAATAGATGAGGTCTTGAGTGACAGGCCCTTCTTGCTGAACATATACATCAAAGCCCCAGGGACTTGCTCTATTTCACAGTATCTGGAACTTTATGGAGTTTCAGAGCATTAAAAAACTTGTACTTGCTTTATCCCATTTTCTTCTCACAGGTACCCTTTTCATAGGTAGGAGAGCATCACTGCTTCCTATTCACAGATGAAAAAAATTGGCAAGCAAAGAGATTAAGTGACTGGCTTCTGACGATACATTTAATAGGGCTAAAACCTAGAGTCCAGAACGTCAAGCTTGTCCAGACCATCTATCTAGCACAGTGCTTCCCTCCGTGTCAAATATTCCGAAGAAACAGTAAGGAAATTCAGTAATGTGGCCTCAGGCATTTGAACAGGCATGCCTTTGTTTTTCTCAGTCACCAGCAAGGAATTCCAGTAGGCAGAGTCTTGAGAGAAGAAGTCATCTGTCCAGTGTCACACAGCGAGTGGCCCACAGAGCCAGGACTCAGCTCAAATCTGCTGTGTTCAGAACCTTAGTTCTATCTGAGGCCTCCCGAGCTCTATGCTGTGATGGACACAAACAATGACCAGGAAATCCTGGCTGGAGTCGCACTGGAAAAGAATTTGTTATAATTCAAAGAAAGACAGCATAGAATTGGCGATGCCAGTGATTTCGGCAGGAAGAATTCAAGTAAATGACCACAGTGGGAACAGTGGATGGCAAGGGAGGTGCCGAGGTAAGAACTGGGATTTGGGAACAAAATTCTCAACTTTCTCCAGAGCCAGCACAGCTTATGGACACTGTCAGGCTGATCATTATGTGCAGAATGACGAACACGAGGACTAGCTGAATCATTTCCCATTAAGAAGCAAGCTACAAAGCCAATGGCCTGTCAGAGAGGCAAAAGTATTGATCGGGCATTTAGTGCAAATGATGGAACACTAATTAATAACTGAAGCTGTCAGGAAGCAGAGATTGTTTGCTTTCCTTATAGATTTCTTCCCCTCACTTTCATTTGCTTTGACGTTCAAAGCTTTGTTTGATGTGAATTTAATGCTTCCTTTTCTCATCCTGTTAATTCTTAGAGTATTTTATACCATACCCTTTGGTAAATGTCTGTCTTTATATGCTTTTTTTTGTTGTTGTTGTTTTGTTTTTCTCTCTCTTGCATCCCTGATGTTGTTTTAGGGTCTGGAAAGCCTGAGATTTCTTACAAGTTTTAGTTTTGAAAACCAAACGAAGTACTTCAGAGAAGCAAGTGAGCTTCAAGGTGAAGGTTAGGAAGGGCATTTCATCTCTGGCCATAACTTTGAAGGGTGGAACATAGGTCAGCATAAAGCAATCAACATCAAGGGGATATGTACATATTAAAAAGAAACAGTGAACCAATAGAAAAAATAAAGGTGATACAAACACCCCAAGAAGATTATCTAAAACATATTATGAAGTCAGAGTGGAGACTTTCGAATCCAGTGACAGAAAGGGGTAAAACATGAAAGGTACATTGCAAAAATCACATAAGGTGTAATTTGAGGGGAAAAAATGTTGTTTATAATCAATTTTGACCAAGATGTGTTGTGGATGTTAGGCTACCTATTTTATTTTAAACTGAAAAAGATGATCAGAATTCTAGCAGTAGAATTTTTTTTTCTAAAAATAAGAAAATAAATTGGCATACAAGAGGGCAGAATAACCAAGTATTTGTCACTGTTCAGTCAGTAAGTTGTCTCTGTCTCTTTGTGACCCCAAGGGCTGCAAAATGCCAGGCTTCTCTATACTTCACTGTCTCCCGGAGTTTGTTCAAATGCATGGCCACTGAGTCGGTGATGCTATTCAACCATCTCACCCTCTCTCACCTCTTTCTCCTCCTGCCTTCAATACTTTCCAGGGTCAGAGCCTTAGGCTTCCCTGGTGGCTCAGACAGTAAAGAATCTGCCTGCAATGTAGGAGACCAGGATTCGACTGGGAAGCTCTTCTGGAGAAGGGCATGGCCCCATTCTAGTATTCTTGTCTGGAGAATTCTATGGACAGAGGAGCCTGGTTAGCTATAGTACATGGGGTCACAAAGAGTCAGACACAACTGAGTGACTAACACAAAAATCAAGCATTAATAATCTTTTAAAGGTAATACTTTTATAAAAATTATTTTTCTCCAACTGTTTTCACAGTTATGGTGGAGGGATCTTAATCAGAAACTCAATTCAAATACTCCAAATGATTATCTTTCATCTTTCTCTTCAGTACTATGGTAACATGCATTTTTATATGCTTTTCATTTTCTGCATATATATAGATTTTTAAAAATATACATAGAGCCTTTTCAATCTGGATAGATAATAGATACTTTTATATATATACATATATTATTCATATATAATAATTATGTATATATTACCTATAGGCCAAATAGATGTAACATCTTCAGAAGAGGACCAGTGACTATACCTTGCCCAACTCTGTATCCTTCGTAGACTTGAGATGTGATATGAGAGAGGAGAAGGTCACCAGGCTAAGTGAGGGATTGGTGAGCAATCAAACCCGGGGAACCAAATACACACCTGAACCTTCACTCTGTCTGCAGTGCTTCCTAATTGGCCAATGGCAGAGCTTTTCCCTTGACTAATGATTCCCAATGCCACGACTAGATGTATTGATCTATCTGAAGAAAGGAGTCCTAACTCTTTATCCTGAACTATCATATAATCTTGTGACATAGTTTTGAGAGGTTTCCAATGGTCACTGATTCCAAGTTAGTGACCACCTGGATGAAGTTAAGTAGCATCTGCAAGGACCACTGTCTGTATACAGACACAAAACATTTAAAGAGTAAATTACATGCAAAAGACCAGATAAGATAAGAAAGTAGCAAAGAGAAATAAACCCGCCTTAGTGAAGGTTTGCCAGGAGAAATATCAATAATCTTAGATTTGCAGATGACACCACTCTTATGGCAGAAAGCAAAGAGGAATTAAAGAGCCTCTTGATGAAGGTGAAAGAGGAGAGTGAAAAAGCTGGCTTAAAACTCAACATTCAGAAAACTAAGACATGGCATCTGGTCCCATCACTTCATGGCAAATAGATGGGGAAACAACGGAAACAGTGAGAGACTTTATTTTCTTGGGCTCCAAATTCTCTGTGGATGGTGACTGCAGCCGTGAAATTAGAAGACGATTGCTGCTTGGAAGAAAAATAATGACAAACCTGTAGAGCATATTAAAAAGCAGAGACATTGCTGACCAGGGTATATCTAGTCAAAGCTATTGTTTTTCCAGTAGTCATATCTGGATGTGAGAGCTGGACAATAAGTCAGTTGAGAGCCGAAGAATTGATGTCTTCTAACTGTGGTGTTGGAGAAGACTGTTTAGAGAGGCCCTTAGACTGCAAGATGGAGAAGAGAACGGCTACCCACTTCAGTATTCTGGCCTGGAGCATTCATGGGGTCGCAGTCCATGGGGTCCCCACAATCCATGGGGTTGCAAAGAGTTGGACACGACTAAGCAACTTTCACTTTCACTCAACTGCAAGGAGATCAAAGTAGTCAATCCTAAAGGAACTCAGTCCTGAATGTTCACTGGAAGGACTGATGCTGAAGCTGAAGCACCAATATGTTGACCACCTGATGCAAAGAGCCAACTCATTGGGAAAACCCTGATGCTGGGAAAGATTGAGGGCAGGAGGAGAAGAGGAAGAGAGAGGATGAGATGGTTGGCTGGCATCACCAACTCAATGGACATGAATTTGAGCAAACTCTGGGAGATGGTGAAGGACAGGGAAGCTTGGTGTGCAGCAGTCCACAAGATTGCAAAGACTTGGACACAACTTAGTGACTGAACAGCAACAGTGAAGGTGGGAGGAAGGGAGGTCACCAGACAATGCTTCAGGGGCTCCTACAGTCTTTGCCATAGACTTTCCATACACTGTCCACCCTTTCTCTGCTATATCAGAAAACGAAACAATGGAAACAACAAAACTAAAGAGCTGACGGCTGTTGATTTTACTTACTTATTAAGGTCACTGTGTGTGCAGGGAAGATACGGTTCTGATGGCTAATTTCAAACCTTACCTAAAATGCACATCAGTAGGAGGGAGATATTGAGACAACCAGGTACCTTGTTCTATACTTTCCCACATGTATACTTGTCCCACTTGTGGGATCAGTGCAGCAACTTCCAAACAGCAGCTGTTAAGTTCCTTTGAGACTCAGTTCTGAAGATCCCACCACCACATTCCTTTCTGTCTCCCACAGCTGACTGGCCATTGTCAGCTTTTGTATTTGTGTCCCAGACTTGATCTAAATCCATGGTTCTCCCCCTCTCCCTTGTTTCCATGAGGTGTTTCCACCTCTTGTGTGTGTGCGTGGTGTGTGTGTGCACACACACTCAATCATGTCCAACTTTTTGTGACCCTTTAGACTGTAGCCCACTAGGCTCCTCTGTCCATGGGATTCTGTAGGCAAGAATACTGGAGTGGGTTGACATTGTCTCCTCTGGGGATCTTCCTGACCAGGGATTGAACCCATGTATCCAGCTTCTCCAGCATTGGCAAGTAGATTCTTCTGATCAACCCAAAAAGCCCTCTAGTGCACCTCTCACTCCTCCAAAACCACATTCCAGTGTGAACCAGCCTTCCTGCCTTGGTCTCTGGCCTTTGCAATAGCCCTTGTTCAAACTGGCCCTTTTAGATCCTTGTATCAGGATCCGGCTTTTGTCAGGCTAAATCCTCTAATCTCTCAATGGGTTGTACAAACAGAAGCTTCAGCTCTAAAACACTGACCTTTGGACTGATCTAAACCTCTTGAGTGTAGAGCCAGCCTGTGCTTTCCCAAACTGCCAGATGTCAGTTCCTGGGCCCTGAACAGAGCTTGGGTAGCAAAAATCTGCTTTTCCACCTGACTCCCTTCCTGCCCTGAGCTCCTCTCAGGATACCCAGCACACCCAGAGTTCTTAGTTTTCTGAATCTGGCCTTCTTCAGCTTGCTGAACTCTCCCATCATCTAACTTACCTACTGAATCACTAGAAGCTGAAGCCACGAGTGGAGACCAGAGTATTCGCAGGAATCAGACTTAGATTTGCGCAGTGCTTCTCATTATCCTTTCTGCTTATGCCTCTGTGCTATTTAGCTAAGTGATTCTCTGGACCTTTCCATCCATAATTGTGTTTTCCACTCAGTGACAGAATAGTTATGCCCTGGCATAACTCAGAGCCTGAACTGGCCCATTTTCATGAGAGGGTCTTCCAAGCCTTCTGGCCTGGACTTCTGAATCCAGAAACAAACGTCAACCACTACTGTGATTGGTCTCCCCCTATTTTAGGTTTCTGACTTATTAACATCAGTGGTTGGCATGGAGTGGTAGGTCTGCATTGCTTTTCATGATTAGGAGCCACGGTGGTGAGGATGATGAAATGAGAGGGCACACACACGCTCTGATTCTGCTGCCTGCTAGTTAAGGATTTGGGGCAAATTCTATGACAAGTCCACAGTTTCCTTGTTTCTCAACAAAAATGGAATTAAAATAAGCCTGGCTTCCTCTAGAACGTTTTGATTCCATAATACAAAAAAAGAAGTATTTGATCCACATAACATAGCCTTCTCTTTGTCTTCACAGATGAAGTCACAATTTTGTTACCCAGATAGATGCTATTTATGGCTGTGATTTACTTTATCTGCTCATACATAGAAAATAATCCCCTGCAAATCTCTTAAAAGATCATACTTGATTCACATTGTGACTTGGAACCTTTATACTTCTGAAATTTAATTTATCTTTCATTCATAAATCAATCAAGGTATCTGAATTTAAGAATCAACCTTTTCTTTTTCTTTTCTTAAACAAAGATATAAGCAACAAACTGCCATTTTAAGGTACAGTAATTTAATTTCTTAACACTTTCACTTTCAACATAATTTCTAGAAATAGCATGCTAATGTTTCAAGCTAAAAAGCTCATTTATATGTACTAATTAATGCAATTATTTCAAAATTATTTTAAAGTCTTTAACCTTCAGCAAAAGAGTTTATCAAAAGGGAACAAAAATGATACTAAAAAGGTGTCAAGTGGTACCTTATTTTCTGTTGACACGTATATATGCTAAACAATTTGTTCAACATGTAATTATTGAAGACTCGTTCCAGGTGAGATGCTGAGCACTGAAATGAAGGGGGCTGTAGCAGCAAGTAGCTGAGTTCTTCATAGCTCAGTGGGGAAATAGAGGTGTCTAAGTTATATAATATTAGGTAGAAAGTAATACACTCTTAGGTAAAGACACAGGCTCTTTCTTGTTTCGTGTTTATCTCTTTGGCATTTTTATAGAGTTTTGTTTTCTCTAGTTCTTTTACCAAACTGTCACTTCTCAGGCCTCAGGTGTGAATACAGTAGCTTTATTTTTGGCTTATAAGCCCATCATTCATGTAACAGATACAAACAGGTGCCATAAATCATGGCTGCTGATGCGTACATAATCAAAAATGCCGCTTTGTGTTACCTGCTCCCTGTGTGAAATGGCAAGAAAAGCACTGTGCCTACCCTTCAGACTTCTCTATCAATTATCAAGATCAAGGGGGACTTTATGGCTGGGCCTGCAGAATTAACCCTTGAAAGACTGAGTGAACATTCTTATTTTGGTTATCAAACAAATGTATGGCACGTAAAATTTACTTTTACATAGGATTTTCCATCAACTGAACAGAGAATCAAACAAGAGAACTAAAAAGAAGGAAGAGGAACCAGATGAAGTGAAACCTGACCATGTCAAAGATTATTTTGAGCTAAAAATTCAAGAAACAGGGGCCCTGCTGACCCGTGGAGATGATCTCTGGGAGTCACAGTTAACCAGGCTGTCACGATTCAGGACAGCCAGCCCCATACCTGGAACATCAGGAGTCAAGAGGGGATGAGGCGGGCATATGAGGTGGCCAAGAATAGGAGTGGAAGTTTGTATTTATATCTTGTTAACTTATAAGCCTTCTCCTAAAGAATCCAGGTACACACACTAGGTCTTGATCCTGGCTTCTGGAAATGCCCTCTAATATGTCACCACTACCCAAATAGATTATCAGAATAATCCCTGAAATTTCTGAATTCACATAGAGTCAGGATTGCTAGCTTTTGCAAGGGAGACTTTCATTGCAAGGATGTATTTTGCTAGGCCAGCCCAAAGCTCCATCATTGAACTTCGCAGTTTGTACCTCAAGGCAATAAAATTTAATGCATTTTAATCTCAAGCATCCCAAATTTGTGCACTTAGTGGCCTCTCAATTTATTTAATCTCTTGATTTATTAGCATGACATGCTTGAATCTGTAAGATTATGGCCCTGATACTCCTTTCAACCTCAATTTGTACCATTGTCTCCCTTACTTATTCTGATTCAGCCATTTGAATTTTTATGATTCCTCTAATGCACCAAACTCTTTCCCTCAGCCTTCCTTCCTCCCAAAATTGATTTTCCTGTAAGAAATCATCTAGTGGCATCTCACATCTCAGAAGTTTTAGGGATCTGAGCACCTATGTAGAAGGAAATGGCCTTGCAAAGAAAAGCTGCCAGCAAAGAAGCTTTTGGTGACATTTTTGCCCCAGTCTTAGAGCCATAACTATGCTTGGGTTTTGCTCACTTTATAGAGTCAACAGATGGTACCTAGATAGATTTCAAGTATGTTTCTATCCTAATATCCTAATTAAAAACCTGACTGAATTTCTGCCTTGTCAATTACTCAAAGCTCCTTGACTGTCCCTGTTTGATTTCAAGTTCACCTGTCCTATGTAGGATTCCAGAAATATTTGACATCAATCAGCCACACATGGGCTTCCCAGGTGGTGCTGGTGGTAAAGAACCCTCCTGGGAATGCAGGAGATATGAGATACAGGTTCAATCCCCAGTTCGGGAACATCCCCTGGATAAGGGAAGGGCAATCCACTCCAATATTCCTGCCTGGAGAATTCCATGGACAGAGGAACCTGGTGGGCTACAGTCCATGGGGTCTCACAGAGTCAGATATGATGGAGTGTGTGCATGAGTGTGAGCACACACACACACACAACTGTACATTAGTTTCATGTTCTCTAGCTTATTTGACAAATAAAAGGTCTAGTTTATATTTAGGTATTTAACATTTGTTAACAGTCTGATAATATGAACTTAGGATCTTTCTATTAATTATATTCTGACCTTGAACAACTCACTTGTTCTATCTTTACATCAGCTTATTAGTCTGTCAAATAATTTCTAAGATTCCCTCTAAATTCACCATTCTATACAATAAAATTGTATCTGTATTTATCAAATTTCCATCCCAAATCATGTTATTTAAAACATGTTTTATTCCCCTTCCCTGTATATCACTCCTAGAATATAATTTCTGGGACAGGGCAGTGAAGCTAAGCTTACAATGCATGTGGCACCCTGGAGACTGTTGGCATAATTAAGCAATTTTTTACAGTGAGTGGAAATGACATACTTTAAAACTGACCATGTGTGTCAATGCAAAAATATTCTGTCTAAATGCTACAGGGTATAAAATGTATTTACTATTTGACATTGCTTCCTTCCTTTTAGAGGGCCAACATTTTGTTATCAATTTATTCAAAGGCAATTTTGAAATATGATTCACCGAACAATCAGAATGGATGGATATATGACCTATACAAGTGTCTCACTTAAAAATACTTGAAGATGAAAGGAGAGAAAGCATTGATGGAACAAGTTTATCACAGAAGAAAATGAAAATGAGAGACTTGGGGGAAAGAAGGGAGAGAGACATTGAAAGATAAAAGGAACAAGAACAGAAATGAAGTATATACAAAATAGCACTAATACACACGAGCCGGCAGCCCATGTGAGGCCACAGACACTCTTTTATTAGATGATAGGTTCACTAGCTCTAAATATCGTCTACTTGGTTTGATTTCTGCAGTTATGCCGTGCGGCTATTATGCTTGACCAGCTCTCCTGGAATTCCTTCCAGAGAAATGGCCATTCTCTCTATTGCACTTTGTTGAGGCCATGTGGCTTATTAAAATAAGCTTAGGATATCAATTTGTCAGTAGAACTGGAAATAATAGTGTTATTGAAGTTCCTATTAATTGACTAAATGTTAATGTACAAAGGTCCAGGAGAGCTTACAAGCAGAGAACATAACTTACATCTGCTGACTCTGCTTCCTCCCCTATAACAACAGGGAGTTCACAATTTACTGGAAGGATAACTTGTTTTGTGAGGGAAAAAAAAAAAATCTTTATGTTTAAAGATTCCCTTGAGGATTTGTTTCACAAAAACAACAACAACAAAAACAAAACCGACGCTATCAGTATGCGTGGATGATCAACAGCAAAGTTTGCCTGGTATATGTTAGCAATGTGGTCACTGCTTGTATTATTTGAGTGCATGTTTTCAAAATATTTATTTGGCTGTGCTGGGCCCTAGTTGCAGCATGCAAACTTTCAGTTGCCGTATGTGGGATCTAGATCCCTGACCAGGGGTCAAACTTGGACCCTCTGAATTGGGAGCACAGAGTCTTAGTCACTGGACCACCAGGAAAGTCGCAATGAATATATTATTTGGATGGATATAAATTTGTTTTAATTTTGAAGTTTTCAGTATCTTTACATTTGTTTGGTATGGTCAAGGTTCTTAAAAACAAGCATCTGAAAATTAAAATGGAAGACATGCAAAATTATTAAAACACAAATTCTGACACTATTAATAATCATTCAGAAATGGGAGACTGGCTAATGGGTTACCAGATAATTAAAATTCAGAAATATATGGCAATGTAGTCCAACCGAGAAGACTCTTGAGAGTCCCTTGGATTGCAAGCACATCCAACCAGTCCATCCTAATGGAAATCAGTCCTAAATGTTCATTGGAAGGACTGATGGTGAAGCTGAAGCTCCAATATTTGGCCACCTGATGCGAAGAGTTGACTCACTGGAAAGGACCCTGATGCTGGGAATGATTGAAGGTGGGAGGAGAAGGGGACGACAGAGGATGAGATGGTTGGATGGCATCACCTACTCGATAGACATGAGTTTGAGCAAGCTCCGGGAGTTGCTGATGGACAGGGAGGCCTGGTGTGCTGGAGTCCATGGGGTCTCAAAGAGTTGGACACGACTGAGTGACTGAATTGAGCTGTTGTACAAGGAAATGCCTTAGGCACATGAATGGTTTAATGTAAATTTAAGATAATTAAAAATGAAATGAAATTTAAAAATCAGACCCTTGTCACACTTGTCATCTCTAGGGTTTGTGGCTACTGGCAAGTGTATGGGATGAAGTATATGCAGCATGTTTCCATAACTGCAGAGATTCTATTGATCAGCTCTGAGTTAGAGTATGGAAAATCCTTCTCAAAAGAACTCTTTCTAAATAAGTTTGCAATGTTCTGCCCTTTTAATAGGATAAAATTAATACATATTTCCTGATATCTGTTTATGTATTTTGATACAATGCTTCAGCAGTAGTGAAGTCCATAGATGTAGGAATAAATGGATATCAACTGGAATGGTTTCTCTAGCACTTGCCTTCAAGAAAAATTATTTAATATCAATTAGACTTTGTGCTGTTTGTTCACAATGAAAAAGATTTGCCTTTACGTGCTTTCAAAGAAAGTAAAACATAGCTACTTGTCTTCAAAATTAAACATGTAATCAAAGGCAGATCTTCTTCAACATGATTAATTCACCCTTCAACAAAGCTCATCCTTCTCCCTGACTCTTGTTATAACTTCATTTTGACAAGAACTTCAACTCAAATATTGTTTTTTTTTTCACCACTTTCCAGGTGGATCACATATATATTTTGTATTTTTTTTCCACTCAAGATCATTGAGCTGCTTGTTACTTGGATATTGGACGACATCTCCTTCATGCTTGCAAGACTTGGCAGAAAGAATATTTGGGGGATGGTTTACTTTAAAATCTACACATTTATCAACTTGAAATAAATCTGTCAATATGATACCAGAGTATATATCATTCTATCAGTTCTGCTTTGGAAATATTATATACAATATTGAATAATATATTGAATAGTATAATATATATTATTCAGTAATAATATTGAATACAATATAGTATATTATTCAATATATTGAATATTGTATATATTGTATGATACAATATATTGAATAATATATACAATATTTTAAAATCATATTTAATGATATCAGTTGTATCCAAATGACTGAAGGACTGAAATTAAAGGTATTAAACTCTAAATGGCACTCTTGTCTAAAGTTAAATCACTAAAATAATTTTGGATGATATTCCAAATATTTGTCAACCAGGAGGACTTTCCAGGTGATGCTAGTGGTAAAGAACCTGCTTGTCAATGCAGGACACTTATCTTTTTAAAAAAATTATATTAATTCATTCATGTGAATTGGAGGCTAATTTCTTTACAATATTGTAGTGGTTTTTACCATACATTTACATGAATCAGCCATGGATGTACATGTGTTCCCCATCCTGGACCCCTTCCCACCTCTCTCCTCATCCCATCCCCCAGGGTCATCCCAGTGCACCAGCCCCGAGCACCCTGTCTCATGCATAGAACCTGGACTGGCGATCTGTTTCACATATGATAATATACATGTTTCAATGCTATTCTCTCAAATCATCCCATCCTCGCCTTCTCCCACAGAGTCCAGATGTTCTTTACATCTGTGTCTCTTTTGCTGTCTTGCGTACAGGATTATTGTTACCATCTTTCTAAATTCCATATATATGTGTTAGTGTACAGTATTGGTGTTTTTCTTTCTGACTTACTTCACTCTGTATAATAGGTTCCAGTTTCATCCACCTCATTAGAACTGATTCAAATGCATTCTTTTTAATATCCGAGTAATACTCCATTGTGTATATGTACCACAGCTTTCTTATCCATTCGTTTGCCAATAGACATCTAGCTCACCTCCATGTCCTGGCTATTATAAACAGTGCTGCAATGAACACTGGGGTACACATGTATCTTTTAATTATGGTTTCCTTGGTGTGTATGCCCTGCAGTGGGATTGCTGGGTCATATGGCAGTTCTATTTCCAGTTTTTTAAGGAATCTCCACACTGTTCTCCATAGTGGCTGTACTAGTTTGCATTCCCACCAACAGCGTAAGAGGGTTCCCTTTTCTCCACACCCTCTCCAGCATTTGTTTGTAGACTTTTGGATGGCAACCATTCTGACCAGCGTGAAATGGTACCTCACTGTGGTTTTGATTTGCATTTCTCTGATAATGAGTGATGTGGAGCATCTTTTCAACTGTCTGTTAGTCATCTGTATGTTTTCTTTGGAGAAATGTCTGTTTATTTCTTTGCCCATTTTTTTATTGTGTTGTTTATTTTTCTGGTATGGAGCTGTATGAGCTGCTTGTATATTTTTGAGCATATTAAAAAGGACACATTTGATGGGTCAGTTCTAATGAGGTGGATGAAACTGGAACCTATTATACAGAGTGAAGTCAGAAAGAAAAACACCAATACAGTATATTAACGCATATATATACAGAAATTAGAAAGATGGTAACAATGACCCTATATACAAGACAGCAAAAAAGACACAGATGTAAAGAACAGACTTTTGGACTCTGTGGGAGAAGGCGAGGGTGGGGTGATTTGAGAGAACAGCATTGAAACATGTATATTACCATATGTGAAACAGATGACCAGTCCAAGTTCAGTGTATGAAACAGGGCACTCAAAGCTGGTGTACTGGGACAACCCTGAGGGATGGGATGGGCAGGGAGGTGGGAGGGCCTTACGGGACCAGGGGACACATGTACACCCAAAGCTGATTCATGTCAATGTATAGCAAAAGCCACCACAATATTGTAAAGCAAGTAGCCTCCAATTAAATACGTTAAAAAAAAAATGATGCAGGTTTGATCCCTGAGTTGGGAAGATCTCTTGGAGGAGGGCATGGCAACACACTCCAGTATTCTTGCCTGGAAAATAACATGGAGAGGGGAGCCTGATCCCATAGGGTCGCAGTCCATAGGATCGCAAGGAGCTGGACGTGGCTGAAGTGCCTTAGCACAGCACACATAACATGGACACTGGCCCAGCATGACACGTGTGAGAATAGGGTAGAGGCAGCATGGGGGCAGCGAGTGCCACCTGCAATTCAAAAAGTCAAGGCTGAGGGACTTCCCTGGTTGTCCGGTACATAAGACTCTGCACTCCCAATTCTGGGGGTCTGGGTTCGATCCCTGGTCAGGGAACTAGATCCCATATGCCACAACTCAGAGTTCATATCCTGCAGCTGGAGGAGGATCCCATGTGCCTCAACTAAAACCCAGTTTAGCCAAATAAATAAATAAATATATATATTGTTTAAAGTCCAGGTAATCTGAAGAGACTTCCAGAAGTGGTTAAACAGCAAGGAGCATTTTGAGGATGGAGGTTACTGGCTTAACTAAACATTGAGAAAAATATTTTAGTAATGGTAGACATTTCCTAAAGAATATTAGCTGACTATCAGCCCTGCTCAACTGTCCAGCTAAAGAATAACTTTGCTGCCATCAGATAAGCCTCAGGTCTTATTTATTTTTCCCCCTAAAGAACAAAATGGTGATAAAATCACTTAGAAAAGAAAAGAAAAAAAAAAAGGTCTTGTTTAATCTACTTTTTGCCCCCAGAGCCTTGACTCCATATTATTCAGGTAAATGATACTAAGTTGAACCTAAGCAATATTTTGTGCACATTCTTTTCAGATTTTTCTCTGCCCTCGTATTTCTTTGATAAGGCCAGAATCATTTTAGGGATGCTTCTCACTTTTCCTTAAAGGATGTTAGGATTCTTATCACTGGTTGGCTTGCAAGCATATGTATGGTCTGCAGTGCTTGATGGATTGTGCCTCAGTTCTGAATTGTGCTATAGGAATACCAGCCCTGGACTGCAGACTTTGCTGTGCATTTGGTTTGCATTTATGGTGGTCTACCTGCATGCAGAGGTGACTAAAGAGGCTTGAGATAAACAAAGATTGATATGTTATAGTTTCTTTTCAATAGGAACACATAGCTATTGCAATCAAAGATGCATTACAAAGATGCAAAGAAGTAAATACATCTTTGACTTATTCTTTAAAACCTTCCATTAAATGCCCTGCACAATATATTTTCAGTGCCAAGAAATTAAGTTTTCACTGTCAGATGTAATTTTAATAAACCTATATGTACTGTGCCTTTATGTATCGTTGGGCTTCCTAAAAGCCAGCCTCTCAGAAAACTGAAGTGTCATCTAGTTGTTGCCAATTTACTTTTCTTTATATTTTTTAAAAAGGAAATTAGCCTGGTCACACGTGTAAAGGGCTTGAGAATCATTAATCTAGTACTCATAAGAAAAAAATTGAACCAACAAAGAATCAGTAATTACTCTTAGCTTAATCAGAGAGTTGATGTCACCAGGCAAACCAAAGAGACAGGTAAATGCAGAGTCACAATACAAAAGGCGTAGAAATCACTATTGGAGCCAGCTGGTAGGAAAACCTAAAGAGTAATTGACTAGTTATTGGAGACCGTGAGTGGACTAGCTTGAGAGATTAAAACCCCTGGGGGCTCAGCTTCGGGAGGAGGAATTCACACTTTCATTAGATTGACCCCAGGGAGGACCACCAGCTTCTTAGAATAAAGACAGGATGAAAATCCTGTGTTTCCACCCAGAGAAAGGAAAAGTAAACCTGAAAAGCAACTAGAACATCATGAGCTCCTTTAGAAAAGGCCCATCCTAGACTTACTTGGATCTGTACTCTGGGGTTTTCCTAGAGCCTAACCAGTCTTATGGCAGACAGTGAAGAGGAGCTAAAAAGCCTCTTGATGAAAGTGAAAGTGGAGAGCGAAAACGTTGGCTTAAAACTCACCATTCAGAAAACGAAGATCATGGCATCTGGTCCCATCACTTCATGGGAAATAGACGGGGAAACAGTGGAAACAGTGTCAGACTTTATCTTTTTTGGCTCCAAAAACTTCAGATGGTGACTGCAGCCATGAAATTAAAAGACGCTTACTCCTTGGAAGAAAAGTTATGACCAACCTAGATAGTATATTCAAAAGCAGAGACATTACTTTGCCGACTAAGGTCCGTCTAGTCAAGGCTATTGTTTTTCCTGTGGTCATGTATGGATGTGAGAGTTGGACTGAGAAGAAGGCTGAGCGCTGAAGAATTGATGCTTTTGAACTGTGGTATTGGAGAAGACTCTTGAGAGGCCCTTGGACTGCAAGGAGATCCAACCAGTCCATTCTGAAGGAGATCAGCCCTGGGATTTCTTTGGAAGGAATGATGCTAAACCTGAAACTCTAGTACTTTGGCCACCTCATGCGAAGAGTTGACTCATTGGAAAAGCCTCTGATGCTGGGAGGGATTGGGGGCAGGAGGAGAAGGGGACGACAGAGGATGAGATGGATGGATGGCATCACTGACTCGATGGACGTGAGTCTGAGTGAACTCCGGGAGTTGGTGATGGACAGGGAGGCCTGGCGTGCTGCGATTCATGGGGTCACAAAGAGTCGGACACGACTGAGCAACTGAGCTGAACTGAACCAGTTTTGGGGAAGAGAAATGCCCAAGTCCAGCCTCCTGTAATCTTCCCTATGGTGGAAGAGAAATTACCATTCCAACCACCTCTAATCTTCCTGTATCAC
This sequence comes from Ovis canadensis, assembly GCF_042477335.2. Classification (NCBI taxonomy): domain Eukaryota; kingdom Metazoa; phylum Chordata; class Mammalia; order Artiodactyla; family Bovidae; genus Ovis; species Ovis canadensis. Next base: position 124,528,019 of record NC_091248.1, on the reverse strand, counting down.
ACAAAGGAGAGAAAAGTGCTTGCAAAGGGCACAGACCAGAAGCCCATATTCACTATAAGACTGACACCTAATCATAAAACTACTGGGGACTACATGGGGGAGGGAATGCTTTCCCTCCCCAAGACCAAATCACACATCAAGAGTACTCCTCTACAGTCATGAGAATACACCTGAAATGTCTGTGCATCTCAGATTAAACAATATGCTACTAAATAGCCAATGGATCAAACAAAAAGTCAAAAGACTAATTAATCTTGAGACAAATGAAAAGATAACATACCAAAGCTTATGGAAAACAGAAAACACAGTCCAAAGAAGGAAATTCATGGCAGTAAATGACTATATTAACTAAAAAGAAAGAAATGAAGTAAACAGCATAGCTTTACATTTCAGGGAACTCAGAAAAGAAAAGCAATCTATTCCCACAGTAGCAGGAGGAAGCAGGAGATAACAAAGACTAGAGAGAAATAAATGATGTAAAGCATAAGATGACACTAGAAAAGGTCAATGATATTGAGAGCTGGTTATTTGAAAAGATAAACAACATACAGAAAACTATAGCTGCACTTACCAAAAAACAACAAGGACTGATAAAATTATAAATGAAAGAGGAGACATTACAACTGATATCACACAAATACAATGGAACGTAAGATACTGGTATGAACAATCATACAACAACAACCTGTACAATCTGGAAGAAATGGGGAAATCTCTAGATGCATACAACCTGTCATGACTGAATCATGAAGAAACTGAAAATCTAAGCAAATAATTATTAATAAGGAGACTGAATTGTTAATTTAAAATCTTCCAACAAAGTCCAGCACCATATGGATTCTACCAAACATTTAAAAAAGAATTAAAAACAATCCTTAAAACTTCCCTGAAACTGAAGAACAGGGAATATTTCAGACTCCTTTTATGAGACCAGTATAAACCTAATACCAAAACTAGAGCAAAATATTACAAAAAATTAAAATGACCGACAAAACCTCTCATTAATATAAATGCAAATATCCTCAAGAAAATATTAGCAAATATAAACCATCAATGTATGAAAAGAACTCTAAACCATGGCTAAAAGGACTTTATTCCAGGTATGCAAGTTTAAGTCAATACTCAAAATTCAATTCATGTAATCTATCAAATCAGTCAGCTACAAAAAGAAAAAACTGTGCAATCACATCAACAGATAACAAAGACTGAAAAGTTAGCCCTTTTGTGCTAAAAATTCTTAGCAAACATGGCATAGAGGTGACCTTCCTCAACTTGATAAAGAACGCCTACAGCTAATAGCATATTAAATGATAAAAATGGTTTCTTCTTTAGATAGCAAGACAAGGATGTTGACTATCTCCATACCTATTCAACATTGTAAACTGAATGGAACAAATCTAACTCCTGGAATAAATGATTACAGGAGTTTGCAGAATTCAAGGTTAATATATGACAGTCATTTGCTTCCCTATATACCAGCAGTGAATAATTAAAATTTGAAATTAAAAACATAAAACAATTTACATTGGCATATGAAAAATAAGATACCTAGCTAGAAGCCTAGCAAGATATGCTGAAGATTTATATGAGAAAAATTATAAAATGTTGATGAAATAAATAAAAAATTACCTAAGTAAATGCAGAAATAATCCATTCTCATGGGTAGGAAGACTCAGTCTCATTAGGATCTTCTTTATTCCCAATTTGATCTACAAATTAAATAGAATCCTAACCAAAATTCCAGTAATTTATTGTGTGGATATTAATAAGTCGATTCTAAAGCTTATATGGAAAGATCTAGAATGGTCAACACAGTATTTCCAGAAAAGTTACAGGACTCACAGTATCTGATTTCAGGACATTATAAAGTTAAAGTGAACAGAACAGTATAGTGCTGGTGAATGGATAGAGGAATAGACCAGTGAAACTGAAGACAGGGGCCAGAAATAGACTCACAAATACAGTCAAATGTTCTTTGATAAAAGAGTAAAGACACATGGAATTAAAAAAAAAAAAGGACAGATTTTTTTCAAGAAATGGTGCTGGAATAAGTGAAGATCCATGCCAAAAAAAATTATAAAAATCTAGATACTGAAAACAATATATTTCACAAAATTAAATTACTGTTCATACATTACCCCAACTACTTTCACAGAAACACTCTTCTTTATTCCTTATAAACAGTAACTCTCCTCTTCAGCTCTCTGGAGGGTCTGTGCTTTAACTTCATCACTTGCTTTTTCTACATCAACATTCACCTTTCAAATTTTGTGGGTATTTTCTTAAAGTATTTCATTGTCCCTTAAACTCAAAATATTAACTTCAGCTTCACAAAACGAGGGGGCAAATATTCAAACTTCATGTATACTAATGCCTTTATTCTGGTATTCTTTAGTAACACTACTTTCTAATTTGAAATACACTTAATTGCTCAAGATTTCATTTGCCATTGATAATCATAGCAACATTAGTAACATCATTTAATGGATCAGAAAACAACAGTTCAAAAAGCAGAGGTGACTAGTCAAGGTCATAATGATAGCTCAGTTCATTTTAGTTGCTGAGTCCTGTCCAATTCTTTGTGATCCCATGGACTGCAGCACACCAGGCTTCTCTGTCCATCACCAACCCCCAGAGTTTTCTCAGACTCATGTCCATTGGGTCAGTGATGCCATCCAACCATCTCATCCTCTGTTGTCCCCTTCTCCTCCAGCTTTCAAACTATCCTAACATCAGGGTCTTTTCCAATGAATCAGTTCTTTGTATCAGATGGCCAAATTACTGGAGCTTCAGCTTCAGTCCTTCCAATGAACACTCAGGACTGATTTCCTTTAGGATGGACTGCTTTAATCTCCTTGCTGTCCAAGGTTCTCTCAAGAGTCTTCTCCAACACCACAGTTCAGAAGCATCAGTTCTTTAGCACTCAGCTTTCTTTATGGTTCAACTCTCACACCCATACACGACTACTGGAAAAAAACATAACTATGATAGATGGACCTTGGTTGGCAAAGTAATATCTCTGCTTTTTAATCAGCTGTCTAATAGTTTGTCTTCGAAGGAGTAAGCGTCTTAATTTCATGGCTGCAATCACCATCTGCAGTGATTTTGGAGCCCAAGAAATCAAGTCTTTCACTGTTTCCATTATTTCCCCATCTATTTGCCATGAAGTGATGAGGCCAGATGCCATGATCTTAGTTTTCTGAATGTTGAGTTTTAAGCCAACTTTTTCACTCTCCTCTTCCACTTTCATCAAGAGGTTCTTTAGTTCCTCTTTGCTTTCTGCCATAAGGGTGATGTCATCTGTATATCTGAGGTCATTGATATATTTGCCCTGGCAATTTTGTTTCCAGTTTATGCTTAATTCAGCCCAGGATTTCACATTATGTAATCTGCATGTAAGTTAAATAAGCAAGGTGATATATACCCAGCCTTGATGTAACCCTTTCCCAATTTGGAACCAGTCCATTGTTCCATGTCCGGTTCTAAATGTTGCTTCTTGACCGGCATACAGATTTCTCAGTAGGCAGGTCAGGTGGTCTGGTATTCCCATCTCTTTAAGAATTTTCCATAGTTTGTTGTGATCCACACAGTCAGTGGCTTTGGCATAGTCAATGAAGCAGAAGTAGATGTTTTTCTGAAATTATCTTGCTTTTTCTATGATCCAGTGATGTTGGCAATTTGAGTTCTAGTTCCTCTGCCTTTTCTAAATCCAGCTTGAACATTTAGAAGTTCTCAGTTCACATACTGTTGAAGCCTAGCTTGTATAATTTTGAGCATTACTTTGCTAGTGTGTGAGATGAGTGCAATTGTGTGGTAGTTTTAACATTCTTTGGCATTGACTTTCTTTGAAATTGGAATGAAAATTGATCTTTTCCAGTCCTGCAGCCACTGCTGAGTTTTCCAAATTTGCTGGTATATTGAGTGCAGCATTTTTACAGCATCAACTTTTAGGATTTGAAATAGCTCAACTGGAATTCCATCACCTCCACTAGCTTTGTATTGATGCTTCCTAAGGCCCCCTTGACTTCACATTACAGGATGCTGTCTCTAGGTGAGTGATTACACCATCGTGGTTATCTGGGTCATGAAGATCTTTTTTGTATTCTTGCCACCTCTTCTTAATATCTTCTGCTTCCGTTAGGTCCATACTGTTTCTGTTCTTTATTTTGCCCATCTTTGCCTGAAATATTCATTTGGTATCTCTGATTTTCTCAGAGTTATCTCTAGTCTTTCCCATTCCACTGTTTTATTCTATCTCTTTGTATTGATCACTTAGGAAGACTTTCTTGTCTCTCCTCGTTATTCTTTGCAACTCCGTATTCAGATGGATAGATCTTTCCTTTTCTCCTTGGTCTGCCTTTTGCTTCTCTTCTTTTCTCAGTTATTTGTAAGTCCTCCTTAGACAACCATTTGCCTTCTTGCATTTCTTCTTGTTGGGGAATGGTTTTTATCACCGCCTCATGAACAATGTTATGAACCTCTGTCCATAGTTCTTCAGGCACTCTATCACATCTAATCCCTTGAATCTGTTTGTCACTTCCACTGTATGATCATAAGGGATTTAACTTAGGTCCTACCAAAATGGTCTAGTGGTTTTCCCTACTTTCTTCAATTTAAATCTGAATTTGGCAATAAGGAGTTCATGATCTGAGCCACACTCAGCTCCCGGTCTTGTTTTTGCTGACTGTATAGAGCTTCTCCATCTTTGGCTGGAGAAGAATATAATCAATCTGATGTCGGTGTTGACTATCTGGTGATGTACAAGTGTAGAGTCATCTCTTGCATTGTTGGAAGAGGGTGTTTGTTATGACCAGTGCATTCTCTTGGCAAAACTCTGTTATTTTTTTTACCCTGCTTCATTTTGTACTCCAAGACCAAATTTGCCTGTTACTCAAGATATCTCTCATCTTCCTACTTTTGCTTTCAAGTCCCCAATGACGAAAAGCACATCTATTTTTGGTGTTAGTTCTAGAAGGTCTTGTAGGTCTTCACAGAACCTTTCAACTTCAGCTTCTTCAGCATTAGTGGTTGGGGCATAGACTTGGATTACTATGATACTGAACAGTTTGCCTTGGAAAGGAACAGAGATAATTCTGTCATTTTGAGATTGCACCCAAGTACTGTATTTCAGACTCTTATTGACTATGAGGGCCACTCCATTTCTTCTAAGGGATTCTTACCCTAAATAGTAGATATTATAGTCATCTGAATTAAACTCGCCCATTCAGGTACATTTTAGTTCACTGATTCCTAAAATGTCAATGTTCACTCTCACCATCTCCTGTTTGACTACATCCAATTTGCTTTGACTCATGAACCTAACATTTCAGGTTCCTATGCAATATTGTTCTTTACAGCATCAGACTTTACGTCCATCACCAATCACATCCACAATAGGGAGTTGTTTTCACTTTGGCTCAGCCTCTTCATTCTTTCTGGAGCTATTTCTCCAGTCTTCTCCAGGAGCATATTGAGCACCTACTGACCTGGGGAATTCATCTTTCAGTGTCCTATGTTTTTCCCTTTTCATACTGTTCACGGGGTTCTCAAGGCAAGAATACTGAAGTGGTTTGCCATTCCCTTCTCCAGCAGACCACATTTTGTCAGAACTCTCCACCATGACCCGTCTGTCCTGGGTGGCCCTACAAAGCCTGTCTCAAAGTTTTACTGAGTTAGACCAGGCTGTGATCTAAGTGATCACTTTGGTTAGTTTTCTGTAGCTGCGGTTTCCATTCTGTCTGCCCTCTAATGGATAAGGATGAGAGGATTGTGGAGGCTTCCTGATGGCAGGGACTGGTTGTGGGGGAAGCTGGGTCTTGCTCTGATGGGAGGGGCCATGCTCAGTAAATCTTCAATCCAATTTTCTGTTGATGGGTGGGGATGTGTTCTCTCCCTGCATGTTCCCTCATCTTCTGTGAGAACTCCAAAATTGCAACTAACTGCTGAACAACCATCAACCACAGAATGTTGAATCCCACCAAAAAAGATATCCTTGTCCAAGGGCAAAGAAGAAGCCCCAAGACAGTATGAGGGGCAAAATTTTGTTTAGAATCAAACCCCATACCTGCCAGAGATGATGGGAAGGCTCAAACAAAACCTTGTGCTCACCAGGACCCAAGGACCCTACAAGAGACTGAGTCCCAGCTGCTTTTGAGTGTCTGAGTGTCTCCTGAGGAGGCACAGATCAGCAGTGGCCTGCCACGGGGACAGGGGCTCTGGCAGCAGCAGGCCTGGGAGGCACAGCACATGAGCCCCACCACAGAGCCACCAAGCAGACCCCCCACAAACTGGAGAACAATTATACTGAAGAGGTTCTCGCACTGTCACGAAAGTTCTAGGACCTACAACAGATTTTCCAACCTGAGGATCTGACAAAGGGACTAAGAAATCCCAGGGAATTTGACTTCGAAGGCCAGTGGGATATGACTACAGAGCTTTCACAGGACTGGGGAGACAGACTCCTGAAGGGCACAAACAAAGCCTTGTGCACACCAGGACTCATGAGAAAGGAGCAGTGTACCCAAAAGAGACTGGGCCAGACTTGCATGTGTCCAGGAGTCTCCAGCAGAGGGGTGGGTCAACAGTGGTCTGCTCAGGGGTCAGGAGCACTGAATAGAACAGTCTTGGCCTAAGTCCTTTGAAAGAGGCTGCCATACTGATAGAATTAGGAACTAAATCAATGATTTCCAGCATCTTTCCCTCTTTTAAGGACACTGGAGCCTAGGCTAGCATAGTAATAACGTATACCTTAACTGTTTCCAATAAAAAGAACTCAAACGAAATGAAAAAATTAAAAGAGGGAAAACTCAAAAATGCATGAGAATATGAGGAAATAATTCTAATGGATTATAGAAATCTGACTGAATAAATTAATTTTTTGCTTATATATGTATTATTTTTATTATTATTATTTTGGCAAATAGTGTCCAAAGCAGACAACTAACTCAAAGTACTGGGATAGAATATTTGATATAAAAATATGTCAATTTGTGAAAGGAAACAGACCTAATTCCAAGTAAAAATTTCTGAAGGCATTTACTACATTTGGAAGTTACTACCATTAATTAAACACTATTAAATGCCTGAACTATTAGCAAAATGCAACCTTCTTTGATGTTATGTAACTCTCCCAATGATCTCATAAAGTAGGTCTCTATTTTATAGCTAAAAAGTCTAAGGTTCAGAGGTGTTAAATGATTTGCTCAAGATCACACAAGTAAACATCAAGATCAGAATTAAAACTCACTTTCCTGATTTCAAATCCAGAGCTCTTTTATTGTATATTACAGCTCAATGGAAGGCACCTTCGTGAATATGATGGATGGTGTGTTTCATAGCAGTTTTACACCACACTGATTGGTTAATTGTAGGGTAAACAAAGGATTACATTTTGATTGGTATTATGGTAGGATGAGCATCAAGGTGATTAATATTCAATTTAATAGTCATAATACCCATCACTTCTTGAGTAGCTGTCATATGACTTACACTGCATTAGGTCATTTAGAGCTTCTGTCTCATTTCTCCTTCAATCCTGGGGTCGAGAAGATCCCCTGGAGTTGAGAAGATTCCCTGGAGTAGGAGACGGCAACCCACTCCAGTATTCCTGCCTGGAGAATCCCATGGACAGAGGAGTCTAGTTGGCTACAGACTATGGGGTCACAGAGAGTTGGACACAACTGAGCATGCATGTATGTTGCACAGACTCATCTCATTTCCCCGCCACACTTTAAAATAAAAGCACAATGATTTTCAATTTACAAACAAACTGATGCTTAGAGTAACCAGGTGACTTGTCCAAGGTCAGACAGCTCAGTGTCTGAATGGAGGTCTGTTCTGTGTGGGTCCACACTCTTCCTGATATATTAATGTTTAAATTATTTCTTATTGCAGTTAAAATGGTCATTTTCACCCTTTCTATTTTCGCTGTTTGACAATAGGTTAAAATTGCAAGTGCAATTAAACACTTCTTCAGTTTGCTGATCATCTGCCTCACTGCATGCTCCAGCTGAAAGCACCTACAATTAGCCAGTGCTGATTAGAAGCTTAGGCAATCTAAGGATAGATTTCCTAAAGGATAACTTTTAGTAAGCATAAAAGGAGGTCAGCCTCTTAAGAGGCTGGCCTTTATTGGTTTACATTTTCAAGGTTTTTATGTAGGGAAAATGTCAATTCAAATATAACACAAAGTTGCATTTTCTAAATGCATTTTAAATGCTTGCAACTGTGACAGGTCTTCATGTAAATGTTTATCATATGAAAGCATAAACTGTGACAGAAAAGTATTTCTACAAGACAACAGGGAGTGCAGGAGACTAGATAAGACTGCTGAGATGACAGTAACTAGAGATGAAAACCATAAATGTGCCCGTTATCTCCAGGAACCTGAAAAACACATTCCTTATTTTCTGGTTACGATGTCATCTCTGACTAGTTTCAGGAATTTTAAAGTCAGCGATTTTACAAGTATCCCTGTGCATTGGGAGATGTCTCAGCAGATTAGTAATGGGCTTCAGGACCTGAAACTTCTAGGTCACTGGTTTGAATCTAACCCAAGTCATTACCATTAAAGGCTATCCATTGTGAAAGTAGCCACTGGAAACGAATTTGCCTATTGCATACATCTCTCAATACTGTTGAATTTACACATTAAATTCTTGTCTTCCTGCCAACTTGACCACCGCATGATGCACAGGTTTGAGATGAGGCTGAGTGAATCACGTGGAAAGGGTAATTTGAGGGAGTAAGACGGTAAGAGAATTCACTGAACTTGTTCTAGCATTCTCACATTCAGGAAAAATATTGGGGACATACAGGACATCCTCTCCTACCTTCTGGTTGAAAGAAAAAAAAATACATGTTTTTCTCAGTGAAAATTTTACTTGGAGAAAAGAAACAAAGCCAAATTAGTACTTTCATCTTCATTGTGATTTCTCATTATTTTCTTAAGATGCTGCTGAATACCAAATGGAAACAGTAAGAAAGTTGAGAAATTTGCTTTGTTAAAGTGGTTATTATTTGCATGTAATTTTTTGCTAGTAGTCATGTACAGATGTGAGAGTTGGACCACAAAAGAAGGCTGAGCACTGAAGAACTGATGCTTTCAAACTCTGGTGCTGGAGAAGACTCTTGAGAGTCCTTCGGACTCTCAAGGAGATCAAACCAGTCAATCCTAAAGGAAATTAGTCCTGAATATTCCATTGGAAGGACTGATGCTGAAGCTGAAACTCCAATAGTTTGGCCACCTGATGCAAAGAGCCAACTCATTGGGAAAAAACCCTGATGCTGGGAAAGACTGAAGGCAGGAGGAGAAGGGGACAACTGAGGATGAGATAGCTCAATGGCATCACTGACTCAAGGAACATGAGTTTGAGAAAACTCAGGAAGATGGTGAGGACAGAGAAGCCTGAAGTGTTTCAGTTCATGCAGCCACAAAGAGCTGGACGCAGGGGAGTGACTGAACAATACGTACATGTGGAGATGCATCACGTGTCACGTAGGTATTAATTTGGAGCAAAGTTCCAAGACAAACTAAAATTAGGAATGAACCTATTTTCCCAAATCATAATATAATCAGAAGACTGGAAATTAGTGATTAAGCATTCATTTGGAAACTGTTTCCAGAGACAGTTTTCAAGATTCCTTTAAAAATTATTCTACAAGTTTTTAAACAGGAAAACAAATGTGATGTACTCTTTGATTCACAAACTGAATTTCACTTTCTCTTTTATACCCCAAAGAAACGGGCTCAGAGATTAGAAAAAGAAAGAAGAACGTGTTTAAAAAAATAATCTGTCATGATGTATTTCCTTTTTCTTGATAATGCATAGGAGCATAAGAAAATATAAAACTACTTTTTACACACTTACACAATTTTTGGCACATGCGACAATCACTTTCTCCTGGTTAAGTACAGATTCTTGCTTCAATAAGCATCAAGAAAGTTGCAAGTGAGAACATTAAAAGCCCTGGGAACTTTTCAGTGGTATAAAATATTTATTTCTATCTCTGGTAATTTTAGTTTCCAGACTCTAGGGCAACCAACACCTATTAATAACCATGTGCTAAAAAGACCTATATTGTATGATATCACTTATATGTGTAATCTTAAAAATACAACTAACTAATTAATATAACAAAAAAGGAGCAAACTTGTGGATAGAGCCAACTCATTGGGAAAAACCCTGATGCTAGGAAAGACTGAAGGCAGGAGGAGAAAGGAACAAACCAGTGGTTACCAGTGGCAGAGGGAAGAAGGGAGAGCTAATATAGGGGAGAGGATTAAAAGGTACAAAGTCATTAGGTAAAGGGCCTCCCTGGTGGCTCAGATGGTAAAGAATCTGCCCACAATGTGGGAGACCTGGGTTCAATTCCTGGGTTGGGATGATTCCCTGGAGAAGGAAACGGCAACACACTCCAGTATTCTTGCCTGGTGAATCCCCATGGACAGAAGAGCCTGGTGGGCTACAATCCGCGGGGTCGCAAAGAGTCCAACAAAAGTGAGCGACTTTCACTTTCACTCCATTAGGTAAAAGGTAAGCTACAGTGATATATTGTACAGTATGGGGAATATAGCCAATATTTTATAATAACTATAAATGAAATATCACCTTTAAAAATTATGAATCACTGTATTATACATCTGTACCATATAATACTGTACATCAACTATACTTCAATTAAAAAATATGAGACGGTTAAAAAACAAGCAATAGTTAAAACAGCTCAATAAACAAACAAAAGACTTCTAAATGTTGTAAACAAAGTGGACTTAGACACAGGTATTCTGAGCTCTCCGACTGGCCAGAACAGCCTTCTGAGATCTTGTCCCTGCGTGAACTGAGTAACAGATGCTCTGTGACCAATCACCGCCTGACTCTGAAAGAAGTGACGTGATTGGTTACTTATCACTATGAGCATCTGTTCCTTCTGTATCTAGGGACTAAAGCGCTGGCAGCGACCTTTATACTTGATGCAGTCACACTTCAAATGCCCTCTTCCAAAATGCAAACCCAGTTGTTGGGACACTGGTGTTGAGAGACCATGGTAAATGAAATCGCTCAGACAGGAATCTTATAAAGAGAAGACTTTCTGTAACTATGTGAATCACACTATATTTAAGCTCTTATGTGAGGTTATTTGCAAAAAATATCTCCCTAGAGATTAAGGAATTTTTAAAATGTATTTCTATCAGCGAATTAAATTTTGATTAAAACGCAGTTCCTCATCCTATAGGGATCCTGTCATATGGGAAAACTTGGTATTTTAATAACAATTTATTTAGATATCTTGCTCACTCTCTTTTATAAGAGGGAGAAAAAAAGATACACCATATTTCTGCATGATAAAATGTTGCATATTCACATAAAAGACTCCAGAAAATAATTCAAATTGTGGAACGCTTTTGATTCCTCAAAGACCAAATACATTCTTCCATGTACCTCACAAGTGCAGCTGTGTATCAGATTGTTTTAATAATGGCACCACTGTTCAATTTGTTATATTTCATCAGACACGCATGGCAGTCAAAAGGATAAGTTAGACTTTAAAATGAAGTGTTCAAATCGTCGGATAATAAAAAGAGAGTGGCAGGTATAACTGTAAAGCAGTGACAGATAAATGAAAGATTCTGAAGGACGTTGGTGGCCTACTCTTTAGATCTTAAGGAACAAATGCCCCCAAGAAAATTCCCTTTTATTATAAGAAAATCCACTCATCCATCTTTTTCTTTCTTATTTCTATTTTTCAATTTGCATAAGGTTCCTGCCTTGATGATCTCATGATCAATGAGTGAGACTGACATGTAATCACATTCTTAAAATGCAGTATAAAAGTGATAATTAACACAAAAATAATTTCATGACATTTTTCTGCTTTATGACTCATCTATCTTATCTGGCCTTCAGAAGACAAGGTGGGCATACGGAGGATCATTCATAAACAGGAAGACTAAGGATCTGCAAAGTGAAATGATTTTTCTCAAGTCCACTTGCTCATCACAAGCCAAGTCAAAAAGTACACTTGACTCTTGACTATAAGTGGGTTTCTAATATACTGCTGTGTCTCTTTCCTTCCAACTATAACAAGATTTTCATATAAAATGGTAGAGAAAATGTTTTGAAAATGCCAACATGAGAAAGTGTTTTTTAAATGCCAACATTTACAATTATTTTGATATTTTTGGACGCTTCCTGTAGGCTATAGGCAAAAGATAAATGCAGAAAGTTTTAATAGCTACATATCTTTAGTTTTGAAAATTGTAATTAGCCTACCAATTTTATACACGTGTGCTCTAATCAGCTAATAAGAGTGGTAGTTAACTGATGAAGAGTTTTGATTTCCTTCCTAGGATAATTAGGATAATCATTAATAGTTTCTTCCTTCTTCATTTTTATGTCATCTCATGGCAATATTTTCCAGTGAGTTTGTGATAACATGATGACACAATAATTGTTGTAGAATTCATAGCAGAACTTGAAGAACAATTCTAATGATTATTGGTGTATCATTAAGTAAGTTCACTCTGATTAATATCATTAAAGTAAATAGCACAGAAATTAACAATGGTTCGGGTAGTATTTTAAATTGGTGCCTCCCTTATAAAGTAATCACTTCATTGCAGAGCTGTGTAAAAGACAGTCTCTTTAACACCATGGAATTTCATCTCTACTTCTGGTCAATAATAGTTAGGGAATCAACTGTGTCTGTCTGGTGAACTCTTCACCCTCAGCCATTGTAAGGCACAGAAATTAAATTTCTGCATTACACCCTGTCCACCATGAAATATAATCCTTAATTGATTGTCATGGGGAAAGTCTGTGTTTAGCCAAGTATAACATAAGAAAACGTGAAGACACACACACACATGCAGGCACATTGATGTCCAGCCACCTCTTTCTATTGAAACTTCTAGAGAATTAAAGGAGTCAAGTCATATTTCTTATTACTGCACAGTATTGTTAAGCACCTATACAGAAGCCCCACATCATGGGTCACAGGCTTTCTGTGGTGAAGGGGCTTTTGTAACTCAATGCCAGACTGGATGAATCACAAGCTGGGATTAAGATTGTTGGGAGAAATAGCAACAACCTCAGATGTGCAGATGATACCATTCTAACAGTAGAAAGTGAAGAAGAACTAGAGAGCCTCTTTATGAGGATGAAAGAGGAGAGTGAAAAAACTGGCTTAAAACTCAGCATTCAAAAAGCTAACATCATGATTTCTACTCCCATCACTTCATGACAAATAGAAGGGGAAAAAGTGGAATTGGTGACAGATTTTAATTTCTTGGGCTCCAAAATCACTGTGGACAGTGACTGCAGCCATGAAATCAAGACACTTGCTTTCTGAAAGGAAATCAATGACAAATCTAGACAGTGTATTAAAAAGCAGAGACATCATTTGCCAATAAAGGTTGATATTGTCAAAGCTATAGTTTTTCCAGTAGTCATGTATGGGTGTGAGAGTTGGACCATAAAGAAGACTGAGAGCTGAAGAATTGATGCTTTTGAACTGTGGTGTTGGAGAAGACTCTTGAGAGTCCCTTGGATTGCAAGGAGTTCAAACTAGTCAATTCTTAAGAAAATCAACCCTGATTATTCACTGGAAGGACTGTTGGCTGAAGCTGAAGCTCCAATACTCTGACCACCTAATGTGAAGAACTGACTCATTGGAAAAGATTCTGATGCTGGGAAAGATCGAGGCAAAAAGAAAAAGGAGCGGCAGAGGATGGGATGATTAGATAGTATCACCAACTCAATGGATATGAATTTGAGCAGACACCAGGAGATAGTGGAAGACAGAAGAGTCTGGCATGTTGCAGTCTATGGGGTGGCAAAGAATGGGACACGACTTGGCAATGTAACATAAACAAACTAGAGGCCAATGTTTTGTGCTAGGGGCTTCCCTGGTGGCTAGGTGGTAAAGAACCCACCTACCAATGCAGGAGACGTAAGAAATGTGGGTTCAATCCCTGGGTCAGGAAGATCTCCTGGAAGAGAGCACGGCAACCCTCTCCAGTATTCTTGCTGGGAGAATCCCATGAACAGAGGAGCGTGCAGAGGCTGCAGTTCATAGGGCAGCAGAGTCTGACATGACTGAAGCGGCTTAACCCTACACACACACGTTTCGTTCTAATATGCTATGTGAGAAGCAATGTTGTAGAAAGTCATCAAGGATGAGGAGAAATATGAACCTTAAAACTTATATTTCAACCTCCTTTTCTACTAAGTCAATGGACTAGAAAAGAAGGCAGTCTGGCTATATGAACGGAAGAAAAGAAAGGAAGTGAAAGTGAAGTCGCTCAGTTGAGTCTGACTCTTTGTGACCCCATGGAGCCTGCCAGGCTCCTCCGGCCTTGGATTTTAGGCAAGAATACTGGAGTGGGTTGCCATTTCCTTTTCCAGGGGAATCTTCCCAACCCAGGGATCAAACCCAGGTCTCCCACGTTGCAGGCAGACTCTTTACCATCTGAGCTATTCAGGGAATCCCCTGAATGGAAAGATGTATTCAAATTAATTAAAGATACCTGAAACTATTTTTAAAAATCTGTAGCTAGTTGTTATCCTGTACGAAATTAATAAATACTATTCTCCTGTATAACAACTTTCTTTTACATTATTAGCCCATTGATCTGGCACTACAGAGAAGGAGATTATTTTCAAGTAAAGTTTTCATAACAACGTACTTGTTTAATTAGGCTAGGTATCAACACTTTTCAAAATGGGAATCCTTTATAAGCCAATGATAAGAACTATTAAAATGCATCTGGACATAAAACAATACATCTATGAAGCAGGCATAGCATTGTTGCAATTCAAACTCTTGGATTTGATGATTACATTTTCCTCTCTCTTGTAGAAAATAGAGCTGTCCACCAGAATGTAAGACCAATGAGAGCAGGATATGAGTCCACATTTTACCCCAATGCCTAGCACATATGTGTTTATAACTTGAGAAATGAGTGCAGGAGAATCTTACTAAAATTCAAAAGTACTTGTGGGATCATGATGCACTCACTGTATGCAATGCAGCAAGCTTAACCTAGCAACACTGTTACTCAACAGTGTTACGCTTCGAAGGTCGTTTTGGATTATTTGTTTATTAACATTGCATGGTCAATAGTGTTCAGTTCAGTTCAGTCGCTCAGTCGTGTCCGACTCTTTGCGACCCCATGAACTGTAGCCCACCAAGCTCCTCTGTTCATGGGATTCTCCAGGCAAAAATACGGGAGTGGGTAGACATCCCCTTCTTCAGGGTATCTTCTAGACCGAGGGATTGAACCCAGGTTTACTGCATTGCAGGCGGATTCTTTAACATCTAAGCCATCAGGAAGTTTAAGCTTGATATTACCTTTCAGTTCAGTTCAGTTCAGTCGCTCAGTCGTGCCCGACTCTTTGCGACCCCATGAATCGCAGCACGCCAGGCCTCCCTGTCCATTACCATCTCCCGGAGTTCACTCAGATTCATGTCCATAGAGTCTGTGATGCCATCCAGCCATCTCATCCTGGGTCGTCCCCTTCTCCTCCTGCCCCCAATCCCTCCCAGCATCAGAGTCTTTTCCAATGAGTCAACCCTTCGCATGAGGTGGCCAAAGCACTGGAGTTTCAGCTTTAGCATCATTCCTTCCAAAGAAATCCCAGGGCTGATCTCCTTTAGAACGGACTGGTTGGATCTCCTTGCAGTCCAAGGAACTCTCAAGAGTCTTCTCCAACACCACAGTTCAAAAGCATCAATTATTACACGCTCAGCCTTCTTCACAGTCCAACTCTCACATCCATACATGACCACAGGAAAAACCATAGCCTTGACTAGATGGACCTTAGTCGGCAAAGTAATGTCTCTGCTTTTGAATATGCTATCTAGGTTGGTCATAACTTTTCTTCCAAGGAGTAAGCGTCTTTGAATTTCATGCTGCAGTCACCATCAGCAGTGATTTTGGAGCCCCCCAAAATAAAGTCTGACACTGTTTCCCCATCTATTTCCCATGAAGTGATGGGACCGGATGCATTGATCTTAGTTTTCTGAATGTTGAGCTTTAACCCAACTTTTTCACTCTCCTCTTTCACTTTCATCAAGAGGCTTTTTAGTTCCTCTTCACTTTCTGCCATAAGGGTGGTGTCATCTGCATATCTGAGGTGATTGATATTTCTCCCGGCAATCTTGATTCCAGCCTGTGTTTCTTCCAGTCCAGCATGTCTCATGATGTACTCTGCATATAAGTTAAATAAGCAGGGTGACAATATACAGCCTTGACGTACTCCTTTTCCTATTTGGAACCAGTCTGTTGTTCCATGTCCAGTTCTAACTGTTGCTTCCTGACCTGCATACAGATTTCTCAAGAGGCAGGTCAGGTGGTCTGGTATTCCCATCTCTTTCAGAATTTTCCACAGGTGATTGTGATCCACAGAGTCAAAGGGTTTGACATAGTCAATAAAGCAGAAATAGATGTTTTTCTGGAACTCTCTTGCTTTTTCCACGATCCAGTGGATGTTGGCAATTTGATCTCTGGTTCCTTGGCCTTTTCTAAAACCAGCTTGAACATCAGGGAGTTCACGGTTCATGTATTGCTGAAGTCTGTCTTGGAGAATTTTGAGTATTACTTTACTAGCATGTGGGATGAGTGCCATTGTGCGGTAGTTTGAGCATTCTTTGGCATTGCCTTTCTTTGGGATTGGAATGAAAACTGACCTTTTCCAGTCCTGTGGGCACTGCTGAGTTTTCCAAATTTGCTAGAATATTGAATGCAGCACTTTCACAGCATCATCTTTCAGGATTTGAAACAGCTCAATTGGAATTCCATCACCTCCAATAGCTTTGTTCGTAGTGATGCTTTCTAAGGCCCACTTGACTTCACATTCCAAGATGTCTGGCTCTAGATTAGTGATCACATCATCATGATTATCTGGGTCGTGAAGATCTTTTTTGTACAGTTCTTCCGTGTATTCTTGCCACCTCATCTTAATATCTTCTGCTTCTGTTAGGTCCAGACTGTTTCTGTCCTTTATCGAGCCCATCTTTGCATGAAATGTTCCCTTGGTATCTCTAATTTTCTTAAAGAGATCTCTAGTCTTTCCCATTCTGTTCTTTTCCTCTATTTCTTTGCATTGATCGCTGAAGAAGGCTTTCTTATCTCTTCTTGCTATTCTTTGGAACTCTGCATTCAGATGCTTATATCTTTCCTTTTCTCCTTTGCTTTTCACCTCTCTTCTTTTCACAGCGATTTATAAGGCCTCCCCAGACAGCCATTTTGCTTTTTCGCATTTCTTTTCCATGGGGATGGTCTTGATCCCTGTCTCCTGTACAATGTCACGAACCTCATTCCATAGTTCATCAGGCACTCTATCTATCAGATCTAGACCCTTATATCTATTTCTCAATTCCACTGTATAATCAGAAGGGATTTGATTTAGGTCATACCTGAATGGTCTAGCAATTTTCCCTATTTTCTTCAATTTGAGTCTGAATTTGGTAATAAGGAGTTCATGATCTGAGCCACAGTCAGCTCCTGGTCTTGTTTTTGTTGACTTTATAGAGCTTCTCCATCTTTGGCTGCAAAAAATATAATCCATCTGATTTTGGTGTTGACCATCTGGTGATGTCCATGTGTAGAGTCTTCTCTTGTGTTGTTGGAAGAGGGTGTTTTCTATGACCAGTGCATTTTCTTGGCAAAACTCTATTAGTCTTTGTCCTGCTTCATTCCGCATTCCAAGGCCAAATTGCCTGTTACTCCAGGTGTTTCTTGACTTAAGTGTTATCAAATATTGAGTTTTAGTTAAACCAAATAAAAGAAACAAACATTTTCTAGTACCAGTTACTACTACTGGGCACCTAATTTATGAGATTTAGACTGTTTTCCACTTTAAGTTCATTTTCGGGTATCTGCATTACAAACCATTCTTTTATTTGACAGATAATTATTTCTAAGCTTAATGGAAAATATACCAATAAGTGAAATGAATATATATACATCTATTCAATGCCAAAAACATTCTTTCTAATTACACACCCAGAAGTCTTTCTCAAATAGTGTATTTTACTTTATGACAGAATAATTACTCCTTTCCACATTATTATTCCACCAAGATTTTTTTTTCATTCAGAGGATCTTTATCTAGTGCCTATTATATACAAAACACAGTTATATGCACTAGAAATGCAGAGATAAATCCAGTGTGGATTATTTCCTTGAGATAGTAACTCATGTTATTCCCGAGAAAGGCACTATTTTTCAGGTTCTTCATCCTTCACCACAACATATCAACCAGTTGGTCCCAGGTGGACCTAAAAGATTAACCATGTCTCTGATGATACAGTATATTCATATAGGTTCATACAATACTATGTTTCATCCAGTAACCTGAGATTCATTTTGTCAATTGTGGCATCTCAAATGCCTTGACAATCAAAAATCAATCTTTGGAGAGGTATGTTGCAGATTTTATATCTCCTTGGCTTTTTTGTAAGAAATCAAGTGGCATGTTACCATGCTATTACAAATAGCTATGCTAGAATATAGGGATAACTTAGTGGTTACGAACACAGCCATTCTCATACATCAACTTGATTAGGCTTAGGGCTATGCTTCTTCTCAGTCTAGCTGTATGATCCTTATACCTTAATTTCTTCATCTTTAGAATGCTGAGAAATATGGTACCTTTATTTTTGTTTCATGAGGATCCAACTGTTCAGCATTAACAATTACTTGGTATTACCTTGAGGACCATTATTTTTGGTAATGTGTCATCAACCTTTATGCCACATTTTAAAAGTTACAAAACTCTTTAACATAATGCCTCCACTTGTACTGTTCAAAAACTCAAATCTGCTGCCTACAGTTCTAGAGTCATGCATTAAACAATGCCACGGGGTGCACTCACTAGACTATAATATGAATGGCACTTCCAGGAGCTGGGTAGCCTGATTCTCTGAAAATGACCCCGTGTAGCCATTGGTATCCTTCTTTGTGAACTGAAGTTATGTGATCTGCAAACATTAAAGAGGTGAGACGGTTTTTATAAGGTCACATAGTCAATAACTTGCAGGGTTGGGGATCCTACGGCCCTTTGTTTTCTGCTACATCTATTATTCAAAACTGTTTGGGGGCCATTGAATTCTGCGATGGAAGCCTTCTCATTGTATAAACACTTAAACTTATCATTTTCCATTTGTTTGACCTTTCACAAGTCACAAAAGTCATATGCCACACGATTGAGTAGTACGAGGATCTGGTCAAATGAGTTTTATAATGGAAAGATGAGAGGTTTTAAGATATAATGGCTTTGATCTCCATTTTACTTGTATATATATATATAACTGTGTGTATATACAATGGCATATATATATATACATATACAAGTAAAATATATGTATGTATATGTATTTGTAAAAAAGTATACATATATGTTATAAAAATGTATATATATGCATATATATGTATAACATGTCACATATGTATACATATGCATGTATATATATATACATTTTTTAAAATACATATATACTTTTTACAACACTTTAAAAAGTGTTCACTACATACCGTTTGCTAAGTAAACAGGGGTCATAGTTTAACGAAATTCTATTTTTGGTACCACTTTGCTCTTATTTTTGCTCATTGGTAACAGCAGTCCTGGACCTTGCTCTTTGCCCTCAGACTATTTCACATGCATTCTTCACCTGGTTTGTGCACTGGTCTTCTACTTAGTGTACAGTATAGCATCCAGCATCCCCATGCCTGGGAAGCAGAAGGATGAGGCAAGAGGCCTAGTGAAAGACGTAGCACCACTGAAGTTAGAGTCAGCTCACAAATGGTGGCTCAAGGGGCTTGCTCAGACAGGCAGTGCACTGACCGACCTGCTGTCTCTGGAGGGCTGGGCAGAAAGAAAAGGGATAGGTTTGCCAAAGGAGAGCAAGAAGCTTTGAATTGGAAGGTGAGAGAAGAAGCTGGGAAAAATTCCCTGGGTTATATGAAAAGGGGGGCTGTCCTGACTAGTTAAAGGATGCCAGAAGTCTCAGGTGGAAAGATGAAGTCAAGCAGAGTACCAAACCTGCAGATGCAAAGAACAATGGTCATAAATCCATCATAAGTAGAGTGTGTGTCTTAGGAACCTGTATCTTACATAACTTGTACCATATGTCACGTGTGATACACTGCAATGTCCCATCAATAGAATCATTTCACCCATGATCTTCAGGCATTTTTTAAATCTAAATTCTTCAAATACAATAGATAGATCATGGTTCTTTTAACACACATGAAAATGTTTAGTACAGAGTAAATGGGAAATAAACTATTTGCATACTTCTCTGTTTTTGTGATCTGTACAAAATAATTCAAATAATCTGGAAGGCAATTAATGTCCTGTCTAGTACGACACACTGCGTAAGTTTGATGTGTGTTTTATAGAACATTGAATTTCACTAGTTTCCATGGATTCTGAGAGCTTCAAGTATAGTGAAAAATGTGAAAGTGTTAGTCACTCAGTCATGTCCAATCCTTTGAGACCTCATGGACTGCAGCCCACCAGGCTCCTCTGTCCATGGAATTCTCCAGGCAAGAATGCTGGAGTGGGTAGCTATTCCCTTCTCCAGGGAATGTTCTGGACCCAGGGATTGAACCTGGCTCTCCTGCATTGCAAGTGGATTCTTTATCATCTGAGCCACCAGGGACGCTCTCATGAACAGTGATGACCACCATAAATACAAAAAGGGAGATATTTATGGAGGAAAGCAAAATTATCTGATGGTTTTATAGTTTTTCTGAGGACATTTTAAGGAAAAAGGATTGCCCAAATATCTTCAGTTAGGAAAGGAAATGTTATGTATTTAATGATAGCTATATGGTGTGTTTGCTTGGCAATGCAAAAACCTTGGTCCTAAAATGCCTATTGAGTAAAATCTCCCTTTTTCTGGGCATATTCTGGCTATTGCTACAACTTTTACAGGCCTTTTACATAAGAGGATTATCCTTATATTGGTAGCTTAATATTTGTCTGTGGTTTGTGCTGCGTGAATAAAAGAAATTTTCTGTACTCTATGCAATTTTGTAGATTTTCACAGTATTATACTTGCAACACAAGGATAAAGATAACTCATGCCAAATACCCAGAAAACATATATTAGGTTTTAGACTTATAGACTAATATTCAGCACTGTAATCATGATTTGCTTGTTATGATCCACTGGAGAAGGGAGTGGCTACCCACTCCAGTATTCGTGCCTGGAGAATTCCATGGACTGGGGAGCCTGGAGGGCTACATTCCATGGGGTTGCAAAGAGTCAGACATGACTGAATGACTAACACAGGCACTTATGTAATAAGGCACAGATAAAACCTGTTAACATGGTTCTTAGTATAATTGTTCCTCAAACTCTTATTTACTGAGCAGTGTTCAAAGATCTGCCTGATATATCCTTTGTTTGCTGAGAGTTATCATGTTCTTATCCTGGGTTTATCACTCTATTGTAAGAATTTAAATGAGAGTGCTCTTGCCTTTAAAGTGTGTGTGTGTGTGTGTGTGTGTGTGTGTGTGTGTACGCACACATACATATGCATATATAACTTTCCATAGTGAGGGAACGAGGTCAAAACTCTAATTTACAATTTGATACAGATAATCTAAAAGATTAAATTATTTTATGTATGTGAAATATGTGAAATTCACTTTCTCATTTCAAAAGTCATCATTTTTATTGTCTTAATCTGAGTTCTGGTTCTGTGACTGAAAACATCAAAGTGACCATATATTAGTATGTAGCTTATACCTCTATTTCTGTGTTTGCAACCTGTGAAACTCTGGGTGGTTTTATATCAAGCATGACGGATTAAAATAGCATTCTGAGATACTATATGGAATATTGGAATGTTGCTGTTGTTCAGTCACTAAGTTGTGTCTGACTCTTTGTGACCCCACGGACTGTAGCCTGCCAGGCTCCTCTGTCCATGGGATTTCCCAGGCAAGAATACTGGAGTAGGTTGCCATTTCCTTCTCCAGGGCATCTTCCCCACCCAGAGATGGAAACTGTGTCTCCTGCATTGAGGGTGGATTCTTTATCACTGAACCACTAGGAAAGTCCAATATTTGGATACAGAACATGAATTAAAAACCCAGATATTATATTAGGAAAGGGGAAAAAATCCTAAGAGCCCCTGGTTTGTATATATGAAACAATAGTATGTATGTATACATATGTAAGTTTTAGCACGGCATTTACACTTTTGAAGCCTCCATATTTTCACATAAAAAGTAGGAATGACAACAATCTTCTTCCAACCTAAAAGCTGAGTTGAAGATCAGAGGATAAATAGATGTGAAAGGTAGTTCAGTATACTCAAAGAAGTACTTATTTGTCTCAGATATGTGCTAGGTCTTAAGCAGTTAGAAAAAGGTCTAAGAGGTCCTCAGATGGATAAGCGTATGTTCAGTTAGGCTATGGCAAAGCTAGGCTATGGCAAAGGAAGCCTCTGGGAGAAAGCAGAGCTGCTTGTTAAAGATGGCCAAGTCCATTAGAACGTTAACAAGCAGAGACATGTTGTAACAGAGATAAAGAGAAAGACAGAAAAAGAAACTCTAACATGCTGAAATTCAACAATCACCCAAGGTTATAAGGCTTCACCTAAGGGCCAAACTCTATGTGAAACCTCCCAGTAGAGATTATTTTAAAATGTGTTCTAGTACTCCGACAATATGTGTATTTCCAAAATAAGCAAGGAGATTCACAAAGGATTAAATCGCAAAATGTGGTAAAAGTGTGTTCATAAGTTGCTTAAAGACTAAATACTACAGGTAGGGAATAGGAAAACAAATGAGAAACGTATGACGTTTTACCAGTTTATGTAATTTTCTGCCTCAGCAGACATTGAAGCATTCTGTAAGTTCATTTAACATAAACTTTACTTGGATATTTAATTTAATGCATGTTTACAAATGTTGTTTCAAGTATCAGTACTACAACCATCGACTTTGAGAAATTAATGAAGTAAAATTTTCCTTGGGTTTAAACCAATACAGTATTGTAAAG